>NC_092176.1:42856724-43119224 GCF_045791955.1 Oncorhynchus clarkii lewisi | reverse complement strand
CCGAAACACCATGTCGAAACACCGAACCGAAACACCATGTCGAAACACCATGTCGAAACACCGAACCGAAACACCATGCTGAAACACCGAACCGAAACACCATGTCGAAACACCGAACCGAAACACCATGTCGAAACACCATGTCGAAACACCATGCTGAAACACCGAACCGAAACACCATGTCGAAACACCGAACCGAAACACCATGTCGAAACACCGAACCGAAACACCATGCTGAAACACCGAACCGAAACACCATGTCGAAACACCATGTCGAAACACCATGTCGAAACACCATGCTGAAACACCGAACCGAAACACCATGTCGAAACACCGAACCGAAACACCATGTCGAAACACCATGTCGAAACACCATGCTGAAACACCGAACCGAAACACCATGCTGAAACACCGAACCGAAACACCGAACCGAAACATCATGTCGAAACACCGAACCGAAACACCATGTCGAAACACCGAACCGAAACACCATGTCGAAACACCATGTCGAAACACCATGCTGAAACACCGAACCGAAACACCATGTCGAAACACCGAACCATGAGTCAATGCCACATTTTCATTTGTACCATGAATGAGGTTATCTTGCCAATTCATCAGTCTGTGGTGTGAAATAGACATGTAGATGTCTTTAGTCTATTACGTTGGTGTGCTTATCAATGAACAAGCACCTTTTTTCCCCCAGTCCTATGATAAAATAATTGTCATACAAAAGTATTCCTGTGCGTGAAGTTGCTAATGCATTTGTTATTACTAAATGTGTAATGTGATAGGTATTTTATCATGACTCTTTTCTAATGTAACAGTATAACTTTAGACCTTTCCCTCGCCCATACCCGGGCTCGAACCAGGGACACTCTGCACACATCAACAACAGTCACCCACGAAGCATCGTTACCCATCGCTCCACAAAAGCCGCGGCCCTTGCAGAGCAAAGGGGAACCACTACTTCAAGGTCTCAGAGCAAGTGACGTCACCGATTGAAACGCTATTTAGCGCGAACACCGCTAACTAGCTAGCCATTTCACATCCGTTACACTAACACACAAAAACGCATTTCAGAAATACAATATTTAATCCGTTGTTTTCCTAAAATGGATGATGATGCAATCTTTGTGAGAGGGAGGGAATCTGATTGAATTGGTCCTCAACTTGCGGCTCAGACACTTCATTTAGGATAAATGCAGTTATCCTATCCCGGAGCAGGTTCGCTCTGAACGATTCGTTGCCATAGAAATGTACCTGGCTAAAAAGGTTTGAGCCACATTCGTGGTACCGGTTATCCCGAGTTGAACTCAGAGTTGACCAAAGTTAACTCGCTAACTCCTCAAACCATATACGTAGTATAGTGCTCCGGGAAAATCAATTTGAGAAACGGAGTTTAATTCAACTCCATCTGTCACTCTGTCAAACACCAGCAGGGGGAGCGAGAGTAACACAAACGGAATGCAGATAGGCCTAGCCATGCAATTATATTATGTTAACATAGGTGGATCTACCCTGGCTATTGAATTATATTCAACCTAGTAAATTCTATATTCGTAGTATATAGTGCTCAGGTCTTACCACTGTGGACAAAAACCAGCTGTCCCAGATGGATGTGTTGTAGGGTACAGTTCAGGAGCGGCCTGGTGGGGGCGCTCTTCAGCGCCAGGTGGCCATTGTTGGGCGGAGTCACAATCACCTGTAGCTCCTCAGGGGGCGTGTCCTCATCCTGGGCGTCCAAATTCTCAGGGCGGATCTCTGTCACCGACCTCTCCCACACCTGAGGGGGGGGGACCAATTATATCAATCCCACACTTAAGGAGGCAACCAATCAAATCAATCACATTTCAAAGACCTTTAAAAATATATATATTTTGTATTGTTCGATTCCAATAATCATCACAATGCCACATTGTTTAAAAGCATTCTTCTGTCACATTGGGCTTTTCTGTATCCCGGGCCAAAACCAAACTGTTATTGTAAGTAAGTGAAACCTGCTTAGTGCGCCTAAGTGGTATTTCAAACAGAACTAATGGCAGTAATAATCATTGCAGTGAACTCTGACCTGTGGCTTGTCTTTTCATGTCCTGACACATGCTCGCGTGCACACACACTTTTCAATTATCACTTGACTTGAAATGAACAGGCTTTGACACCAAACATCTTGTCACCACAGGAGAGGTTAACATCTAGTCACCACAGGAGAGGTTAACATCTAGTCACCACAGGAGAGGTCAACATCTAGTCACCACAAGAGAGGTCAACATCTAGTCACCACAGGAGAGGTCAACATCTAGTCGCCACAAGAGAGGTTAACATCTAGTCACCACAGGAGAGGTTAACATCTAGTCACCACAAGAGAGGTCAACATCTAGTCACCACAAGAGAGGTTAACATCTAGTCACCACAGGAGAGGTCAACATCTAGTCACCACAAGAGAGGTCAACATCTAGTCACCACAAGAGAGGTTAACATCTAGTCACCACAGGAGAGGTTAACATCTAGTCACCACAGGAGAGGTTAACATCTAGTCACCACAAGAGAGGTCAACATCTAGTCACCACAAGAGAGATCAACATCTAGTCACCACAGGAGAGGTCAACATCTAGTCACCACAAGAGAGGTCAACATCTAGTCACCACAAGAGAGGTCAACATCTAGTCGCCACAAGAGAGGTTAACATCTAGTCACCACAGGAGAGGTTAACATCTAGTCACCACAAGAGAGGTCAACATCTAGTCACCACAAGAGAGGTTAACATCTAGTCACCACAAGAGAGGTCAACATCTAGTCACCACAAGAGAGGTTAACATCTAGTCACCACAGGAGAGGTTAACATCTAGTCACCACAAGAGGTACATAAACAGCCTCGTGGAAAGCTACGGCTGAGGACCGGAACAGGTACATAAACAGCCTCGTGGAAAGCTACGGCTGAGGACCGGAACAGGTACATAAACAGCCTCGTGGAAGGCTACGGTTCAGGACAGGAACAGGTACATAAACTGCCTCGTGGAAAGCTATGGCTGAGGACCGTAACAGGTACATAAACAGCCTCGTGGAAAGCTACGGCTGAGGACAGGAACAGGTACATAAACAGCCTCGTGGAAAGCCACGGCTGAGGACAGGAACAGGTACATAAACAGCCTCCTTGGAAGGCTACGGCTGAGGACAGCAACAACACAAGCACACTCATGCACACTGACACTCCAACACACACACACAGGCTCACTTCATTTGCTCACACACACATAACATGCACACACATTTATACTGACTCTGCACACACACACTCATCATATACGCTGCTGCTACTCTGTTTATCATATATCCTGATGCCGAGTCACCTTACCCTTATACATATCTACCTCTATCACTCCAGTATCCCTGTACATTGTTAATATGGTACTGAACCTGTATATAGTCACCTTACCCCTATACATATCTACCTCCATCACTCCAGTATCCCTGCACATTGTTAATATGGTACTGAACTGACCCTGTACAGTGACTTGCAAATGTATTCAACCCCTTTGGCATTTTTCATATTTTGTTGCCTTACAACCTGGAATTAAAAGCCACATTTTGCAGCATTTTCAGCTGCAGGTCTCTTGGGGTCTGTCTTTATATCATAACCGCCATCGATAAAAGACAGTACTGTGCAGCCGTCTTCATCGACCTGGCCAAGGCTTTCGACTCTGTCAATCACCATATTCTTATCGGCAGACTCAGTAGCCTCGGTTTTTCTAATGACTGCCTTGCCTGGTTCGCCAACTACTTTGCAGACAGAGTTTAGTGTGTCCAATCGGAGGGCATGCTGTCCGGTCCTCTGGCAGTCTCTATGTGGGTGCCACGGGGTTCAATTCTCAGGCCGACTCTTTTCTCTGTATATATCAATGATGTTGCTCTTGCTGCGGGCGATTCCCTGATCCACCTCTACGCAGACGACACCATTCTGTATACTTCTGGCCCTTCCTTGGACACTGTGCTATCTAACCTCCAAACAAGCTTCAATGCCATACAACACTCCTTCCGTGGCCTCCAACTGCTCTTAAATGCTAGTAAAACCAAATGCGTGCTTTTCAACCGTTCGCTGCCTGCATCCGCACGCCCGACTAGCATCACCACCCTGGATGGTTCCGACCTAGAATATGTGGACATCTATAAGTACCTAGGTGTCTGGCTAGAATGTAACCTCTCCTTCCAGACTCATATCAAACATCTCCAATCCCAAATCAAATCTAGAATCGGCTTTCTATTTCGCAACAAAGCCTCCTTCACTCACGCCGCCAAACTTACCCTCGTAAAACTGACTATCCTACCGATCCTCGACTTCGGCGATGTCATCTACAAAATAGCTTCCAATACTCTGCTCAGCAAACTGGATGCAGTTTATCACAGTGCCATCCGTTTTGTTACTAAAGCACCTTATACCACCCACCACTGCGACCTGTATGCTCTAGTCGGCTGGCCCTCGCTACATATTCGTCGCCAGACCCACTGGCTCCAGGTCATCTACAAGTCCATGCTAGGTAAAGCTCCGCCTTATCTCAGTTCACTGGTCACGACGGCAACACCCACCCGTAGCATGCGCTCCAGCAGGTGTATCTCACTGATCACCCCTAAAGCCAACACCTCATTTGGCCGCCTTTCCTTCCAGTTCTCTGCTGCCTGTGCTGGAACGAATTGCAAAAATTGTTGAAGTTGGAGACTTTTATCTTTATCAACTTTAAACATCTGCTATCTGAGCAGCTAACCGATCGCTGCAGCTGTACATAGTCCATCGGTAAATAGGCCACCCTATTTACCTACCTCATCCCCACACTGTTTTTATTTATTTACTTTTCTGCTCTTTTGCACACCAGTATCTCTACCTGCACATGACCATCTGATAATTTATCACTCCAGTGTTAATCTGCTAAATTGTAATTATTCGCCTACCTCCTCATGCCTTTTGCACACAATGTATATAGACTCTTTTTTCTTTTTTTCTGTGTTATTGACTTGTTTATTGTTTACTCCATGTGTAACTCTGTGTTGTTGTCTGTTCACACTGCTATGCTTTATCTTGGCCAGGTCGCAGTTGTAAATGAAAACTTGTTCTCAACTAACCTACCTGGTTAAATAAAGGTGAAATTAAAAATGGAAATACACATAATAGTCTAAATTGAAATTAAAAAATAACTTGTCTCAAATAGATACAAATAAAAAAAATGGAAAAGTGGTGCGTTCTGGACTTTACGGAAGAGTGGCCAGAAAAAAGCCATTGCTTAAAGAAAGAAATAAGCAAACACATTTGGTGTTTGCTAAAAGGCATTTGGGAGACTCTCCAAACATATGGAAGAAGCTGGGACGGATGTTCACCTTTCAGCAGGAAAATGACCCTAGGCATACTGCTAAAGCAACACTCGAGTGGTTCAAGGGGAAACATTTAAATGTCTTGGAATGGCCTAGTCAAAGCCCAGACCTCAATTCAATTGAGAATCTGTGGTATGACTTAACGATTGCTGTACACTAGCGGAACCCATCCAACTTGAAGGAGCTGGAGCAGTTTTGCCTTGAAGAATGGGCAAAAATCCCAGTGGCTAGATGTGCCAAGCTTATTTTTTTATTTTTTTATTTCACCTTTATTTAACCAGGTAGGCTAGTTGAGAACAAGTTCTCGTTTACAACTGTGACCTGGCCAAGATAAAGCGTAGCAATTCGACACATACAACAACACAGAGTTACACATGGAATAAACAAACATACAGTCAATAATACAGTAGAACAAAAGAAAACAAAAAGTCTATATACAGTGAGTGCAAATGAGGTAAGATAAGGAAATAAATAGACCATGATGGCGAAGTAATTACAATATAGCAATTAAACACTGGAATGGTAGATCGGCAGAAGATGAATGTGCAGGTTGAGATACTGGGGTGCAAAGGAGCTAAATAACTAAATAAACACCAGTATGGGGAGGAGGTAGGTAGATAGCCCATCTATGTACAGGTGCAGTGATCTGTGAGCTGCTCTGACAGCTGGTGCGTAAAGCTAGTGAGGGAGATGTAATAAAGCCTCTTGAAAAAGTCAAAACTTGACCCAGAAAATATAAAAAACCATCGGCCTATATCAAATCTTCCATTCCTATCAAAAAAAATTGAAAAATCTGTTGCACAGTAACTCACTGCCTTCCTGAAGACAAACAATGTATACAAAATGCTTCAGTCTGGTTTTAGACCCCATCATAGCACTGAGACTGCAGTTGTGAAGGTGGTAAATTACCTTTTAATGGTGTCAGACCGAGGCTCTGCATCTGTCCTCGTGCTTCTAGACCTTAGTGCTGCTTTTGATACCATCGATCACCACATTCTTTTGAAGAGATTGGAAACCCAAATTGGTCTACACGGACAAGTTCTGGCCTGGTTTAGATCTTATCTGTCGGAAAGATATCAGTTTGTCTCTGTGAATGGTTTTGTCCTCTGACAAATCAACTGTACATGTCGGTGTTCCTCAAGGTTCCGTTTAAGGACCACTATTGTTTTCACTATATATTTTACCTCTTGGGCATGTCATTCAAAAACATAATTTTAACTTTCACTGCTATGCGGATGACACTGCTATGCTGAACATTTCAATGAAACATGGTGAAGCCCCAAAATTGCCCTCGCTAGAAGCCTGTGTTTCAGACATAAGGAAGTGGATGGCTGCAAACTTTCTACTTTTAAACTCGGACAAAACAGAGATGCTTGTTCTAGGTCCCAAGAAACAAAGAGATCTTCTGTTGACTCTGACAATTAATCTTGATGGTTGTACAGTCGTCTCAAATAAAACTGAAGGACCTCGGCGTTACTCTGGACCCTGATCTCTTTTTTGACGAACATTTCAAGACTATTTCAAATAGAGCTTTTTTCCATCTACGTAACATTGCAAAAATCTGAAACTTTCTTTCCAAAAATGATGCAGAAAAATTAATCCATGCTTTTGTTACTAAATAAACTTCAGTTAGTGCTAAATACAGTTGCTAGAATCCTGACTAGAACCAAAACAATTTGATCATATTACTCCAGTGCTAGCCTCCCTACACTGGCTTCCTGTTAAGGCAAGGGCTGATTTCAAGGTTTTACTGCTAACCTACAAAGCATTACATGGGCTTGCTCCTACTTATCTCTCTGATTTGGTCCTGCCGTACATACTTACACGTACGCTATGGTCACAAGACGCAGGTCTCCTAATTGTCCCTAGAATTTCTAAGCAAACAGCTGGAGGCAGGGCTTTCTCCTATAGAGCTCCATTTTTATGGAATGGTCTGCCTACCCATGTGAGAGACGCAGACTCGGTCTCAACCTTTAAGTCTTTACTGAAGACTCATCTCTTCAGTGGGTCATATGGTTGAGTGTAGTCTGGCCCAGGAGTGTGACGGTGAACAGAAAGGCTCTGGAGCAACGAACCGCCCTTGCTGTCTCTGCCTGGCCGGTTCCCCTCTCTCCACTGGGAGTCTCTGCCTCTAACACTTTTACAGGGGCTGAGTCACTGGCTTACTGGTGCTCTTTCATGCCGTCCCTAGGAGGGATGCGTCACTTGAGTGGGTTGAGTCACTGATGTGATCTTCCTGTCTGGGTTGGCGCCCCCCCCCTTGGGGTGTGCCGTGGAGATCTTTGTGGGCTATCCTCGGCCTTGTCTCAGGATGGTAAGTTGGTGGTTGAAGATATCCCTCTAGTGGTGTGGGGGCTGTGCTTTGGCAAAGTGGGTGGGGTTATATCCTTCCTGTTTGGCCCTGTCCGGGGGTATCATCGGATGGGGCCACAGTGTCCCCTGACCCCTCCTGTCTCAGCCTCCAGTATTTATGCTGCAGAAGTTTATGTGTCGGGGGACTAGGGTCAGTTTGTTATATCTGGAGTACTTCTCCTGTCTTATTCGGTGTCCTGTGTGAATTTAAGTATGTTCTCTCTAATTCTCTCTTTCTCTCTTTCTTTTTCTCTCTCGGAGGACCTGAGCCCTAGGACCATGCCTCAGGACTACCTGGCATGATGACTCCTTGCTGTCCCCAGTCCACTTGGCCGTGCTGCTGCTCCAGTTTCAACTGTTCTGCCTGCGGCTATGGAACCCTGACCTGTTCACCGGAAGTGCTACCTGTCCCAGACCTGCTGTTTTCAACTCTCTAGAGACAGCAGGAGCGGTAGAGATACTCTTAATGATCGGCTATGAAAAGCCAACTGACATTTACTCCTGAGGTGACCATGCTTGACCATGCTGGTCATTTATGAACATTTGAACATCTTGGCCATGTTCTGTTATAATCTTCACCCGGCATAGCCAGAAGAGGACTGGCCACCCCTCATAGCCAAATCAAATCAAATCAAATCAAATCAAATCAAATTTTATTTGTCACATACACATGGTTAGCAGATGTTAATGCGAGTGTAGCGAAATGCTTGTGCTTCTAGTTCCGACAATGCAGTAATAACAAGTAATCTAACTAACAATTCCAAAACTACTGTCTTGTACACAGTGTAAGGGGATAAAGAATATGTACATAAGGATATATGAATGAGTGATGGTACAGAGCAGCATAGGCAAGATACAGTAGATGGTATCGGGTACAGTATGTACAAATGAGATGAGTATGTAAACAAAGTGGCATAGTATAGTATAAAGTGGCTAGTGATACATGTATTACATAAGGATACCGTCGATGATATAGAGTACAGTATATACGTATGCGTATGAGATGAATAATGTAGGGTAAGTAACATTTATATAAGGTAGCATTGTTTAAAGTGGCTAGTGATATATTTACATCATTTCCCATCAATTCCCATTATTAAAGTGGCTGGAGTTGAGTCAGTGTCAGTGTGTTGGCAGCAGCCACTCAGTGTTAGTGGTGGCTGTTTAACAGTCTGATGGCCTTGAGATAGAAGCTGTTTTTCAGTCTCTCGGTCCCAGCTTTGATGCACCTGTACTGACCTCGCCTTCTGGATGATAGCGGGGTGAACAGGCAGTGGCTCGGGTGGTTGATGTCCTTGATGATCTTTATGGCCTTCCTGTGACATCGGGTGGTGTAGGTGTCCTGGAGGGCAGGTAGTTTGCCCCCGGTGATGCGTTGTGCAGACCTCACTACCCTCTGGAGAGCCTTACGGTTGAGGGCGGTGCAGTTGCCATACCAGGCGGTGATACAGCCCGCCAGGATGCTCTCGATTGTGCATCTGTAGAAGTTTGTGAGTGCTTTTGGTGACAAGCCGAATTTCTTCAGCCTCCTGAGGTTGAAGAGGCGCTGCTGCGCCTTCTTCACGATGCTGTCTGTGTGAGTGGACCAATTCAGTTTGTCTGTGATGTGTATGCCGAGGAACTTAAAACTTGCTACCCTCTCCACTACTGTTCCATCGATGTGGATAGGGGGGTGTTCCCTCTGCTGTTTCCTGAAGTCCACAATCATCTCCTTAGTTTTGTTGACGTTGAGTGTGAGGTTGTTTTCCTGACACCACACTCCGAGGGCCCTCACCTCCTCCCTGTAGGCCGTCTCATCGTTGTTGGTAATCAAGCCTACCACTGTTGTGTCTGGTTCCTCTCTAGGTTTCTTTCTAGGTTTTGGCCTTTCTAGGGAGTTTTTCCTAGCCACCGTGCTTCTACACCTGCATTGCTTGCTGTTTGGGGTTTTAGGCTGGGTTTCTGTACAGCACTTTGAGATATCAGCTGATGTAAGAAGGGCTATTTCAATAAATTTGATTTTAATTTGATTTGATCCTATGTGACAGGTCTACTGTCACCAGTCCTATATGACAAGACCTGTACTGTCACCAGTCCTATATGACAAGACCTGTACTGTCACCAGTCCTATATGACAAGACCTGTACTGTCACCAGTCCTATATGACAGGTCTACTGTCACCAGTCCTATATGACAAGACCTGTACTGTCACCAGTTCTATATGACAGGTCTACTGTCACCAGTCCTATATGACAGATCTACTGTTACCAGTCCTATATGACAGGTCCTGGGTTGCCAGGTGTGCGTAATGAGGGTTGCCAGGTGTGTGTAATGAGTGTTGCTAGATGTGCGTAATGAGTGTTGCCAGGTGTGCGTAATGAGGGTTGCCAGGTGTGTGTAATGAGGGTTGCCAGGTGTGCATAATGATGGGTTCTCACCCTGAGAACCATGTCGGCAGTGATGATTGGAGGACTCACCCTGAGGACCCTGTTAGTGGGGATGATTGGAGGATTCACCCTGAGAACGCTGTTAGTGGGGATGATTGGAGGACTCACCCTGAGACCCATGTCGGCAGGGATGATTGGAGGACTCACCCTGAGAACCATGTCGGCAGTGATGATTGGAGGATTCACCCTGAGAACGCTGTTAGTGGGGATGATTGGAGGACTCACCCTGAGAACCATGTCGGCAGTGATGATTGGAGGACTCCCCTTGAGAACCATGTCGGCAGGGATGATTGGAGGACTCACCCTGAGAACCATGTCGGCAGGGATGATTGGAGGACTCACCCTGAGAACCATGTCGGCAGTGATGATTGGAGGACTCCCCTTGAGAACCATGTCGGCAGTGATGATTGGAGGACTCACCCTGAGAACCCTGTCGGCAGTGGTGATTGGAGGACTCACCCTGAGAACCATGTCGGCAGTGATGATTGGAGGACTCACCCTGAGAACCATGTCGGCAGTGATGATTGGAGGACTCACCCTGAGAACCATGTCGGCAGTGGTGATTGGAGGACTCACCCTGAGGACCCTGTCGGCAGCGATGATTGGAGGACTCACCCTGAGAACCCTGTTGGTCAGTGAGGACTAGAGGACTCACCCTGAGAACCCTGTTGGTCAGTGAGGACTAGAGGACTCACCCTGAGGACCCTGTTGGTCAGTGAGGACTAGAGGACTCACCCTGATAACCCTGTTGGTCAGTGAGGACTAGAGGACTCACCCTGATGACCCTGTTGGTCAGTGAGGACTAGAGGACTCACCCTGAGAACCCTGTTGGTCAGTGAGGACTAGAGGACTCACCCTGAGAACCCTGTTGGTCAGTGATGACTAGAGGACTCACCCCGAGGACCCTGTCGGCGGCGATGATTGGAGGACTCACCCTGAGAACCCTGTTGGTCAGTGAGGACTAGAGGACTCACCCTGAGGACCCTGTTGGCGGTGATGACTGGATGCTGGTCGTTGACGGCTGTAACCTGGATGTACACGGTACAGGGAGAGCTCTGTTTCCTCAGGCCTGTGTCGTTGGCCACCACAGTGAAGTTGTCTTCTAACGTCTCACTGCTGTCATGTATGTAGTAGATTACCCCTTGCTCCACCTAGAGGGCGAGAAAGTTAAGAGACTAAAAATAAACAATTACATTCATTTAAGAAATGCTTATGCACGGGTTATGAAGTCTTTAATGTAGGTGCATAGTAGATTAAGGCATACAGGTATAATTCAAGACGAAGCATTCATAAAGCATTGTATGACGTGTTTCACGTGTCTATAAATTGGTTATAAAAGTATTATCATAATCAATAGTTTGATTGATTACTCCACATGAGAAACTAAACCAATGAAACACTGAGCATCCGGAGGTACATACATATGATGTGTTTTTAGCTTGCTTAGGCTATATATTCTTCTCTGATATTATTCGCAAGAACAATCCAAATATGAACAATCATTGGAGAACTTCACATATTTTTGATATTTTTGTTCAACATGAAGAAAGAGAGAACGACAGAAAGAGATAAGAGTCACGGAAACCAAACCAGCAACGCGCGTGCGCCATCGTGCATAAATGCATTTTGTCCCCCAACACCAAACGCGATCACGACACGCAGGTTAAAATATCAAAACAAACTCTGAACCAATGACATTAATTTGGGGACGGGTCGAAAAGCATTAAACATGTATGGCAATTTAGCTAGCTAGCTTGCACTTGCTAGCTAGTTTGTCCTATTTAGCTAGCTAGCTTGCACTTGCTAGCTAGTTTGTCCTATTTAGCTAGCTAGCTTGCACTTGCTAGCTAGTTTGTCCTATTTAGCTAGCTTGCTGTTGCTAGCTAATTTGTCCCGGGATATAAACATTGAGTTGTTATTTTACCTGAAATGCACAAGGTCCTCTACTCCGACAATTAATCCACACATAAAATCCACACATAAAACGGCCAACGAATCATTTCTAGTCATCTCTCCTCCTTCCAGGCTTTTTCATCTTTGAACTTATATGGTGATGGCATCTACACTTTTACTACGACTACCGGCAAAAAAAAATGTCTTTCAATCACCCACGTGGGTATAACCAATGAGGAGATGGCACGTGGGTACAGGACTTTCAGTGCAATCTGCATTAGAAATAGAAAGGAGTTCTATTTTAGCCCTTGGCAAAGCAGATGCTCGTTGGCGCGCGCGAGCAGTGTGGGTGCAATAATTGAATAACATAGATTTCTAAATTTATTTTGCGACGCTCGCGCACACGACGTGTCCGGTCTGGTCAGCATGTTACATTACCTGGCGTCTGGTGAAAACCCGTAGAGGAACCCCGGGGTAACGTGAATGTTCAATGTGGCCATTCTGTGGGGGTTCAGACAAGCTATACAGGAAGTTGAGGCCAGAGAAGTGTCGGTTGGTGACCCTGAGCACTTCCTGGGTCAAAGCTTTGGATCCGCCCTCTCTGAGGGTGAAGTTCAACACCTGTAGTAGTAGAAGGATTAGCATTTATTATTCACTCGCAGTCATAGACTGAAATGTAAAGCATTTCATAGCACCGTTTGCACTGAATCCTGTGCATATGATAAATAAACTTTGATTTGTACACCACTTTACAAACCATAAATTGTCAACGCACAATAAAAACCTATGATAGCATAAATAATTACACCATACAAAACCTAAAATACAATAATCCTAAAATGACAATACCTGTAGAGGGATGAGGTGGACGATGATGTCCACGGACATGCTGATATTGTTGACCTCCGTGACCCCGTTGGAGACATCCAATAGGAAGGTGTCATTGACCTAAACAGGAAGAAGAGACATGGATCTTTTAGTCATTTAGCAGACACTCTTATCCAGAGAAACGTACAATCAGTGCAACTTAGGTAGGTAAAAACAACCACATATCACTGTCATTGCAAGTAAAATCTTTTTCCAAAAAACCCAGGAAAAGACAAATGTGCGTGTGAGAACAAGTGTGAGAAGGATGAGTATCGTGGCTTTGGGATGGTCTAGGGGATAGTTTAGGGGTGGTCTAGGGGATAGTTTGGGGTGGTCGAGGGGATAGTTTAGGGGTGCTCTAGGGGATAGTTTGGGGGTGGTCTAGGGGATAGTTTAGGGGTGGTTTAGGGGATAGTTTGGGGGTGGTCTAGGGGATAGTTTGGTTGTGGTCTAGGGGATAGTTTGGGGGTGGTCTAACGTATAGTTTGGGGGCGGTCTAGGGGATAGTTTGGTTGTGGTCTAGGGGATAGTTTGGGGGTGGTCTAGCGTATAGTTTGGGGGCGGTCTAGGGGATAGTTTGGGGGTGGTCTAGAGGATAGTATGGTTGTGGTCTAGGGGATAGTTTGGGGGTGGTCTAGGGGATAGTTTAGGGGTGGTCTAGGGGATAGTTTGGGGGTGGTCTAGGGGATAGTTTGGTTGTGGTCTAGGGGATAGTTTGGGGGTGGTCTAGCGTATAGTTTGGGGGCGGTCTAGGGGATAGTTTTGGGGTGGTCTAGAGGATAGTTTGGTTGTGGTCTAGGGGATAGTTTGGGGGTGGTCTAGGGGATAGTTTGGGGGTGGTCTAGGGGATAGTTTGGGGGCGGTCTAGGGGATAGTTTGGGGTGGTCTAGGGGATAGTTTGGTTGTGGTCTAGGGGATAGTTTGGTTGTGGTCTAGGGGATAGTTTGGGTGTGGTCTAGGGTAGTGTTTGGGGGTGGTCTAGAGGATAGTTTGGAGGTGGTCTAGGGTATGGTTTGGGGGCGGTCTAGGGGATAGTTTGGTTGTGGTCTAGGGGATAGTTTGGGGGTGGTCTAGGGGATAGTTTGGTGGTGGTCTAGGGGATAGTTTGGGGGTGGTCTAGAGGATAGTTTGGGGTGGTCTAGGGGATAGTTTGGTTGTAGTCTAGAGGATAGTTTGGGGTGGTCTAGGGGACAGTTTGGGGTCGGTCTAGGGGATAGTTTGGGGGTGGTCTAGGGGATAGTTTGGGGGTGGTCTAGGGGATAGTTTGGTTGTGGTCTAAGGGATAGTTTGGGGATAGTCTAGGGGATAGTTTGGGGGTGGTCTATAGGATAGTTTGGGGGTGGTCTAGAGGATAGTTTGGGGGTGGTCTAGAGGATAGTTTGGGGGTGGTCTAGGGGATAGTTTGGGGGTGGTCTAGGGGACAGTTTGGTTGTGGTCTAGGGGATAGTTTGGGGGTGGTCTAGAGGATAGTTTGGGGTGGTCTTGGAGATTGTTTGGGGGTGGTCTAGGGGATAGCTTGGGGGCGGTCTAGGGGATAGTTTGGTTGTGGTCTAGGGGATAGTTTGGGGGTGGTCTAGGATATAGTTTGGGGGCGGTCTAGGAGATAGTTTGGGGGTGGTCTATGGGATAGTTTGGTTGTGGTCTAGGGGATAGTTTGGAGGTGGTCTATGGGATAGTTTGGGGTGGTCTAGGGGATAGTTTGGGGGTGGTCTAGGGGATAGTTTGGTTGTGGTCTAGGGGATAGTTTGGGGGTGGGCTAGGGGATAGTTTGGGGGTGGTCTAGGGGATAGTTTGGTTGTGGTCTAGGGGATAGTTTGGGGCTGGTCTAGGATATAGTTTGGGGGTGGTCTAGGGGATAGTTTGGGGGTGGTCTAGGGGATAGTTTGGTTTTGGTCTATGGGATAGTTTGGGGATAGTCTAGGGGATAGTTTGGAGGTGGTCTAGAGGATAGTTTGGGGGTGGTCTAGAGGATAGTTTGGGGGTGGTCTAGAGGATAGTTTGGGGGTGGTCTAGGGGATAGTTTGGGGGTGGTCTAGGGGACAGTTTGGTTGTGGTCTAGGGGATAGTTTGGGGGTGGTCTAGAGGGTAGTTTGGGGTGGTCTTAGGGATCGTTTGGGGGTGGTCTAGGGGATAGTTTGGGGATAGTCTAGGGGATAGTTTGGTTGTGGTCTAGGGGATAGTTTGAGGGTGGTCTAGGATATAGTTCGGGGGGTGGTCTAGGAGATAGTTTGGTTGTGGTCTAGGGGATAGTTTGAGGGTGGTCTAGGATATAGTTCGGGGGGCGGTCTAGGAGATAGTTTGGTTGTGGTCTAGGGGATAGTTTGGTTGTGGTCTATTGGATAGTTTGGAGGTGGTCTAGAGGATAGTTTGGGGGTGGTCTAGGGGACAGTTTGGTTGTGGTCTAGGGGATAGTTTGGGGGTGGTCTAGAGGATAGTTTGGGGTGGTCTTGGGGATATTTTTGGGGTGGTCTAGGGGATAGTTTGGTTGTGGTCTATGGGATAGTTTTGGGATAGTCTAGGGGATAGTTTGTGGGTGGTCTAGAGGATAGTTTGGGGGTGGTCTAGAGGATAGTTTGGGGGTGGTCTAGAGGATAGTTTGGGGGTCGTCTAGGGGATAGTTTGGGGGTGGTCTAGGGGACAGTTTGGTTGTGGTCTAGGGGATAGTTTGGGGGTGGTCTAGAGGATAGTTTGGGGTGGTCTTGGGGATCGTTTGGGGGTGGTCTAGGGGATAGTTTGGGAGCGTTCTAGGGGATAGTTTGGTTGTGGTCTAGGGGATAGTTTGGGGGTGGTCTAGGATATAGTTCGGGGGCGGTCTAGGAGATAGTTTGGTTGTGGTCTATGGGATAGTTTGGTTGTGGTCTAGGGGATAGTTTGGAGGTGGTCTAGAGGATAGTTTGGGGGTGGTCTAGAGGATAGTTTGGGGTGGTCTTGGGGATCGTTTGGGGGTGGTCTAGGGGATAGTTTGGGGGTGGGCTAGGGGATAGTTTGGGGGTGGTCTAGGGGATAGTTTGGGGGTGGTCTAGAGGACAGTTTGGGGTGGTCTAGGGGATAGTTTGGTTGTAGTCTAGAGGATAGTTTGGGGTCGGTCTAGGGGATAGTTTGGGGGTGGTCTAGGGGATAGTTTGGGGGTGGTCTAGGGGATAGTTTGGGGGTGGTCTATGGGATAGTTTGGGGATAGTCTAGGGGATAGTTTGGGGGTGGTCTAGAGGATAGTTTGGGGGTGGTCTAGAGGATAGTTTGGGGATAGTCTAGGGGATAGTTTGGGGGTGGTCTAGAGGATAGTTTGGGGGTGGTCTAGAGGATAGTTTGGGGGTGGTCTAGGGGATAGTTTGGGGGTGGTCTAGGGGATAGTTTGGGGGTGGTCTCGGGGACAGTTTGGTTGTGGTCTAGGGGATAGTTTGGGGATGGTCTAGAGGATAGTTTGGGGTGGTCTTGGGGATAGTTTGGGGATGGTTTAGGGAATAGTTTGGGGATAGTCTAGGGGATAGTTTGCGGGTGGTCTAGGGGATAGTTTGAGGATGGTTTAGGGGATAGTTTGGTTGTGGCCTAGAGGATAGTTTGGTTGTGGTCTATGGGATAGTTTTGGGATAGTCTAGGGGATAGTTTGGGGGTGGTCTAGAGGATAGTTTGGGGTGGTCTTGGAGATTGTTTGGGGGTGGTCTAGGGGATAGCTTGGGGGCGGTCTAGGGGATAGTTTGGTTGTGGTCTAGGGGATAGTTTGGGGGTGGTCTAGGATATAGTTTGGGGGCGGTCTAGGAGATAGTTTGGTTGTGGTCTAGGGGATAGTTTGGTTGTGGTCTAGGGGATAGTTTGGGGCTGGTCTAGGATATAGTTTGGGGGTGGTCTAGGGGATAGTTTGGGGGTGGTCTAGGGGATAGTTTGGTTGTGGTCTATGGGATAGTTTGGGGATAGTCTAGGGGATAGTTTGGGGGTGGTCTAGAGGATCGTTTGGGGGTGGTCTAGAGGATAGTTTGGGGGTGGTCTAGAGGATAGTTTGGGGGTGGTCTAGGGGATAGTTTGGGGGTGGTCTAGGGGACAGTTTGGTTGTGGTCTAGGGGATAGTTTGGGGGTGGTCTAGAGGATAGTTTGGGGTGGTCTTGGGGATCGTTTGGGGGTGGTCTAGGGGATAGTTTGGGGGCGTTCTAGGGGATAGTTTGGTTGTGGTCTAGGGGATAGTTTGGGGGTGGTCTAGGATATAGTTCGGGGGCGGTCTAGGAGATAGTTTGGTTGTGGTCTAGGGGATAGTTTGGTTGTGGTCTAGGGGATAGTTTGGAGGTGGTCTATGGGATAGTTTGGGGTGGTCTAGGGGATAGTTTGGGGGTGGTCTAGGGGATAGTTTGGTTGTGGTCTAGGGGATAGTTTGGGGGTGGGCTAGGGGATAGTTTGGGGGTGGTCTAGGGGATAGTTTGGTTGTGGTCTAGGGGATAGTTTGGGGCTGGTCTAGGATATAGTTTGGGGGTGGTCTAGGGGATAGTTTGGGGGTGGTCTAGGGGATAGTTTGGTTTTGGTCTATGGGATAGTTTGGGGATAGTCTAGGGGATAGTTTGGAGGTGGTCTAGAGGATAGTTTGGGGGTGGTCTAGAGGATAGTTTGGGGGTGGTCTAGAGGATAGTTTGGGTGTGGTCTAGGGGATAGTTTGGGGGTGGTCTAGGGGACAGTTTGGTTGTGGTCTAGGGGATAGTTTGGGGGTGGTCTAGAGGGTAGTTTGGGGTGGTCTTAGGGATCGTTTGGGGGTGGTCTAGGGGATAGTTTGGGGGCGTTCTAGGGAATAGTTTGGTTGTGGTCTAGGGGATAGTTTGAGGGTGGTCTAGGATATAGTTCGGGGGGTGGTCTAGGAGATAGTTTGGTTGTGGTCTAGGGGATAGTTTGAGGGTGGTCTAGGATATAGTTCGGGGGGCGGTCTAGGAGATAGTTTGGTTGTGGTCTAGGGGATAGTTTGGTTGTGGTCTATTGGATAGTTTGGAGGTGGTCTAGAGGATAGTTTGGGGGTGGTCTAGGGGACAGTTTGGTTGTGGTCTAGGGGATAGTTTGGGGGTGGTCTAGAGGATAGTTTGGGGTGGTCTTGGGGATCTTTTTGGGGTGGTCTAGGGGATAGTTTGGTTGTGGTCTATGGGATAGTTTTGGGATAGTCTAGGGGATAGTTTGTGGGTGGTCTAGAGGATAGTTTGGGGGTGGTCTAGAGGATAGTTTGGGGGTGGTCTAGAGGATAGTTTGGGGGTCGTCTAGGGGATAGTTTGGGGGTGGTCTAGGGGACAGTTTGGTTGTGGTCTAGGGGATAGTTTGGGGGTGGTCTAGAGGATAGTTTGGGGTGGTCATGGGGATCGTTTGGGGGTGGTCTAGGGGATAGTTTGGGAGCGTTCTAGGGGATAGTTTGGTTGTGGTCTAGGGGATAGTTTGGGGGTGGTCTAGGATATAGTTCGGGGGCGGTCTAGGAGATAGTTTGGTTGTGGTCTATGGGATAGTTTGGTTGTGGTCTAGGGGATAGTTTGGAGGTGGTCTAGAGGATAGTTTGGGGGTGGTCTAGAGGATAGTTTGGGGTGGTCTTGGGGATCGTTTGGGGGTGGTCTAGGGGATAGTTTGGGGGTGGGCTAGGGGATAGTTTGGGGGTGGTCTAGGGGATAGTTTGGGGGTGGTCTAGAGGACAGTTTGGGGTGGTCTAGGGGATAGTTTGGTTGTAGTCTAGAGGATAGTTTGGGGTCGGTCTAGGGGATAGTTTGGGGGTGGTCTAGGGGATAGTTTGGGGGTGGTCTAGGGGATAGTTTGGGGGTGGTCTATGGGATAGTTTGGGGATAGTCTAGGGGATAGTTTGGGGGTGGTCTAGAGGATAGTTTGGGGGTGGTCTAGAGGATAGTTTGGGGATAGTCTAGGGGATAGTTTGGGGGTGGTCTAGAGGATAGTTTGGGGGTGGTCTAGAGGATAGTTTGGGGGTGGTCTAGGGGATAGTTTGGGGGTGGTCTAGGGGATAGTTTGGGGGTGGTCTCGGGGACAGTTTGGTTGTGGTCTAGGGGATAGTTTGGGGATGGTCTAGAGGATAGTTTGGGGTGGTCTTGGGGATAGTTTGGGGATGGTTTAGGGAATAGTTTGGGGATAGTCTAGGGGATAGTTTGCGGGTGGTCTAGGGGATAGTTTGAGGATGGTTTAGGGGATAGTTTGGTTGTGGCCTAGAGGATAGTTTGGGGTGGTCTAGTGGATAGTTTGGGGATGGTTTAGGGAATAGTTTGGTGGTGGTCTAGGGGATAGTTTGGTTGTGGTCTAGGGGATAGTTTGAGGGTGGTCTAGAGGATAGTTTGGGGGTGGTCTAGGGGATAGTTTGGGGGTGGTATAGGGGATAGTTTGGGGGTGGTCTAGAGGATAGTTTGGGGGTGGTCTAGGGGATAGTTTGGGGGTGGTCTAGGGGATAGATTGGGGGTGGTCTAGAGGATAGTTTGGTTGTGGTCTAGTGGATAGTTTGGGGGTGGTCTAGTGGATCGTTTGGGGGTGGTCTAGAGGATAGTTTGGGGTGGTCTAGGGGATAGTTTGGTTGTAGTCTAGAGGATAGTTTGGGGTCGGTCTATGGGATAGTTTGGGGGTGGTCTAGGGGATAGTTTGGGGGTGGTCTAGGGGATAGTTTCGTTGTGGTCTATGGGATAGTTTGGGGATAGTCTAGGGGATAGTTTGGGGGTGGTCTAGAGGATAGTTTGGGGGTGGTCTAGAGGATAGTTTGGGGGTGGTCTAGGGGATAGTTTGGTTGTGGTCTAGGGGATAGTTTGGAGGTGGTCTATGGGATAGTTTGGGGTGGTCTAGGGGATAGTTTGGGGGTGGTCTAGGGGATAGTTTGGTTGTAGTCTAGAGGATAGTTTGGGGTCGGTCTATGGGATAGTTTGGGGGTGGTCTAGGGGATAGTTTGGGGGTGGTCTAGGGGATAGTTTGGTTGTGGTCTATGGGATAGTTTGGGGATAGTCTAGGGGATAGTTTGGGGGTGGTCTAGAGGATAGTTTGGGGGTGGTCTAGAGGATAGTTTGGGGGTGGTCTAGGGGATAGTTTGGAGGTGGTCTAGGGGATCGTTTGGAGGTGGTCTATGGGATAGTTTGGGGTGGTCTAGGGGATAGTTTGGGGGTGGTCTAGGGGATAGTTTGGTTGTGGTCTAGGGGATAGTTTGGGGGTGGGCTAGGGGATAGTTTGGGGGTGGTCTAGGGGATAGTTTGGTTGTGGTCTAGGGGATAGTTTGGGGCTGGTCTAGGATATAGTTTGGGGGTGGTCTAGGGGATAGTTTGGGGGTGGTCTAGGGGATAGTGTGGTTGTGGTCTATGGGATAGTTTGGGGATAGTCTAGGGGATAGTTTGGAGGTGGTCTAGAGGATAGTTTGGGGGTGGTCTAGAGGATAGTTTGGGGGTGGTCTAGAGGATAGTTTGGGGGTGGTCTAGGGGATAGTTTGGGGGTGGTCTAGGGGACAGTTTGGTTGTGGTCTAGGGGATAGTTTGGGGGTGGTCTAGAGGGTAGTTTGGGGTGGTCTTGGGGATCGTTTGGGGGTGGTCTAGGGGATAGTTTGGTTGTGGTCTAGGGGATAGTTTGAGGGTGGTCTAGGATATAGTTCGGGGGCGGTCTAGGAGATAGTTTGGTTGTGGTCTAGGGGATAGTTTGGTTGTGGTCTATTGGATAGTTTGGAGGTGGTCTAGAGGATAGTTTGGGGGTGGTCTAGGGGACAGTTTGGTTGTGGTCTAGGGGATAGTTTGGGGGTGGTCTAGAGGATAGTTTGGGGTGGTCTTGGGGATCTTTTTGGGGTGGTCTAGGGGATAGTTTGGTTGTGGTCTATGGGATAGTTTTGGGATAGTCTAGGGGATAGTTTGTGGGTGGTCTAGAGGATAGTTTGGGGGTGGTCTAGAGGATAGTTTGGGGGTGGTCTAGAGGATAGTTTGGGGGTCGTCTAGGGGATAGTTTGGGGGTGGTCTAGGGGACAGTTTGGTTGTGGTCTAGGGGATAGTTTGGGGGTGGTCTAGAGGATAGTTTGGGGTGGTCTTGGGGATCGTTTGGGGGTGGTCTAGGGGATAGTTTGGGTGCGTTCTAGGGGATAGTTTGGTTGTGGTCTAGGGGATAGTTTGGGGGTGGTCTAGGATATAGTTCGGGGGCGGTCTAGGAGATAGTTTGGTTGTGGTCTATGGGATAGTTTGGTTGTGGTCTAGGGGATAGTTTGGAGGTGGTCTAGAGGATAGTTTGGGGGTGGTCTAGGGGACAGTTTGGTTGTGGTCTAGGGGATAGTTTGGGGGTGGTCTAGAGGATAGTTTGGGGTGGTCTTGGGGATCGTTTGGGGGTGGTCTAGGGGATAGTTTGGGGGTGGGCTAGGGGATAGTTTGGGGGTGGTCTAGGGGATAGTTTGGGGGTGGTCTAGAGGACAGTTTGGGGTGGTCTAGGGGATAGTTTGGTTGTAGTCTAGAGGATAGTTTGGGGTCGGTCTAGGGGATAGTTTGGGGGTGGTCTAGGGGATAGTTTGGGGGTGGTCTAAAGGATAGTTTGGGGATAGTCTAGGGGATAGTTTGGGGGTGGTCTAGAGGATAGTTTGGGGGTGGTCTAGAGGATAGTTTGGGGGTGGTATAGGGGATAGTTTGGGGGTGGTCTAGGGGATAGTTTGGGGATGGTCTAGAGGATAGTTTGGGGTGGTCTTGGGGATAGTTTGGGGATGGTTTAGGGAATAGTTTGGGGATAGTCTAGGGGATAGTTTGCGGGTGGTCTAGGGGATAGTTTGAGGATGGTTTAGGGGATAGTTTGGTTGTGGCCTAGAGGATAGTTTGGGGTGGTCTAGTGGATAGTTTGGGGATGGTTTAGGGAATAGTTTGGTGGTGGTCTAGGGGATAGTTTGGTTGTGGTCTAGGGGATAGTTTGAGGGTGGTCTAGAGGATAGTTTGGGGGTGGTCTAGGGGATAGTTTGGGGGTGGTCTAGAGGATAGTTTGGGGGTGGTCTAGGGGATAGTTTGGGGGTGGTCTAGGGGATAGATTGGGGGTGGTCTAGAGGATAGTTTGGTTGTGGTCTAGTGGATAGTTTGGGGGTGGTCTAGGGGATAGTTTGGGGGTGGTCTAGAGGATAGTTTGGGGTGGTCTAGGGGATAGTTTGGTTGTAGTCTAGAGGATAGTTTTGGGTCGGTCTATGGGATAGTTTTGGGGTGGTCTAGGGGATAGTTTGGGGGTGGTCTAGGGGATAGTTTGGTTGTGGTCTATGGGATAGTTTGGGGATAGTCTAGGGGATAGTTTGGGGGTGGTCTAGAGGATAGTTTGGGGGTGGTCTAGAGGATAGTTTGGGGGTGGTCTAGGGGATAGTTTGGGGGTTGTCTAGGGGACAGTTTGGTTGTGGTCTAGGGGATAGTTTGGGGATGGTCTAGAGGATAGTTTGGGGTGGTCTTGGGGATAGTTTGGGGATGGTTTAGGGAATAGTTTGGGGATAGTCTAGGGCACATATGTCAGAGTCAAGGCCCGCGGGCCACATCCGGCCCGCAAGAAGGTTTTTTACGGCCCCTGGGATGATCTTGATTTATTATTAGAACCGGCCCGCAGCAAGCCGGCAGCCCGCAGATCTTTTACACGCACCAATACTACATTTCCCACAATGCAAAGGTGACGCACCGAGCAGTAGGCTGCTTCATTTCAATATTTATTGGCACAGCAGTCGTCAGCATCACAGTAAAATTAACTTTCAGATACCCATCAAAAATGGCAAAACGGAAGGTGGATACTGAGAACCGGGGGTTTCAAACAAGGTGGGAGTCGGAGTATATGTTCACGAAGGTAGCTGGAAAACCTGTGTGTCTTCTGTGTGGAGAAAGTGTGGCGGTACTGAAAGAGTATAATCTGAGACGACATTATGAAACGAAACACGCGGACAAAAACAAGAATATGGACATGGAACAAAGGCTACAAAAGGCAGAGGAATTAAAACGAGGCCTCAAATCTCGACAGGCTCTGTTCAAAAAAGCCAAATCACAAGGCCAGGCTGCTGTCAAGGCCAGTTTTATTTTGGCAGAAGAGATCGCTAAATCAGCCCGGCCATTTACGGAGGGGGATTTCATCAAAAACTGCATGATTAAAGTTTGTGACGAAGTTTGCCCAGAAAAAAGGCAACTCTTTTTAAATGTGAGTCTGAGCAGAAACACCATTGCCGAGAGAGTAGACCAGTTGTCCATCAATCTAAAAGAGCAGCTTGTGAAAAAGGGAAAAGATTTTATTGCATATTCCTTGGCTGTGGATGAGAGCACCGACATTTCTGACATTGCCCAGTTGTCAATTTTCATCCGCGGAGTGGACTCCAACCTAAGCGTGACAGAGGAGTTTTTGGCTTTACGTCCTATGCATGGCACAACTACGGGGCATGATTTGTATGAAGAGGTGTCAAGATGTGTAAATGAGATGGAGCTGCCTTGGGAAAAACTCGTGGGTTTGACAACCGACGGAGCACCTGCGATGTGTGGACACAGGAGCGGACTGGTGGCGAAGATACGGGAAAAGATGCAAGAGGAAAACGCGACAGGTGAGCTGACAGCTTATCATTGTATCATACACCAGGAAGCGTTGTGCGGTAAAGCCTTGAAAATGGAGCATGTAATGAGCATCATCACGCGCACAGTTAACTTTATCAGAGCCAAAGGTTTGAATCACCGCCAGTTCAAGGCATTTCTGACAGAGTTAGAAACGGAGCATGGTGATTTGCCTTATCACACAGAGGTGCGATGGCTAAGCCAGGGAAAGGTGCTTCAAAGATGTTTCGAGCTTCGTGAGGAGATTTGTCTGTTCTTGGACAGCAAAGGGAAAGACACAACACAACTCCGAGACGAAATGTTTCTGTGTGAAATGGCTTTTCTGTGTGACATTACGAGTCATCTGAATGCAATAAACTTGCAGCTGCAGGGTCGGGATCGTGTCATCTCTGATATGTACAGTACAGTGAAGGCATTTAAAACCAAACTGACTCTGTGGGAGACGCAGATGCGGAAAGAAAATTTGAGCCACTTTCCCAGCTGCCAGACCATGAAAGAGAAGCTCTCTACCAGTGCGTTCCCGAGCACACAGTTGGCTGATAAAATAGGTATGCTTGCCGCTGACTTTCGACGCCGATTTGCTGACTTTGAAGCACAAAAAAGCAGGTTGGAACTGCTCGGTAACCCATTTGCTGTTGACGTGGAAAGCTCACCACCAAACCTCCAAATGGAGTTGATTGACCTCCAATGCAATGATGCACTGAGGGCAAAATATGCGGCAGTGGGTGCTGCGGAGTTCGCCCGTTTCCTCCCCGGCACAATGCCCCAGCTGCGCATCCAGGCTGCTCAAACGTTGTCTATGTTTGGCAGCACATACCTGTGTGAACAACTGTTTTCTTTGATGAACCTGAACAAAACATCACACAGAAGTCGACTTACTGCTGAACACCTCCACTCAATTCTGAGGATTTCTTCAGCTCAGAGCCTTACCCCGAACATTGATGAACTTGTGGAAAAGATGGGACACCACCAAGTATCACCCTCAACCTCAAACAAGTGAACATTACTGTGCAATCACATATTTAGAGTTTTTACTCAGTTCAAGTTTAAAAGTTAAAATTTAATATTTGTTTTCACTGCATGTTACTTCTCCTTAAACAAAGTGTTGTTTTTGATTAATAGATTTTTGCACTTTATTTTTTTGTATTTCAATCCAATTATATTTTAAAAATATTTCAGTTGAGTGGATGATAGAAAATTGCTATTATTGTTTTTTCTTTGAAGTAAATTTAGCCCACTTTTGCTAAAATAGAAAATATAGTCTACTGATGGTGCCTTGAATACCGGTTTCTTTCATTTAATGTTCATGTTATGGGGATATTTATATAAAGGAAATTTGTCTTTTGTGTCTGTTGAAAATTAAAGATTACTGACAGAGCCATAAGAAAATATTGCTTTATTTATCTGATCATATTGTAATATATTTGTTAGGTTTTCAGTAGGTTCAATTAGGTTCACTAGACTATATGCGTCATTTAAAAATTTTTCAATGAACATTCGAACAGTCCGGCCCTCGTCTTGTAGCTGATTTTTTTATTTGGCCCTCCGTCCATTTGACTTTGACACCCCTGGTCTAGGGGATAGTTTGCGGGTGGTCTAGGGGATAGTTTGGGGATGGTTTAGGGGATAGTTTGGTTGTGGCCTAGAGGATAGTTTGGGGTGGTCTAGTGGATAGTTTGGGGGTGGTTTAGGGAACAGTTTGGGGGTGGTCTAGGGGATAGTTTGGGGGTGGTCTAGGGGATAGTTTGGCTGTGGTCTAGGGGATAGTTTGAGGGTGGTCTAGAGGATAGTTTGGGGGTGGTCTAGGGGATAGTTTGGGGGTGGTATAGGGGATAGTTTGGGGGTGGTCTAGAGGATAGTTTGGGGGTGGTCTAGGGGATAGTTTGGGGGTGGTCTAGGGGATAGATTGGGGGTGGTCTAGAGGATAGTTTGTTGGTGGTCTAGAGGATAGTTTCGGATGGTCTAGGGGATAGTTGGGGGTGGTCTAGGGGATAGTTTGGGGTGGTCTAGTGGATAGTTTGGGGATGGTTTAGGGAATAGTTTGGGGGTGGTCTAGGGGATAGTTTGGGGGTGGTCTAGGGATAGTTTGGTTGTGGTCTAGGGGATAGTTTGAGGGTGGTCTAGAGGATAGTTTGGGGGTGGTCTATAGGATAGTTTGGGGGTGGTCTATAGGATAGTTTGGGGGTGGTCTAGGGGATAGTTTGGGGGTGGTCTAGGGGACAGTTTGGTTGTGTTCTAGAGGATAGTTTGGGGGTGGTCTAGAGGATAGTTTGGGGTGGTCTTGGAGATCGTTTGGGGGTGGTCTAGGGGATAGTTTGGGGGCAGTCTAGGGGATAGTTTGGTTGTGGTCTAGAGGATAGTTTGGGTGTGGTCTAGGATATAGTTTGGGGGCGGTCTAGGAGATAGTTTGGTTGTGGTCTAGGGGATAGTTTGGTTGTGGTCTAGGGGATAGTTTGGGGCTGGTCTAGGATATAGTTTGGGGGTGGTCTAGTGGATAGTTTGAGGGTGGTCTAGGGGATAGTTTGTTGTGGTCTATGGGATAGTTTGGGGATAGTCCAGGGGATAGTTTGGGGGTGGTCTAGAGGATAGTTTGGGGGTGATCTAGAGGATAGTTTGGGGGTGGTCTAGAGGATAGTTTGGGGGTGGTCTAGGGGATAGTTTGGGGGTGGTCTAGGGGACAGTTTGGTTGTGGTCTAGGGGATAGTTTGGGGGTGGTCTAGAGGATAGTTTGGGGTGGTCTTGGGGATCGTTTGGGGGTGGTCTAGGATATAGTTTGGGGGCGGTCTAGGAGATAGTTTGGTTGTGGTCTAGGGGATAGTTTGGTTGTGGTCTAGGGGATAGTTTGGAGGTGGTCTATGAGATATTTTGGGGTGGTCTAGGGGATAGTTTGGGGGTGGTCTAGGGGATAGTTTGGTTGTGGTCTAGGGGATAGTTTGGGGGTGGGCTAGGGGATAGTTTGGGGGTGGTCTAGGGGATAGTTTGGGGGTGGTCTAGAGGATAGTTTGGGGTGGTCTAGGGGATAGTTTGGTTGTAGTCTAGAGGATAGTTTGGGGTCGGTCTAGGGGATAGTTTGGGGTGGTCTAGGGGATAGTTTGGGGGTGGTCTAGGGGATAGTTTGGGGGTGGTCTAGGGGATAGTTTTGGGGTGGTCTAGGGGATAGTTTGGTTGTGGTCTGGAGGATAGTTTGGTTGTGGTCTAGGGGATAGTTTGGTGGTGGTCTAGGGGATAGTTTGGGGTGGTCTAGGGCAGTGGTTCCCAAACTTTTTATAGCCCCGTACCCTTTCAAACATTCACATTCAACCTCCAGCTGTAGCCCCTAGTCCCGTACCCCTTCAAACATTAAACCTCCAGCTGTATCCCCTCTAGCACCAGGGTCAGCTCACTCTCGAATGTTGTTTTTTGACATCATTTTATGCCTGCCACACACACACACTATGAGATACATTTATTAAACATAGGAATGAGTGTGAGTTTTTGTCACAACCCGGCTCGTGGGAAGTGACAAGGAGCTCTTATAGGAGCAGGGCACAAATAATATAATAATAATCAATCATTTTGCTCTTTATTTAGCCATCTTACATATAAAACCTTGAATGACGTTATGGATACTACATTGAAAATGGTTAACTTTGTTAAAGCAAGGCCCCTGAACTCTTGTGTATTTTCTGCACTATGCAATGATATAGCCAGCGACCATGTAACGCTTTTACAACATACAGACAGAAGTGCCCTGGTTATCAAGGGGCAAAGTATTGACACGTCTTTTTGAATTGAGAGAAGAGCTTAAAGTTTTCTTTACTGACCATCATTTTCACTTGTCTGACCGCTTGCATGATGATGAGTTTCTCACACGACTGGCCTGTCTCGCCTGAATGATCTGAATCTAGGATTACGGGGACTCTACGTAACTATATGCAATGTGCGGGACAACATTGAGGCTATGATTAAGAAGTTGGACCTCTTCTCTGTCTGAATTAACAAGGACAACACACAGGTCTTTCCATCATTGTATGATTTCTTTTGTTCGTGTATAAATGAACTCAAGCTTACGGACAATGTCAACCGTGATATAGCGAAGCACCTGAGTGAGTTGGGTGCGCAATTACGCAGATACTTTCCCGAAACGGATGACAGTGTCGGTGTGTACGCATTGCTCCGCCCGCCCGCCGCTCACCGTTTGATCCTCTGCTCCGCGCGCTAGAGTGCTTGCTGCTGTTATCCAGGAACTATGCATGATAAAACAACAGCTGATGCACTGAAGACTGTACGGTTGTCAAATAACACGGTGTGCCATAGGATCAATGACATGGGCGTTGATATTGTTGATCAATTGGTGAAGGAAATTGAAGGGGGGAAAAACGGTCCATTATCTCTGTTGTTGGACGAATCGACTGATGTCAGTGGGGAAGCCCAGTTGATTGCGTTTGTGCGATCAAAATTAATGAGCACATTCTGTTCTGCAAGAAGCTAACGGGGACAGCTTTTTATCATGCTGCATCAATGCTTGAGAGAATGAAATGATTAATTGCCCACATAAAGAAGGTAAATCCACAATCTATCATTCACAGGGAGCCATTGGCCAGCAAGAGAATCTCCTGAATTACATGATGTTTTGAATGACGCAGTGAAAAGTGATTCACTTTATCATGTCCAAGGCCTCTGAATCACCGACTGTTTTAATAAAGGCTCTGTGGTGACAGTAGGACGGAGCGTCAGCAGCTACTGCTTCACACAACGACATGACTATCCAGAGGGAAAACACTACAGAGGCAGTTTGAGCTGTGTGCCGAAGTGAAGTGATTTTCTGTCTGAGCACTCACACCCCCTTGTGGCTGTGTTCGAAGACACAGACTGGGGAGCCCGCCTTGCCTATCTTGCTGATTGATGTGTTCGGCAAACTGAACAACATGAATTGAACTCTGCAAGGTGGACACACACACACACACACACACACACATTCTAAAGATGTATGACAAAGTGTGTGGATTCATGAAGAAGATCAAACTCTGGGAAATGTGAAGATGGGGAAATACGTTTTTCTCTCCCCCCAGCAGCTTGACACCTAACTTTTTTACAAGTGATGTTGACAGAGCTCCTATGCTGCAAATAGTAAGCTCACATTTATTTATATTTATGTATTTTATTTATTTTACCATTATTTTACCAGGTAAGTTGACTGAGAACACGTTCTCATTTACATCAACGACCTGTGGGAATAGTTACAGGGGAGAGGAGGGGATGAAAGAGCTTTGTAAGCTGGGGATGATTAGGTGACCATGATGGTATGAGGGGCAGGTTGGGAATTTAGCCAGGACACAGGGGTTAACACCTCTACTCTTACTATAAGTGCCATGGGATCTTTAATGACCTCGGAGAGTCAGGACACCCGTTTAACATCCCATCCGACAGACGGCACCCTACACAGGGCAATGTCCCCAATCACTGCCCTGGGGCATTGGGATATTATTGTTTTTTTAGACCAGAGGAAAGAGTGCCTCCTTCTGGCCCTTCAACACCACTTCCAGCAGCATCTGGTCTCCCATCCAGGGACTGACCAGGACCAACCCTGCTTAGCTTCAGAAGCAAGCCAGCAGCATCTGGTCTCCAATCCAGGGACCGAGCAGGACCAACCCTGCTTAGCTTCAGAAGCAAGCCAGCAGCATCTGGTCTCCCATCCAGGGACTGACCAGGACCAACCCCGCTTAGCTTCAGAGGCCAGCAATCAGTGGGATACAGGGTGGTCTCCCATCCAGGGACCGACCAGGACCAACCCTGCTTAGCTTCAGAAGCAAGCCAGCAGCATCTGGTCTCCCATCCAGGGACCAACCAGGACCAACCCTGCTTAGCTTCAGAAGCAAGCCAGCAGCATCTGGTCTCCCATCCAGGGACCGACCAGGACCAACCCTGCTTAGCTTCAGAAGCAAGCCAGCAGCATCTGGTCTCCCATCCAGGGACCGACCAGGACCAACCCTGCTTAGCTTCAGAAGCAAGCCAGCAGTGGGATGCAGGGTTGTTTGAGTTCAACTCCTACTTCCCTGACAAAGAAATCAAGTCTGCCAAACTTGACTGGCTGTGTAAACCACATTTTTGTCTAGGGGATAGTGTCTCTAGGGGATAGTGTCTAGGGGATAGTGTCTCTAGGGGATAGGGTCTCTAGGGGATAGTGTCTAGGGGATAGTGTCTCTAAGGGATAGTGTCTAGGGGATAGTGTCTCTAGGGGATAGTGTCTCTAGGGCATAGTGTCTAGGGGATAGTGTATCTAGGGGATAGTGTCTAGGGGATAGTGTCTCTAGGGGATAGTGTCTCTAGGGGATAGTGTCTCTAGGGGATAGTGTCTAGGGGATAGTGTCTCTAGGGGATAGTGTCTCTAGGGGATAGTGTCTCTAGGGGATAGTGTCTAGGGGATATTGTCTCTAGGGGATAGTGTCTCTAGGGGATAGTGTCTAGGGGATAGTGTCTCTAGGGGATAGTGTCTAGGGGATAGTGTCTCTCTAGGAGATAGTGTCTAGGGGATAGTGTCTCTCTAGAGGATAGTGTCTAGGGGTTAGTGTCTATGGGATAGTGTCTCTCTAGGGGATAGTGTCTAGGGTATATTGTCTCTAGGGGATAGTGTCTAGGGGATTGTGTCTAGGGGATAGTGTCTCTAGGGGATATTGTCTAGGGGATAGTGTCTCTCTAGGGGATAGTGTCTAGGGGATAGTGTCTCTCTAGGGGATAGTGTCTAGGGGATAGTGTCTCTAGGGGATAGTGTCTAGGGGATAGTGTCTCTCTAGGAGATAGTGTCTAGGGGATAGTGTCTCTCTAGAGGATAGTGTCTAGGGGTTAGTGTCTATGGGATAGTGTCTCTCTAGGGGATAGTGTCTAGGGTATATTGTCTCTAGGGGATAGTGTCTAGGGGATTGTGTCTAGGGGATAGTGTCTCTAGGGGATATTGTCTAGGGGATAGTGTCTCTCTAGGGGATAGTGTTTAGGGGATAGTATCTAGGGGATATTGTCTAGGGGATAGTGTCTCTCTAGGGAATAGTGTCTCTCTAGGGGATAGTGTCTAGGGGATAGTGTCTAGGGGATATTGTCTAGGGGATAGTGTCTCTCTAGGGGATAGTGTCTCTAGGGGATAGTGTCTCTCTAGGGGATAGTGTCTCTAGGGGATAGTGTCTAGGGGATAGTGTCTAGGGGATAGTGTCTCTCTAGGAGATAGTGTCTAGGGGATAGTGTCTCTCTAGAGGATAGTGCCTAGGGGTTAGTGTCTATGGGATAGTGTCTCTCTAGGGGATAGTGTCTAGGGGATTGTGTCTAGGGGATAGTGTCTCTAGGGGATATTGTCTAGGGGATAGTGTCTCTCTAGGGGATAGTGTTTAGGGGATATTGTCTCTAGGGGATAGTGTCTAGGGGATTGTGTCTAGGGGATAGTGTCTCTAGGGGATATTGCCTAGCGGATAGTGTCTCTCTAGGGGATAGTGTCTAGGGGATAGTGTCTCTCTAGGAGATAGTGTCTAGGGGATTGTGTCTAGGGGATAGTGTCTCTAGGGGATATTGTCTAGGGGATAGTGTCTCTCTAGGGGATAGTGTTTAGGGGATAGTATCTAGGGGATATTGTCTAGGGGATAGTGTCTCTCTAGGGAATAGTGTCTCTCTAGGGGATAGTGTCTAGGGGATAGTGTCTAGGGGATATTGTCTAGGGGATAGTGTCTCTCTAGGGGATAGTGTCTCTAGGGGATAGTGTCTCTCTAGGGGATAGTGTCTCTAGGGGATAGTGTCTAGGGGATAGTGTCTAGGGGATAGTGTCTAGGTGATAGTGTCTCTCTAGGGGATAGTGTCTCTAGGTGATAGTGTCTCAAGGGGATAGTGTCTAGGTGATGGTATCTCTCTAGGGGATATTGTCTCTAGGTGATAGTGTTTCAAGGGGATAGTGTCTAGGTGATAGTGTCTCTCTAGGGGATAGTGTCTAGGGGACAGTGTTTCTAGGGTATAGTGTCTAGGGGATAGTGTCTCTAGGGGATAGTTTCTAGGGGGTTTCATATATTTTGGGGGATTTCATGTATTTTGGAAAGTGTCTGCAGAGAGTAGGATAATGATCTGTGGTGCTGCATTGCATGAGGTGGTATCCTGCTGGTTCAGATAATACATCTGTGACTGGTGCTACATGCTACTACATCTGTGACTGGTGCTACATGCTACTACATCTGTGACTGGTCATACATGCTAATATATCTGTGACTGGTCATACATGCTAATACATCTGTGGCTGGTGCTACATGCTACTACATCTGTGGCTGGTGCTACATGCTAATATATCTGTGGCTGGTGCTACATGCTGAAGTCCTTGTGGATGATTGTTCACAATGCAAGAAGAGTACTGTTACTCAAGCGTAACTTATGACACCTGGGAAAAATAGACCAAACCATTGACAAAAAAGGTTGCCTCCAATCTTGATAAACAGGTGAACTTTTAGACAGAGGTTCTGACGAGAATAACAGACATAACAGCGACACTGGGATTCTCTGCCTTTGACTCTTATGCGGGGGTTGAGTCACTGGCTTACTACTGCTTTTTCGTGCAGTCCCTAGGAGGGGTGCGTCACTTGAGTGGGTTACGTCACTGACGTGATCTTCCTGTCCCGGTTGGCGCCCCCCCCCCCCCCCCTTGGGTTCGTGCCGTGGGGGAGATCTTCATGGTCTTCAGGGGTCGTGCTTTGGCAAAGTGGGTGGGGTTATATCCTGCCACGGTGTCTCCTGACCCCTCCTGTCTCAGCCTCCAGTATTTATGCTGCAATAGTTTATGTTGTCGGGGGGCTAGGGTCAGTTTGTTATATCTGGAGTATTTCTCCTGCCTTATCCGGTGTCCTGTGTGAATTGAAGTATGCTCTCTCTAATTCTTTCTTTCTCTCTCTCTCTCTCTATGCTCTCTCTAATTCTTTCTTTCCACCTCTCAAAACCAAGCCTGAAAATAATGTGCCTCACGAGATGGGCATCCAGACGTGATGCCAGTCGACCTGTGTGGTTCCGCTATGCAGAACACTATGCAGAACACTATGCAGAACACCATGCAGAAGACCATGCAGAACACTATGCAGAACACTATGCAGAACACCGTGCAGAACACCATGCAGAACACCGTGCAGAACACCGTGCAGAACACCGTGCAGAACACCATGCAGAACACCATGCAGAACACTATGCAGAACACTATGCAGAACACCATGCAGAACACCATGCAGAACACCGTGCAGAACACAGTGCAGAACACCGTGCAGAACACCGTGCAGAACACCATGCAGAACACCATGCAGAACACTATGCAGAACACTATGCAGAACACTATGCAGAACACCATGCAGAACACCAGAACACCGTGCAGAACACCGTGCAGAACACCGTGCAGAACACCATGCAGAACACCATGCAGAACACCGTGCAGAACACCGTGCAGAACACCATGCAGAACACAGTGCAGAACACCATGCAGAACACCATGCAGAACACCGTGCAGAACACCATGCAGAACACCATGCAGAACACCGTGCAGAACACCGTGCAGAACACAGTGCAGAACACCATGCAGAACACCGTGCAGAACACCGTGCAGAACACCGTGCAGAACACCGTGCAGACGCCGAACACTGACGAGCGCAGCGGGGATAAACAAAACCGTTGGAGACGGTTGGATTTATATCAGTAATGTACAATCCAGGGAGAAGTAGCGGAGAAAGTTCTCCAGAGGAAAGACATGTACCTACTTCTGGCATGTTAGGAAACGCAACAGACACATTGACCCAGTTCAGAGGGAAGTTTGAGGACATCAAGAGTACGGCCCAGACACTGGTAGCTACATGGGGCAGCTTGTTTACTGAAAAGTGACCAAGGCACACACAAAGAGGCACTTTCAATGAACTCTGTGAGGACTTCAGAATGGAACGTTTTAGAGTGTCTGTGTTCTATGTTGATACTGCAACCACCCAATTCAAACGTTGGTTCACCAGTAAGAATGAAATCGCAAACCGCTTTAATTTGTTTGAGCCCTCAAGAAATGTTGTTCGCTAAAGATGATAATCTGTTTGAATCTGCCAATTTATTCTCCAGACCATCTCTGGAGACCTCCCATTCTCCACTTCCCTCATCAACTCATCCCTGACCACTGGCTGTGTTCCATCCTCATCAACTCATCCCTGACCACTGGCTGTGTTCCGTCCTCATCAACTCATCCCTGACCACTGGCTGTGTTCCATCCTCATCAACTCATCCCTGACCCCTGGCTGTGTTCCATCCTCATCAACTCATCCCTGACCACTGGCTGTGTTCCGTCCTCATCAACTCATCCCTGACCACTGGCTGTGTTCCGTCCTCATCAACTCATCCCTGACCACTGGCTGTGTTCCATCCTCATCAACTCATCCCTGACCACTGGCTGTGTCCACCCTGACTTCAAAATGGTCTGTGTCGCTCCCCTCTTCAAGAAAACAACACTCAACCCCTCTGACATCAAAAGCTACAAACCGGTATCCCTTCTTATTTGTCTTTTTTTTTTAAACACTTGAGTGTGCTTTCTCTGACTAATTCTCCCAGTCCCAGTCTTCTCCCAGTCTTTCTCCCAGTCTTCTCCCAGTCTTTCTCTCTCAGAGCGATGTTCTTGTCCCTGGGGCGGCAGGGTAGCCTCCAACCCTACACCCCAACCCTACACCCCAACTCTACACTCCAACCCTACACCCCAACCCTACACTCCAACCCTACACTCCAACCCTACACTCCAACCCTACACCCCAACCCTACACTCCAACCCTACACTCCAACCCTACACCCCAACCCTACACTCCAACCCTACACCCCAACCCTACACTCCAACCCTACACTCCAACCCTACACTCCAACCCTACACCCCAACCCTACACCCCAACCCTACACTCCAACCCCTACACTCCAACCCCTACACCCCAACCCTACACTCCAGCCCTACACTCCAACCCTACACCCCAACCCTACACTCCAACCCTACACTCCAATCCTACACCCCAACCCTACACTCCAACCCTACACCCCAACCATACACTCCAACCCTACACCCCAACCATACACTCCAACCCTACACTCCAACCCTACACTCCAACCCCTACACTCCAACCCCTACACTCCAACCCCTACACCCCAACCCTACACTCCAACCCTACACCACAACCATACACTCCAACCCTACACTCCAACCCCTACACTCCAACCCCTACACTCCAACCTGAGTACTCTGATCTTAAAGAGAATGCAAGAGACTCATTTAAAGAGCTTACAGAACTGCTGTATTCAAAAACTAAAACTCATAAAGAACTACCTTTAGAGGCACAAAGTCTCAGGAAAGACTGTCTGGGTTGTCAATTCTCAGTATAGAAAATGGTTGGGCTTGCAACTTGGACCTACAGGCTGTGGTGAAAACATAAGCATACAGCATACTGTAGCTACTGTTGGCCTTTACATAGAGAAATAAAGATTGGCCTTTTCTAAGAGAAAGAAAGAGAGAACGAGGAAACTACCGAAGAGAGGGAAGCAGCCGTGAGGATTTCAGTAGACCAGTAGTCTTTCAAGTTGAATTTAATTTAATTTACCTAGAATATTGCAGCCCATTTGTGTAGGCTATTAGCCAGACAAAACACAGTAAAGAGAGGCTGGATGTATCCTGAGGCCGACTACCTTGTTCCTCGTTGTTAGGCTATTTGATGTGTCATTTGAAAATACTAAATGACATGTCGACCAGTAGGCTACACTGCATAATGAAACAATGTTTAGTAAGCGAGTTGTTTGAGCGTGGACTAACCAAAATATTACTCATTAATAGTCTGGTTTTAAGCACAACAACTTTTTATCCAAGCTGGGAGATAAGCGCGAGGTTGGCTCATGTCATGCAGGCTCAGGTAGGCTCAGGTAGGCTCAGGTAGGCTCAGGTAGGCCATACAGGACAGTTTGGAGAGAGCTTCGAGGACGGCTCATGTCATGCAGGCTCAGGTAGGCCATACAGGACAGTTTGGAGAGAGCTTCGAGGACGGCTCATGTCATGCAGGCTCAGGTAGGCTCAGGCAGGCTCAGGTAGGCTCAGGCAGGCTCAGGTAGGTTCAGGCAGGCTCAGGTAGGCTCAGGTAGGCTATACAGGACAGCTGTGTATATACAGTAAATGCTGCTGCATCTAAAATGTATTTAAATGTTTGAATTTCCTTAATTACTGAACAAGTAATTACATTACTGCCACCCTTAATTACTGAACAATTAATTACATTACTGCCACCCTTAATTACTGAACAAGTAATTACATTATTGCAACCCTTAATTACTGAACAAGTAATTACATTACTGCCACCCGCGAGTGGTCTAAATGGCAGCCTTGGGACACCGTGTATAGCTGTGTGAAATGTTCTGTTATAATATCCACCCGACACAGCCAGAAGAGGACTGGCCACCCCTCATAGCCTGGTTCCTCTCTAGGTTTCTTCCTAGGTTTTGGCCTTTCTGGGGAGTTTTTCCTAGCCACCGCGCTTCTACACCTGCATTGCTTGCTGTTTTGGGGTTTTAGGCTGGGTTTCTGTACAGCACTTTGAGATATCAGCTGATGTAAGAAGAGGCTTTATAAATAAATTTGATTGATTGATTTATAGGATTAACATGAGGAAATGACGACTAAATAGGCCTACCAATTAACAGTTATCCATTAGCTAAAGCAATGCTATAGGCTACATGTCCTGGCACCACAGAAAGCCTATCATCGATTCGATAGGCAGCCGCATAGACATGTCCTAATTTCAGCACCATGGGCAGCAATCGGTAGTCTATACTTTGAGTGAGTGGCTGTCTGGCTAATGCATTTGAACTCCGACCTTGCGTAGGGTCCAGAGATACTGCATTACGCCAGTGTAGATGGACCAGCTGCAAAGTCAAAATAGGCTAGATTATAGAAATTAATGAAAATAAAAATTTGCTTTTTTTGGTCTTAATTTAAAGTTAGGCTTAGGCATTAGGGTTAGCATTGTGATTACGGTTAGAGTTAAGGGTAGGGTTAGATTTAGGTTTAAAATCATATTTTATGACGTTGTGGCTGTTCCAGCTACTCTGCCTCCGGAACAACATTCATGCCAAAAAACACCAACCTGCCCTTAGTTTCCTGTTTCTCTTTTACCGTCTCTTTCCATTCAACTTAAAATACAGAAAGAAAAGTACACAACAACAACAACAACAACAACAAAAAGTAATGTCCAACCTGGCCGGGGGCTGTCTGCATGTACTGGATGTTGCCAGCGTTTACGTCTTCCTGGGAGAAGGTTTGGACGGGGGTCAGTCCTGTTCCAACGTACTGCTCCTCAGCCTCCACGAAGCGCCGGATGAACCCGTGTAGCGGGGCCACCTTCACTGTGAATACAATCTCAGACGGCATGTTGTCCTCGTGGATGACCTGGAACAGACAGACAGTGAGACAGACAGACCGACAGACAGACAGACAGACAGACAGACAGACATGTACAAATACTGCTTAGCAGAACACTGATATATTCTAATCTACAATCAATCACTGGCATATCCATCCAATCATTCATAATTTCATTCATCAATCCATCCATCCATTCAATCATTCATAATTTCATCCATCCATTCAATCATTCATAATTTCATCCATCCCTCCCTCACTCCCTCCATCCCTTCATCCCTCCATCCCTTCATCCCTCCATCCCTCCATCCTTCCCTCCATCCATCCATCCCTCCATCCTTCCCTCCATCCATCCCTCCCTCCCTCCATCCATCCATCCATCCATCCATCCATCCATCCATCCATCCATCCATCCTTCCCTCCATCCATCCCTCCCTCCATCCATCCATCCATCCATCCATCCATCCATTCATCCCTCCATCCATCCATCCCTCCCTCCCTCCCTCCATCCATCCATCCATCCATCCATCCATCCCCATCCCAGACAACATGCATACCTCCAGTCTACTCTGGTCAATCTTCACAGGCTTGCTCTCCTCCACCAGTAAAGTGTGGTTGTGCTGGAGGATAGGGGTCCTCTGATGGCTGTCCAGGTAAACCTTAACGTTGACTCTGACGTTCAGATAAATGCCTTTAACCTTCACCGTCACGTTGAAAGAGTCCCCCGGGTTCTTTCTGTCGTCATGGCGATACGAAACGAGGCCCTTCTTCAGGTCGCGCTGGGTGAATGACTGCGTGGAGATGTCGCCGTGGCGATACAGCCCGCCGTTCCTAGGCGGCTCGGACACCTTGTACGTGACCTCGCTGTCGTCTCGGATGTCGAGGTTCGTGAGCACGCTGAAGTTACCTGTGGTTAGGGTCACTTCCTTTCCCTTCTGGACTAACAGACCTATGAATGAATGGATGGATGGATGGATGGAGGGAGGTATGAATGGATGGATGGATGGAAGGAAGGATGGAGGGAGGGAGGTATGGATGAAGGGATGGATGGATGGATGGATGGATGGATGGATGGATGGAGGGAGGTATGGATGGATGGATGGATGGATGGAAGGAAGGAAGGAAGGATGGATGGATGGAGGGAGGTTTGGATGGATGGATGGATGGATGGATGGAAGGAAGGATGGAGGGAGGGAGGTTTGGATGGATGGATGGATGGATGGAAGGAAGGATGGAGGGAGGGAGGTATGGATGAAGGGATGAATGGATGGATGGAGGGAGGTATGGATGGATGGATGGATGGATGGAAGGAAGGATGGATGGATGGAGGGAGGTTTGGATGGATGGATGGATGGATGGATGGATGGATGGATGGATGGATGGATGGAAGGAAGGATGGAGGGAGGTATGGATGAAGGGATGAATGGATGGATGGATGGATGGAGGGAGGTATGGATGGATGGATGGATGGAGGGAGGGATGAAGGGATGGATGAATGGATGGAGGGATGGAGGGAGGGAGGGAGGGAGGGAGGGAGGGATAGCTCGATAAATTAAGATGTGGAGTAGCCATGTGAGTACAACAACAACACACATTCAAAATCTTGTTTCCATCATGGTCCTTGTTCTCAGACAGGCAAAATGAATGGACAGCTTGAGCAATACTCGCTATACATTGGGAACTCCAGTCCAAAGGCACTTTACATAACAATTCATTTGTCAAATGTATATAATATATAAAATATACACACATACCTGTGTTGTTGCCGAGTCTTAGGAAAGGGTCTTCGGCAGTGACGTCTAGCAGAGTGGAGACAAAGTGTTTCCTGTCGGACACGAAGAGCACGAAGCGTCCGGAGCTCACGCCTCGATGGAGGAACAGAACTCTCTTCTCTTCCAGCTCCTTCTGGGTGAACTGGAACAGCCTGGAGGTCAGAGTTCAGGAAAGTTTATTTCAAGTGTCACTCAATTATATATGAACAATTTACAATAAATATTACAAAATATATATATTTTTTAATTATTATTACTATTATCATTATTATTATGATTAAATTATGAAATGAAACAGCATTGTGGATAATTCAGGGAGAGTTTTGAGACACTATTATGATTAATCGACAGTCCTAATACATTATATTATTATCATGTACTAAAACAAAACAGAAAGTACCTGTGAGAGGTGTCGTTCACCAGAACCAGGTCTCCCATCGGGATTCCCCGTCGCGTGTAGACCAACTGCCCATCGCTGAAGTCCGAGTCTGCATCATGGTAACATAGATCGTCCAGGGTGAGCAACCGCTGCCCATCCCTCACCACATGGAAAACTTTATCGACAACGCGCACTGGCTTCTCGTCATTAACTAGCTGGATGGAGATGTTGAACTTCCCTTCTTTAGAGCCGACTTCATCGTCCGTGACGGAGGATTTGTACTCCTGACTAGTGGAGGCTATGAATGTGAACTGGTCCTGAGTGGTCTCTGTGTCGTCGTGAATGAACATGACGCGCTCCTCCAAGAGATCCTGATTGCTGAACGTTTGGATGATGTTGTAACTGGTGTTGGAGTTGGACAGGTTGATGCGTTGCAGCTTCCCGTGTTTGGGGCTACTTGTGACAGTGTAGTACATCTCCTTGGTGCTGAGTGTCTCTGCAAACAACTCGGCCTTTGTGATGAGTTTACTCTCTCCCTCCTTAATCAAAAGTCCATAATTTCTTATAAATACACTATTGACATCTGCTTTTATTGAGATCTGGAAATTGTAACTTGGCGTTTGAGCATGTTTGGAGAACACATGGAATTTAAAAGTGTCGCTCGTGTCTTCGTACGGTCTGTCGACCAGTTCGTATTGTACCTTTAGATCAGTGACATTCCTTTGGCTGAATGTTGAGTTTTTCTTCAGTAACTCGTTAACGAGCAGAAGTTGTCCTTTCTTCGGTGAGGATAGAACTCTGAAGTGCAGATCATCCTCGGATAGTGTCACAACGTCCACAGTGGCATAAAGATACTGCGAGTCCAACGTCACTTTCCGAACTTTATCAATGTTGGCCATTACGTTCCTTACTAGGTTATAATGTACCCACTTCACAGTGATGGGGAAGACCAGTTCAGTATCGACCCTACCAGCTACAGTGATCTTGCATTTGAAGTAATCCGTAGCATTTGCTGTCTGGATTTCTTGGAAAGTGCTGAGGTACCGAAGGCGTTCTTTCTCCAGTAGCCTTTGGGAGAAGGAACCAGTGGGCTTCCATTCTCCGCTGGAGTGAAGCCTCTGCAGCTCACCATACTGAGGTGGCTCGACGACATCATATCGGATGTCCACCACTTGCTTCACAGCATTGGTCTGAACGGCCAGGTGCTTGTTACTGATCACAGACACCTCACCCTGAATTATCTCAAGCCCGGTGTTGTTGCCGATCTTATACTCCAACCCTATGGCCATGATCCTAAGCACAACCGTATTGCTCACCTTGTCTCCATCACTGACCCTCAGGACGATCCTGGAGTTCCTCGCACCAGTGTGGACATAGTTCACCTTCCCTTCATTTAGGTGAGAATGGGAGAACGTGGTCACTGCAACGCCGGGGTTGTCTTCCACCTCCAGGTAACCTGCGTCAGTGTTCAGATTCCCCAGGACGGAGAAGATTAGGTTGGTGTGGTTGCTGTCGATGTCTGTGGCCTTCAACACCTCTGTGGTCAGGTGTTTTCTAGAGTTATCCAACAGAATGAAAAGGTTCCCCTGGGGCAGGCTGAGCTCTGGGGCGTCGTTGGTGGGCATCACTGTAATGTTGTAGCGATACCTCCTGGTTCCTTTCAGGTAGTCAGGAACCTCCTTCCTGCTGCTGGAGAAGATAGAGAAGGTGAAGAAGTCTTCTGGGTTCTCTGATCCTCCGTGGATGTACATCACCTTGCCGTACCACAGGTCCAGCATGCTGAAGGTGTTCTCCTCCTCTTGGTCCTGGTCTACATCCAGTCTGATCTGACCGAGTACCGGCTGCTCTTGGATCCGGAACATGATCTGGGACTGCCGTATTCTGAGCTTCTTGAAGTCCAGGAGAACCTTGATGTGTTTGGATTCCAGAGATCCACGTCCTCCCTCCGGGACCACAAGGTTCCTGAGCAGCACGAAGTTCATCCCGTACCTCTTGTCCAGCCCCCTGTCCAGAGTGGACATGGGGAATTCTGGTGTGGGGGTGACGGAAGTGGGATCGAAGTGGGACTTGGGGACAGTCGGAAGAGTCATTGGACTCATCGTGGTCGAGGGCTCTGGTTCTTTCTCTGGCTCGCAGCCCACAGAGATATCCTTCGTGACAGCAGCATTGGGCAGACCCATCTTCATCCCGTTGACTTTCATGTCCTTCAGACAGCCCTTGAACGAGCCTCCTCTGACCCTCTTCCCTGACACAGACACCAGACCCATCTTCCGGACTTCTGTGCGCGTGCTGTTGTCAATGCCCCCAACAAAGACAGAACCCCTCAGCTGTAGTCCCTTGGAGCGAGATCTGATGCTAGTCTTTACCGTCTCCTTGTCCACTGTCAGCTGGAGGGTCTTGGGACTGAAGAACAGTTTGATTGAATGCCAGTTCCTGTCATTGACGAAGGTAAGGGAGCGAAGTTCTGTTTTGGTGCCTCCTTCACCCACAAGGGCTACAGGCAAACCCTCTTGGATCTCAACTGCCACAAAGCCCCCCTGTCTGGCCGAGTTATACAGGATGATCCCCTCTTTAGCTGAGGTGTGAACCACACACTCAAACAGAGCCTCCTGCTGGACGTGGGAGATATTCCAGGGTGGCAGGGAGACATACGCTCTAGAACTAAAGAAACTAACAGGGTCCTCCTCGTTAGCGAAGAACTGGGGACTACAGCCCAAGGAAACCTCATAGACGCTCTTGAATCCTGCGTAAGGTCTCAACGACGATAACATATCGTGCTCGTTGAAGACAACCTTGTCCATACACCCCCGGAAACCAGTCAGGTCACTGGGGAGGTAGAGCTTGTCCAGGCCTCCAGAGCCGCCGATGTACAGCCCTTCCTGGATGCTCAGCTCCTGTTTCTGAGACCCATGCCCTGGCATCCTGAGGCTGGTGTGGGAGTGCTGGTCCACGGTCAGGGTGACATTGTGGCGGTCGTGGAGGAGCTCAGCAGTGTGCCAGGCCAGGTCGTTTAGCTGGGTGCTACTTTCAGACCGTAGCAAACACTCACCGGATCCCAAGTCCAGCTTCACCTGAGGAAGAGAGGAATACGATTCTTGATTAAAATTATTAAACTGGAGTTTTAAACTTAACCAATCACATCGACTGTAAAAACCCAACTGCTAAACCTAATCAGAACCTATTGGAATTACTTGCTTAAACAAAATCACCCATATTTATTGCCTAAACCTAACCAATCACATTTGTTGCCTACCCTCAATATAGAGATGCCCTTAGAAGAAGACTGAATAACTCCACAGAGCCAGAACAAGACTGAATAACTCCACAGAGCCAGAACAAGACTGAATAACTCAACAGGCAGTTAGAAAAGCCAAGGCTAGCTTTTTCAAGCAGAAATTTGCTTCTTGCAACACTAACTCAAAAAAGTTCTGGGACACTGTAAAGTCCATGGAGAATAAGAACACCTCCTCCCAGCTGCCCACTGCACTGAAGATAGGAAACACTGTCACCACTGATAAATCCACCATAATTGAAAATTTCAATAAGCATTTTTCTACTGCTGGCCATGCTTTCCACCTGGCTACTCCTACCCCTGTCAACAGCACTGCACCCCCAACAGCAACTCGCCCAAGCCTTCCCCATTTCTCCTTCTCCCAAATCCATTCAGCTGATGTTCTGAAAGAGCTGCAAAATCTGGACCCCTACAAATCAGCCGGGCTAGACAATCTGGACCCTTTCTTTCTAAAATGATCTGCCGAAATTGTTGCCACCCCTATTACTAGCCTGTTCAACCTCTCTTTCGTGTCGTCTGAGATTCCCAAAGATTGGAAAGCAGCTGCGGTCATCCCCCTCTTCAAAGGGGGGGACACTCTTGACCCAAACTGCTACAGACCTATATCTATCCTACCATGCCTTTCTAATGTCTTCGAAAGCCAAGTCAACAAACAGATTACCGACCATTTCGAATCTCACCATACCTTCTCTGCTATGCAATCTGGTTTCAGAGCTGGTCATGGGTGCACCTCAGCCACGCTCAAGGTCCTAAACGATATCTTAACCGCCATCGATAAGAAACATTACTGTGCAGCCGTATTCATTGATCTGGCCAAGGCTTTCGACTCTGTCAATCACCACATCCTCATCGGCAGACTCAACAGCCTTGGTTTCTCAAATGATTGCCTCGCCTGGTTCACCAACTACTTCTCTGATAGAGTTCAGTGTGTCAAATCGGAGGGTCTGTTGTCCGGACCTCTGGCAGTCTCTATGGGGGTGCCACAGGGTTCAATTCTTGGACCGACTCTCTTCTCTGTATACATCAATGAGGTCGCTCTTGCTGCTGGTGAGTCTCTGATCCACCTCTACGCAGACGACACCATTCTGTATACTTCCGGCCCTTCTTTGGACACTGTGTTAACAACCCTGCAGGCAAGCTTCAATGCCATACAACTCTCCTTCCGTGGCCTCCAATTGCTCTTAAATACAAGTAAAACTAAATGCATGCTCTTCAACCGATCGCTACCTGCACCTACCCGCCTGTCCAACATCACTACTCTGGACGGCTCTGACTTAGAATACGTGGACAACTACAAATACTTAGGTGTCTGGTTAGACTGTAAACTCTCCTTCCAGACCCATATCAAACATCTCCAATCCAAAGTTACATCTAGAATTGGCTTCCTATTTCGCAACAAAGCATCCTTCACTCATGCTGCCAAACATACCCTTGTAAAACTGACCATCCTACCAATCCTCGACTTTGGCGATGTAATTTACAAAATAGCCTCCAATACCCTACTCAACAAATTGGATGCAGTCTATCACAGTGCAATCCGTTTTGTCACCAAAGCCCCATATACTACCCACCATTGCGACCTGTACGCTCTCGTTGGCTGGCCCTCACTTCATACTCGTCGCCAAACCCACTGGCTCCATGTCATCTACAAGACCCTGCTAGGTAAAGTCCCCCCTTATCTCAGCTCGCTGGTCACCATAGCATCTCCCACCTGTAGCACACGCTCCAGCAGGTATATCTCTCTAGTCACCCCCAAAACCAATTCTTTCTTTGGCCGCCTCTCTTTCCAGTTCTCTGCTGCCAATGACTGGAACGAACTACAAAAATCTCTGAAACTGGAAACACTTATCTCCCTCACTAGCTTTAAGCACCAACTGTCAGAGCAGCTCACAGATTACTGCACCTGTACATAGCCCACCTATAATTTAGCCCAAACAACTACCTCTTTCCCAACTGTATTTAATTTATTTATTTATTTTGCTCCTTTGCACCCCATTATTTTTATTTCTACTTTGCACATTCTTCCATTGCAAAACTACCATTCCAGTGTTTTACTTGCTATATTGTATTTACCTTGCCACCATGGCCTTTTTTGCCTTTACCTCCCTTCTCACCTCATTTGCTCACATTGTATATAGACTTGTTTATACTGTATTATTGACTGTATGTTTGTTTTACTCCATGTGTAACTCTGTGTCGTTGTATCTGTCGAACTGCTTTGCTTTATCTTGGCCAGGTCGCAATTGTAAATGAGAACTTGTTCTCAACTTGCCTACCTGGTTAAATAAAGGTGTTCTCAACTAGCCTACCCGGTTAAATAAAGGTGTTCTCAACTGGCCTACCTGGTTAAATAAAGGTAAAATAAAAATAAATAAAATAAAAAACAGAGCCAGAACAGGACTGAATAACTCAATAGAGCCAGAACAAGACTGAATAACTCCACAGAGCCAGAACAAGACTGAATAACTCCACAGAGCCAGAACAAGACTGAATAACTCCACAGAGCCAGAACAAGACTGAATAACTCAATAGAGCCAGAACCAGACTGAATAACTCCACAGAGCCAGAACAGGACTGAATAACTCCACAGAGCCAGAACAGGACTGAATAACTCCACAGAGCCAGAACAAGACTGATTAACTCCACAGAGCCAGAACAAGACTGAATAACTCCACAGAGCCAGAACAGGACTGAATAACTCCACAGAGCCAGAACAAGACTGAATAACTCAACAGAGCCAGAACAAGACTGAATAACTCCACAGAGCCAGAACAAGACTGAATAACTCCACAGAGCCAGAACAGGACTGAATAACTCCACAGAGCCAGAACAGGACTGAATAACTCCACAGAGCCAGATACCATTTTTTTTTTGTCACTGTCACTTACATTGCATAACTACATTACATAACTATTTGGTCATATTTACATATTAGTGAGCAAAAAAATATCCCATTTAATTTCAGTTCTAATTCACAGCCTTTACATTTTTGTTTTTATTTATTTTCAAACCCACTAAGATATAGGGAACACACTGACACCTACATGTTATTATGAAGACATTTCCAAGCCATGATGTAACCTATAGTTAAAACAGAGAGCTTTGTTTAAGTCTCCCAGCAGGAAGATCCTATTATCTGTCTGCCTTCAGCTATGCTACTACTATCCACGCCTGTGTGCCAAATGACACCCTATTCCCTATTTAGTGCACCACCGTTGACCAGGACCCATATAGTGCATAGGGTCGAATTTGGGATGCAGTACCTGTCTCTGTGGAGCTCTACATCGGGAGGACATGGCTTGTCAACCCTTGCTGCTGAGTCCCAACTATACAAGCAGGGTTTCAAGACAAGACAACACAACAGCAATGCTAATCTCTAAACTCTGATTCATTCAGAAAGAGACCCCAAGCCTGAGGACAAAAAAGTCAAAAAAATGTTGGTGAATTCGATGACGTAAATTGGCTTAAGAAGGGGCACGAATGAGCAGTGTTCTTGCACTTCACGGCACGCACAACAGAAACACACACAGCATCAGCACACTCCACATTTCACACTCCACATTTCACACTTCACATTTCACACTCCACATTTCACACTTCACACTCCACATTTCACACTCCACACACCACACTTCACACTCCACACTTCACACTCCACATTTCACACTTCACACTCAACATTTCACACTCCACATTTCACACTCCACACACCACACTCCACACTTCACACTTCACACTCCACATTTCACACTTCACACTCCACATTTCACACTTCAGACTCCACATTTCACCCTTCACCCTTCACACTTCACACACCACACTTTACACTTCACACTCCACACTTCACACTCCACACTTCACACTTCACACTCCACTCTCCAGTCCCCAACACAGAAGGAAAAGTATAACCCAGGGAGAGATTCTTTAGTCGCAGGGATGGGTGATGGTGACAGTGACGGTGACGGTGACAGTGACAGTGATGGTGACAGTGACAGTGACAGTGATGGTGATAGTGATGGTGATAGTGATGGTGACAGTGACGGTGACAGTGACGGTGACGGTGACAGTGACAGTGACAGTGACAGTGTCGGTAACAGTGATGGTGACAGTGATGGTGACAATGATGGTGACGGTGACAGTGACGGTGACAGTGACAGTGACGGTGACAGTGACGGTGACGGTGATGGTGACAATGATGGTGACGGTGACAGTGACGGTGACAGTGACAGTGACGGTGACGGTGACGGTGACAGTGACGGTGACGGTGACAGTGACAGTGACGGTGACAGTGACGGTGACGGTGACGGTGACAGTGACGGTGACGGTGACGGTGACAGTGACGGTGACGGTGACGGTGACAGTGACGGTGACGGTGACGGTGACGGTGACGGTGACGGTGACAGTGACGGTGACAGTGACGGTGACGGTGACGGTGACGGTGACAGTGACGGTGACGGTGACGGTGACGGTGACAGTGACGGTGACGGTGACAGTGACGGTGACGGTGACGGTGACGGTGACGGTGACGGTGACGGTGACGGTGACGGTAACGGTGACGGTGACGGTGACGGTGACGGTGACGGTGACGGTGACGGTGACGGTGACGGTGACAGTGACGGTGACGGTGACAGTGACGGTGACGGTGACGGTGTGTTGCAGAGTGCAGATAAAACTAAAAACGCATCTCAAGACATTAAGGAAACCAACGCTTCTTTCATTTTAACGCGTCTGACTGTGTCCCAAAAAGCCTCTATATACCTCTCTGTCCTCCGCTTATGCTGATTTCTTCTGATATGAAAGGTTTGTGAGAAGCTGGGCCCATGTCTTCAAGCGACAGATGCATTTCCTTCCTTCGACTCAGCAGAGCACAGCTCACGCTCTCTACTGGCCTAGATACAGTGCATTCAGAATGTTTTCAGACCCCTGGACTTTTTCCACATTTTGTTACGTTACAGCCTTATTCAAAAAAAAAAAAAAAAAACATTTTTAAACCCATCATCAATCTACACACAATACCCCATAATGACATCACAATACCCCATAATGACAAATTTATAAAAAATGTAAAACTGAAATATCACATTTACATAAGTATTCAGACCCTTTACTCAGTACTTTGTTGAAGCACCTTTGGCAGCGATTACAGCCTCGAGTCTTCTTGGGTAAGACGCTACAAGCTTGGCACACCTGTATTTGGGGAGTTTCTCACATTCTTCTCTGCAGATCCTCTCAAGCTCTGTCAGGTTGGATAGGGAGCGTCGCTGCACAGCTATTTTCATGTCTCTCCAGAGATGTTTGATCGTGTTCAAGTCCGGGCTCTGGCTGGGCCACTCAAGGACATTCAGAGACTTGTCCCAATCTTGGTTTCATCAGACCAGATAATCTTGTTTCTCGTGGTCTGAGTGTCCTTTAGGTGCCTTTTGGCAAACTCCAAGCGGCCTTTTACTGGGGAGTGGCTTCCGTCTGGCATAAAGGCCTGATTGGTGGAGTGCTGCAGAGATGGTTGTCCTTCTGGAAGGTTCGGAGATGGAGAGCTCTGTCAGAGTGATCATTGGGTTATTTATCACCTCCCAGACCTAGGCCCTTCTCCCCCGGGAGGCCAGCTCTAGGAAGAGTGTTGGTGTTTTCTAACGTCTTCCATTTAAGAATGATGGAGGTCACTGTCTTCTTGGGGACCTTCAATGCAGCAGACACTTTTTGGTACCCTTCCGCAGATCTCTGCCTCTACGAACAATTCCTTCAACCTCATGGTTTGGTTTTGCTCTGACATGAAAATAATTTGTTCTTAACTGACTTGCCTAGTTAAATAAAGGTTAAATAAAAATACAATAAATAAATAAATTGTCACACAACCGCCTTGACTGTATTTGTAGTTGTTGTTTGAGGGCCTCAACCCACTGTGAAAAGCACCGTCTGGGAGGAGACTTAACTCTGCCTGATTGAGTTGTTGTGTTGAATGACTGACGGTCAGCTGGGAGCTGGGATAGAGACATAGCCAGAGGTCGTGTGTGACGGGTGTGTGTTGTAACATGTCATCTGATTACACAAACACTATAACTGTAATCACTGTAATACTGTAATACCATATTACACTGTAACTGTAATATGGTAATCAGATTACAGATTCTTTAGAAAAAAGTACCTGATTACTTCTTGGATTACTTTTAAATTAAGAAAGGATGTTTTTCGAAAAGAAAAAAAACACATTGTGACATCTTCGTGCTTTCTCAATGACATTCAATTCAGCATTGAACACAGTTTTACGTTTGTTCCACCTGAGTGAGTCTGACCACAAGTCAGAGACCACTATGATGTCAGAGACCATTATGATGTCACAGACCACTATGATGTCAGAGACCATTATGATGTCAAAGACCACTATGATGTCAGACCAACGGATCAACGTAACCGAAAGTAATCGTTACGTTTTCGATAACAATTCTGGACAGCTAACTAAACTCAGCAAAAAAAAGAACCGTCCTCTCACTTTCAACTGCGTTTATTTTCAGAAAACTTAACACGTGTAAATATTTGTATGAACATAACGAGATTCAACAACTGAGACATAAACTGAACAAGTTCCATAGACATGTGACAAACAGAAATGGATTAATGTGTCCCTGAACAAAGGGGTCAAAATCAAAGTAACAGTCAGTATCTGGTGTGGCCACCAGCTGCATTAAGTACTGCAGTGCATATCCTCCTTATGGACTGCACCAGATTTGCCAGTTCTTGCTGTGAGATGTTACCCCACTCTTCCACCAAGGCACCTGCAAGTTCCTTGACATTTCTGGGGGGAATGGCCCTAGACCTCACCCTTCGATCCAACAGGTCCCAGACGTGCTCAATGGGTTTGAGATCCAGACTCTTTGCTGGCTATGGCAGAACACGGAAATTCCTGACTTGCAGGAAATCACACACAGAACGAGCAGTATGGCTGGTGGCATTGTCATGCTGGAGGGTCATGTCAGGATGAGCCTGCAGGAAGGGTACCACATGAGGGAGGAGGATGTCTCCCCTGTAACGCACAGCATTGAGATTGCCTGCAATGACAACAAGCTCAGTCCGATGATGCTGTGACACCCCGCCCCAGACCGTGACGGACCCTCCACCTCCAAATCTATCCCGCTCCAGAGTACAGACCTCGGTGTAACACTCATTCCTTCGGCGATGGACACAAATCCGACCATCACCCTGGTGAGACAAAACCACGACTCGTCAGTGAAGAGCACGTTTTGCCAGTCCTGTCAGGTCCTGCAACGGTGGGTTTGTGCGACATTGTTGCTGGTGATATCTGGTGAGGACTTGCCTTACAATAGGCCTACAAGCCCTCAGTCCAGCCTCTCTCAGCCTATTGCGGACAGTCTGAGCACTGATTGAGGGATTGTGCGTCCCTGGTATAACTTTGGCAGTTGTTGTTGCCATCTGGTACCTGTCCCGCAGGTGTGATGTTCGGATGTACCAATCCTGTGCAGGTGTTGTTACACGTGGTCTGCCACTGCGAGGATGAGCAGCTGTCCATCCTGTCTCCCTGTAGCGCTGTCTTAGGTGTCCCACAGTACGGACATTGCAATGTATTGCCCTGGCCACATCTGCAGTCTTCATGCCTCCTTGCAGCATGCCTAAGGCACGTTCACGCAGATGAGCAGGGACCCATGGTATCTTTCTTTTGGTGTTTTTCAGAGTCAGTAGAAAGGCCTCTTTAGTGTCCTACGTTTTCACAACTGTGACCTTAATTGCCTACCGTCTGTAAGCTGTTTGAGTCTTAACGACCGTTCCACAGGTGCATGTTCATGAATTGTTTTTGGTTCATTGAACAAGCATGGGAAACAGTGTTTAAACCCTTTACAATTTGATTTTTACAAAATATCTTTGAAAGACAGGGTCCTGAAAAAGGGACGCTTCTTTTCTTGTTGAGTTTAAGTGGTAACTGAAACGGATTACATTTAGAAAGTAACCTTCCCAACCCCGCGTGCATGTGTGAGTTTTACGTTTCCATTTTTATAACGGATTCCCATTAGTTCTTGCCAAGGCAGCAGTTACTCTCCCTGGGGTTTATAATGGATCCCCATTAGTTCCTGCCAAGGCAGCAGTTACTCTCCCTGGGGTTTATTATGGATCCCCATTAGTTCCTGCCAAGGCAGCAGCTACTCTTCCTGGGGTTTATTATGGATCCCCATTAGTTCCTGCCAAGGCAGCAGCTACTCTTCCTGGGGTTTATTATGGATCCCCATTAGTTCCTGCCAAGGTAGCAGCTACTCTCCCTGGGGTTTATTATGGATCCCCATTAGTTCCTGCCAAGGCAGCAGTTACTCTCCCTGAGGTTTATTATGGATCTCCATTAGTTCCTGCCAAGGCAGCAGCTGCTCTCCCTGGGGTTTATTATGGATCCCCATTAGTTCCTGCCAAGGCAGCAGCTACTCTCCCTGGGGTTTATTATGGATCCCCATTAGTTCCTGCCAAGGCAGAGCTACTCTCCCTGGGGTTTATTATGTATCCCCATTAGTTCCTGCCAAGGCAGCAGCTACTCTCCCTGGGGTTTGTTATGGATCCCCATTAGTTCCTGCCAAGGCAGCAGCTACTCTCCCTGGGGTTTATTATGGATCCCCATTAATTCCTGCCAAGGCAGCAGCTACTCTCCCTGGGGTTTATTATGGATCCCCATTAATTCCTGCCAAGGCAGCAGCTACTCTCCCTGGGGTTTATTATGGATCCCCATTAGTTCCTGCCAAGGCAGCAGCTACTCTCCCTGGGGTTTATTACGGATCCCCATTAGTTCCTGCCAGGGCAGCAGCTACTCTCCCTGGGGTTTATTATGGATCCCCATTAGTTCCTGCCAAGGCAGCAGCTACTCTCCCTGGGGTTTATTATGGATCCCCATTAGTTCCTGCCAAGGCAGCAGCTACTCTCCCTGGGGTTTATTATGGATCCCCATTAGTTCCTGCCAAGGCAGCAGCTACTCTCCCTGGGGTTTATTATGGATCCCCATTAGTTCCTGCCAAGGCAGCAGCTACTCTTCCTGGGGTTTATTATGGATCCCCATTAGTTCCTGCCAAGGCAGTAGCTACTCTTCCTGGGGTCCAAACACATTGAAACACTTACATCACATATAAAACAAAAGATAAAACACAACACATTATTACACCACTACTCTACCACTACATATCTACAATACATCACATTATTACACCACTACTCTACCACTACATATCTACAATACATCACATTATTACACCACTACTCTACCACTACATATCTACAATACAACACATTATCACACCAATACTCTACCACTATATATCCACAATACAACACATTATTACACCACTACTCTACCACTACATATCTACAATACAATACATTATTACACCACTACATATCTACAATACAACACATTATTACACCACTACACTACCACTACATATCTACAATACAACACATTATTACACCACTACATATCTACAATACAACACATTATTACACCACTACATATCTACAATAAAACACATTATTACACCACTACTCTACCACTACAAATCTACAATACAACACATTATAACACCACTACTCTACCACTACATATCTACAATACAACACATTATTACACCACTACATATCTACAATACAAAACATTATTACACCACTACTCTACCACTACATATCTACAATACAACACATTATTACACCACTACATATCTACAATACAACACATTATTACACCACTACATATCTACAATACAACACATTATTACACCACTACTCTACCACTACAAATCTACAATACAACACATTATTACACCACTACTCTACCACTACATATCTACAATACAACACATTATTACACCACTACATATCTACAATACAACACATTATTACACCACTACTCTACCACTACAAATCTACAATACAACACATTATTACACCACTACAAATCTACAATACAACACATTATTACACCACTACTCTACCACTACAAATCTACAATACAACACATTATTACACCACTACTCTACTACTACAAATCTACAATACAACACATTATTACACCACTACTCTACCACTACAAATCTACAATACAACACATTATCACACCACTACATATCTACAATACAACACATTATTACACCACTACTCTACCACTACATATCTACAATACAACACATTATTACACCACTACATATCTACAATACAAAACATTATTACACCACTACATATCTACAATACAACACATTATTACACCACTACAAATCTACAATACAACACATTATTACACCACTACTCTACCACTACATATCTACAATACAAAACATTATTACACCACTACATATCTACAATACAACACATTATTACACCACTACTCTACCACTACATATCTACAATACAACACATTATTACACCACTACATATCTACAATACAACACATTATTACACCACTACATATCTACAATACAACACATTATTACACCACTACATATCTACAATACAACACATTATTACACCACTACTCTACCACTACATATCTACAATACAACACATTATTACACCACTACATATCTACAATACAACACATTATTACACCACTACATATCTACAATACAACACATTATTACACCACTACATATCTACAATACAACACATTATTACACCACTACTCTACCACTACATATCTACAATACAACACATTATTACACCACTACTCTACCACTACATATCTACAATACAACACATTATTACACCACTACATATCTACAATACAACACATTATTACACCACTACTCTACCACTACATATCTACAATACATCACATTATTACACCTCTACTCTACCACTATATATCTACAATACAACACATTATCACACCTCTACTCTACCACTACATATCTACAATACAACACATTATTACACCTCTACTCTACCACTACATATCTACAATACAACACATTATTACACCTCTACTCTACCACTACATATCTACAATACAACACATTATTACACCTCTACTCTACCACTACATATCTACAATACAACACATTATTACACCACTACTCTACCACTACATATCTACAATACAACACATTATTACACCACTACTCTACCACTACAAATCTACAATACAACACATTATTACACCACTACATATCTACAATACAATACATTATTACACCACTACAAATCTACAATACAACACATTATTACACCACTACAAATCTACAATACAATACATTATTACACCACTACTCTACCACTACATATCTACAATACAACACATTATTACACCACTACAAATCTACAATACAACACATTATTACACCACTACAAATCTACAATACAACACATTATTACACCACTACAAATCTACAATACAAAATCAATAGTGCAGCAATATAACAATATTATGTACGTGTGCGCTAGAATTTGTGTCTGATTCTACTGCTTGCATCAGTCACCTGGTGTCGTCATGTCTCTATGTAGTACTGTGGAATAGAGTTCCATGTAGTCATGTCTCTATGTAGTACTGTGGAATAGAGTTCCATGTAGTCATGGCTCTATGTAGTACTGTGGAATAGAGTTCCATGTAGTCATGGCTCTATGTAGTACTGTGGAATAGAGTTCCATGTAGTCATGGCTCTATGTAGTACTGTGGAATAGAGTTCCATGTAGTCATGGCTCTATGTAGTACTGTGCACCTCCCATAGTCTGTTCTGGACTTGGGGACTGTGAAGAGACCTCTGGTGGCATGTCTTATGGGGTATGCATGGATGTTTGAGCTGTGTGCTAGTAGTTTAAACAGACCTCTTATAGGGTATGCATGGATGTCTGAGCTGTGTGCTAGTAGTTTAAACAGACCTCTGGTGGCATGTCTTGTGGGGTCTGCATGGGTGTCTGAGCTGTGTGCTAGTAGTTTAAACAGACAGCTCAGTGCTTTCAGCATGTCAATACCTCTCACAAAGACAAGTTGTGATGCAGTCAATCTCTCCTCTACTTTCAGCCAGGAGAGATTGACATGCATGTTATTGATGTTAGCTCTCTGTGTACTGGGCCAGACATGCTGCTCTGTTCTGGGCCAACTGTAATTTGCAGTAGTTCAGATGTGACAGAACTAGGGCCTGTAGGACCTGTTTTGTTGATGACGATGTCAAGAAAGCAGAGCAGCACTCTATTACGGACAGACTTCTCCCCATCTTGGCTGCCGTTGCATCACTATGTTTTGACCATGGCAGTTTACAATCCAGAGTTACAGCAAGCAATTTAGCCTCCTTAACTTGCTCGATTTCCACATTATTTATTACTTGATTTAGTTGAGGCTTAGAGTTTATTTAATTATTTGTCCCAAATACATTGCTTTTAAATACTGTAACTAACTTATTTCTTGCCACTCATTCTAAAACGAACTGCAGCTATTTGTTAAGTGTTGCAGTGGTTTCCCTCACTGTGGTAGCTGACGTGTATCGTGTTGAGTCATCAGCATGTATAGACACACAGGCTTTATTCAGTGCCAGTGGCAGGTCATTAGTAAAGTTTTTTTTAAAGTAAGGGGCCTAGACAGCTGCCCTGGGGAATTCCTGATTCTACCTGGATTATGTTGGAGAGGCTTCCATTAAAGAACACCCTCTGTGTTCTGTTAGACAGGTAACTCTTCATCCACAATATAGCAGCGGGTGTAAAGCCGTAACACACGTTTTTTTCTAACAGCAGATTATGATCGATAATGTCAAAAGCTGCACTGAAGTCTAACACAATACAAATCTCACAAGGCCTCCCGAGTGGCACAGCGGTCTAAGGCACTGCATCGCAGTGTTGCGGTGTCACTACAGCCTGTGGTTCGTTCCCAGGCTGTGTCACAACTGGCCGTGACCTGGAGTCCCATACTGGTGCACAATTACACCAGTGTCGTCCGGGTTATGGGAGGGTTTGTCCGTGGACTTTACTTGGCTCATTGTGCTCTAGAGACTCCTTGTGGTGGGTCAGGTGCCTGCAAGCTGACTTTGGTCGTCAGTTGAATGGTGTTTCCTCCGACTCATTGGTGTGGCTGGCGGGTCATGTTTCGGAGGACACATGACTCAACCTTGGCCTCTCCTGAGCACGTTGGGGAGTTGCAGCGATAAAATAAAACAGCTTCTAATTATGCATTTCTTTATTTGCATTTGTGTAAGTGAGTACCGCTCCCTATAAGTGTGCTGAAAAGTCTGATGTTAATTTGTTTACTGTGAAATACCATTGTAGATGGTCAAACACCATTATTCCAGTTGTGAGTGTGTGTGTGTCCGTGTGTTTGTGTGTGTATGTGGTGTCTAGGCTATAAATGTACCGACCTGCAGGCGACCAGAGTTCAGCTCCAGTAGAAGGTAGTCTGTATGGCCGGCAGCGAGGAAGAGCAGACCGCGGGGGCTGGAGGTACGGAAACGAACACGCAGGGAGTTACGGTTCGACGACTCCACTGCCTTGAGCTGCACATAGCCATCACCATAGAACGAGGCTGGAGAGAGAGAGAGAGAGAGAGAGAGAGAGAGAGAGAGAGAGAGAGAGAGAGAGAGACAGAGACAGAGAGAGACACAGAGAGAGAGACACAGAGAGAGACAGAGAGAGAGAGAGAGACAGAGAGAGAGAGAAAGAGAGAGAGAGAGGGAAATATGTCACATGTGACTGAGTGAACATCGCACTGAATATTTGAAAAGGCAGTGTCTTGAGCTTTGATTGCATCCTCATTCTCAGATCAAATGGGACTACAATACAGCATCATCATTCTCAGATCGAATGGGACTACAGTACAGCATCCTCATTCTCAGATCGAATGGGACTACAGTACAGCATCCTCATTCTCAGATCAAATGGGACTATAATACAGCATCATCATTCTCAGATCGAATGGGACTACAATACAGCATCATCATTCTCAGATCGAATGGGACTACAGTACAGCATCCTCATTCTCAGATCGAATGGGACTACAGTACAGCATCCTCATTCTCAGATCGAATGGGACTACAATACAGCATCATTATTCTCAGATCGAATGGGACTACAGTACAGCATCCTCATTCTCAGATCGAATGGGACTACAGTACAGCATCCTCATTCTCAGATCGAATGGGACTACAATAAAGCATCATCATTCTCAGATCGAATGGGACTACAGTACAGCATCATCATTCTCAGATCGAATGGGACTACAATACAGCATCATCATTCTCAGATCGAATGGGACTACAATACAGCATCATCATTCTCAGATCGAATGGGACTACAGTACAGCATCCTCATTCTCAGATCGAATGGGACTACAGTACAGCATCCTCATTCTCAGATCGAATGGGACTACAATACAGCATCATCATTCTCAGATCGAATGGGACTACAGTACAGCATCCTCATTCTCAGACCAAATGGGACTACAATACAGCATCATCATTCTCAGATCGAATGGGACTACAATACAGCATCATCATTCTCAGATCGAATGGGACTACAGTACAGCATCCTCATTCTCAGATCGAATGGGACTACAGTACAGCATCCTCATTCTCAGACCAAATGGGACTACAATACAGCATCATCATTCTCAGATCGAATGGGACTACAGTACAGCATCCTCATTCTCAGATCGAATGGGACTACAGTACAGCATCCTCATTCTCAGACCAAATGGGACTACAATACAGCATCATCATTCTCAGATCGAATGGGACTACAGTACAGCATCCTCATTCTCAGATCGAATGGGACTACAATAAAGCATCATCATTCTCAGATCAAATGGGACTACAGTACAGCATCCTCATTCTCAGATCGAATGGGACTACAGTACAGCATCCTCATTCTCAGATCGAATGGGACTACAGTACAGCATCCTCATTCTCAGATCGAATGGGACTACAATAAAGCATCATCATTCTCAGATCAAATGGGACTACAGTACAGCATCCTCATTCTCAGATCGAATGGGACTACAGTACAGCATCCTCATTCTCAGATCGAATGGGACAATAATACAGTACATCTATGTTTGATGTAGAGCTGGAATAGGAAGGAAGAAGAAAAAGAAGAACGAGACAAGCAGGAGACTGTGTTCTTCACAAACAGCAGGAAATATGTGACATTTAGAAAAACTCATTTTTAGTATGCCTCGGGATATCATTACTATCATTACAGTAGCCAGGTTCTTTGTAGTATGCCTCATGATATCGTTTCTATCATTACACAGTCATTAAACAGTCAGGATCTGATATACAAGTACATGTGTGTAGTCCTGTCCTTGAGCTGTTCTTGTCTATTGCTGTTCTGTAGGCAGGGTAGCCTAGTGGTTAGAGCGTTGGACTAGAAACCAGCAGCTAGCCTAGTGGTTAGAGCGTTGGACTAGTAACCAGCAGGTAGCCTAGTGGTTAGAGTGTTGGACTAGTAACCAGCAGGTAGACTAGTGGTTAGAGCATTGGACTAGTAACCGAAAGGTTGCAAGATTGAATCCCTGAGCTGACAAGGTAAAAATCTGTTGTTTTGCCCGCTGAACAAGGCAGTTAACCCACTGTTCCTAGGCCATCATTGTAAATAAGAATTTGTTCTTAACTGACTTGCCTAGTTAAATAAAGGTAAAAAATAAAATAAAATTCTGTACTGTGTCATTTTTCATGTCTTGTGTGGACCTCAGGAAGAGTTGCTGCTGTTTCAGCTACAGCTAGTGGGGATCCTAATAAAATACAACAAAAGAAATGCATCTGTGTTGTAACTGCTAACATGAACAACAACAATACTCACACAGTATTGTGACAGAACCAGATAGTTACAGTATTGTGACAGAACCAGATAGTTACAGTATTGTGACAGAACCTGATAGTTACAGTATTGTGACAGAACCAGATAGTTACAGTGTTGTGACAGAACCGGAACCAGATAGTTACAGTATTGTGACAGAACCAGATAGTTACTGTATTGTGACAGAACCAGATAGTTACAGTATTGTGACAGAACCAGATAGTTACAGTATTGTGACAGAACCTGATAGTTACAGTATTGTGACAGAACCTGATAGTTACAGTATTGTGACAGACCAGATAGTTACAGTATTGTGACAGAACCTGATAGTTACAGTGTTGTGACAGAACCAGATAGTTACAGTATTGTGACATAACCTGATAGTTACAGTATTGTGACAGAACCAGATAGTTACAGTGTTGTGACAGAACCGGAACCAGATAGTTACAGTGTTGTGACAGAACCAGATAGTTACAGTATTGTGACAGAACCAGATAGTTACAGTATTGTGACAGAACCAGATAGTTACAGTATTGTGACAGAACCTGATAGTTACAGTATTGTGACAGAACCAGATAGTTACAGTGTTGTGACAGAACCGGAACCAGATAGTTACAGTATTGTGACAGAACCAGATAGTTACAGTATTGTGACAGAACCAGATAGTTACAGTATTGTGACAGAACCAGATAGTTACAGTATTGTGACAGAACCTGATAGTTACAGTATTGTGACAGAACCTGATAGTTACAGTATTGTGACAGACCAGATAGTTACAGTATTGTGACAGAACCTGATAGTTACAGTGTTGTGACAGAACCAGATAGTTACAGTATTGTGACAGAACCTGATAGTTACAGTATTGTGACAGAACCAGATAGTTACAGTGTTGTGACAGAACCGGAACCAGATAGTTACAGTATTGTGACAGAACCAGATAGTTACAGTATTGTGACAGAACCAGATAGTTACAGTATTGTGACAGAACCAGATAGTTACAGTATTGCGACAGAACCTGATAGTTACAGTATTGTGACAGAACCTGATAGTTACAGTATTGTGACAGAACCAGATAGTTACAGTATTGTGACAGAACCAGATAGTTACAGTATTGTGACAGAACCTGATAGTTACAGTATTGTGACAGAACCTGATAGTTACAGTATTGTGACAGAACCTGATAGTTACAGTATTGTGACAGACCAGATAGTTACAGTATTGTGACAGAACCGGAACCTGATAGTTACAGTATTGTGACAGAACCAGATAGTTACAGTATTGTGACAGAACCAGATAGTTACAGTATTATGACAGAACCAGAGTTTCAGATCTGTTAAGGCTGTCTTGCCAAATCCTCTGGCATTGGCATGAAGCAGGAGTTGGTATGAGGCGGCATGATTTGGAGTAGCTCTGCAGTAGCTAATATTCCCCAAGAGCACCGTTCACACCAAGTCGTTCGTCAAGATGACACATCTTGTCATGACGTGACTTTTCTCACACTCTCAGTCCTTTCTTTACCCAGCCCTCTCTTCACCCCTCCTCCCCCAGTTCCCCCTACTGTTCTGGCCCTCCCTTCCCTTTATTTTCAACTCTCCATTTCGCAGCTTTCCTCTTATTGAATAAAACCCTGACATTGACCTTTTTGCCTCTGTGGATTGACATTAAATTTATCTGCCCATTCCTATAAGTTTTTGGCGATTGGCATGTAGGACATTTGGTGCACGTACAGTTAGGACATAAGGTTTAGGCCTATGCACTATTGCCAGATAGCATAAAATAAGTTTTATCTTTATTCAACCCAGTCACCCAGTCAACCCAGTTACACTCAGTCACCTTTACACCCAGTCACCTTTACACCCAGTCACCTTTACACTCAGTCACCTTTACACCCAGTCACCTTTACACTCAGTCACCTTTACACCCAGTCACCTTTACACTCAGTCACCTTTACACTCAGTCACCTTTACACCCAGTCACCTTTACACTCAGTCACCTTTACACTCAGTCACCTTTACACCCAGTCACCTTTACACCAAAGTCACCTTTACACCCAGTCACCTTTACACCCAGTCACCTTTACACCCAGTCACCTTTACACTCAGTCACCTTTACACCCTGTCACCTTTACACCAAAGTCACCTTTACACCCTGTCACCTTTACACCCAGTCAACTTTACACTCAGGCACCTTTACACTCAGGCACCTTTACACTCAGTCACCTTTACACCCAGTCAACTTTACACTCAGGCACCTTTACACTCAGGCACCTTTACACCCAGTCTCCTTTACACCCAGTCACCTTCACACTCAGTCACCTTTACACCCAGACACCTTTACACTTTATAATAGTAATAACACAAGGGTTTTATGTAGCCCTTTAAACCCCCTAGAGTCTATTGTTGCACCGGTGCTTCAATCTAAGAAATATATATATTTTTTAATCCCCATAAAAATCTGTCAGTTTAAATTAGATATATCATTTTTTTATTGTATTGAATGCCTCTCAATCATTTGCCTGTGTCGCCCTTCCACATCTGCAGTAGAAAGTGGTAGAGCTACAACGCTGTTCGTCAGACCAGGAGACATCCTGAAAACCGGTCTTCTCGCGAAAACATCTGTGGCATCCGAATGGTTTAGAAAGGGGAGACTCTCACGAACACGATGGTGTTCTCCGTTTTGCTCTACAACCCCCCACAAGTGTCACGGGACTCGTCTGATGGTAACACATATAAATGAATGGTAGCATGGAGGTAGCTTTGTGCCCCCCAAAAAAATAAGGTGTTAAAAGTGTGTCCAAAAATAATTGAATGTATCCAGAGCTTTCTTATATCTTCTTGATGTACAGTAGGACAGACACGGCAAAAACCTTATTCCTCATGATGTATTTTTATTGCCATTTATAAATGTGTTATTCAATGGAACTTGTTTGACCCAATAGATTATCCAAGCTCGATGAGGAAACTTGTTGTCCGTGCACTTTCAGTGATCCTAAATGTGTCAACTCACAGCTTGTGTACTTAGTCAAACTCGCCGCCGTCCAAATGATTGATTTGTTCGTTACAAAACTACTGTTGTAGCACAATGTCCTATTAAACACAGCAATTAGCCTATTAGACTAGCAGGCCATGTATAATTAGGCTGTGACCTTGGACAACCTCTTCACGGGATTGTTAGTTAGATAAATGGTCAAAAGTTAAACCATTAAATCATTAATAAAACCGGGTCAATAATTTCTGAGTCATTTCTCAAGGGGTGGGTAGAGTATATAGTTATTATTGCAGGCTGGATTTGTGGCTTTTCTATTCTTCTCTACTAATGCACGGGATCAAACATACAGTATTTTGTAGCTAAATGTTAACAGCATGGCGATACAGTATACTCAATTTGCAGTGTGTCCTTCCGGACCTATTCAAGACAAATGTGGCCTCCGGACCTAGTGAAGACTGAATGTTGTCTTTGGATCTAGCGAAGACTGAATGTTGTCTCTGGATCTAGTGAAGACTGAATGTTGTCTCTGGACCTAGTGAAGACTGAATGTTGTCTCTGTACCTAGTGAAGACTGAATGTTGTCTCTGGATCTAGTGAAGACTGAATGTTGTCTCTGGACCTAGTGATGACTGAATGTTGTCTCTGGATCTAGTGAAGACTGAATGTTGTCTCTGGATCTAGCGAAGACTGAATGTTGTCTCTGGATCTAGTGAAGACTGAATGTTGTCTCTGTACTTAGTGAAGACTGAATGTTGTCTCTGGACCTAGTGAAGACTGAATGTTGTCTCTGGACCTAGTGATGACTGAATGTTGTCTCTGGATCTAGTGAAGACTGAATGTTGTCTCTGGATCTAGCGAAGACTGAATGTTGTCTCTGGATCTAGTGAAGACTGAATGTTGTCTCTGGATCTAGTGAAGACTGAATGTTGTCTCTGGATCTAGTGAAGACTGAATGTTGTCTCTGGATCTAGTGAAGACTGAATGTTGTCTCTGGACCTAGTGAAGACTGAATGTTGTCTCTGGACCTAGTGAAGACTGAATGTTGTCTCTGGACCTAGTGAAGACTGAATGTTGTCTTTCGACCTGGCTGGGGCTAAATGCGTTTGACACCCCTGATATAATAACAACAACAACAACAACAGTAAAAGGACAAACACATGGCTTCCTCCAGACCAGCTAGACCTATGACATTATCCCTCCCACCACAAGTCGGATTCTGCCTCAGACAACACATTTATAAACCTTATTCCTGTTATTCGCAGTCATTTGATTGGTAACCTACGAAACAAGGGCAGCGTTGCTGGAAACCGAACTCAAGAGAGTTTAGATGACTTGTTTGCCTTCTATTTATAGGGTTGAGGATGTGCACTCAGTCAGCGTTTTAACATTGCACAGACTGTTGTCATCCATTACTTTATATGGGTATGGGATTTAGCAAAAAACATTTTTTTTCCAAAGCAAAGTCACATTTCCTTACTGTAGCTTGGTAACAAGAAAGTGGGAGTGTTTAGAAACATTACAAGAATCTAATAACTTTGTTTACACAACTATACTGCCCACTAATGGGTTAAAACCAAGAGCAAAACTTTTTTTTATGGTTAGAGCGTTGGGCCAGTAACCCGAAAAGGTTGCTGGATCGAATCCCTCGAGCTGACAAGGTAAAAATCTGTCGTTCTGTCCCCCCGAACAAGGCTATTAACCCACTGTTCCCTGTGGCGCCGAAGACGTGGATGTCGATTTAAGGCAGGCCCCCCGCACCTCTCTGATTCAGAGGGGTTGGGTTAAATGCGGAAGACACATTTCAGTTGAAGGCATTCAGTTGAAGGCATTCAGTTGTACAACTGACTGGGTGTTCCCCCTTTCCCTTTACTCTCAAAGGACTGTGTGTACTCCGGCACCATGTACTGTATTTGAAAAGCCATGTGTTGCGTGTATCTGTGTGGCTCTGGAGTACTCTTGAACTTCCATCATTCACAGCTCCTCTTAAACCTATAGAGTCACGTCATGGGATCACGACTGACCCGAATGGCGTGGCTCTGCGTTTCAGGCTACGTCTTTACTGAGAGTAGAGAAGGACCACTTTTTCAATGAAAGAGATCTGTGGTTGGTTCTGAAGAACAGAAATGCCCGCATGTAGCCTACAAATGCCCAAAGAGATCATCTGTTGGACCAGACAATAGCCTGGGGTCGAGATTACCCAAGAGTTGACACGACTAGTTATTTCTTCTTCACAAATTCTTGAACCTGAAAACCATGTTTTTATCTAAAAGCTAAGCGGGATGTCAAAGTGTATCTCATCAGAAACAGAAGCCAGCAGCCCAGCACCCTCGAATACAAGGGTTTTTAGAGGTAATATTAGACCTAAAGAGCCTGTGTTTGTTCCATAGTTCCTATTCATGTTCAGTACCTGATCTTTTATTTATTTTTACCCCTTTTTATCTCCCCAATTTCGTGGTATCCAATTGGTAGTTTACAGTCTTGTCTCTTTGCTGCAACTCCCGTACGGACTCGCGAGAGGCAAAGGTCGAGGGCCGTGCGTCCTCCGAAACACAACCCAAACAAGCCGCACTGCTTCTTGACACAATTCCGGCTTAACCCGGAAGCCAGCCGCACCAATGTGTCGGAGGAAACACTGTTACACCTGGCGATGGTGTCAGCGTGCACTGAGCCCGGTCCGCCACAGGAGTCGCTAGTGCATGATGGGACAAGGACATCCCTGCCGGGCCAAACCCTCCAGAAATTTGGACGACGCTGAGCCAATTGTGCGCAGCCCCAGGGGTCTCCCGGTCGCGGCCGGCTGTTACAGAACCTGGACTCAAACCCAGAATCTCTAGTGGCACAGCTAGCACTGCGATGCAGTACCTTAGACCACTGTGGCACTCGGGAGGCCCATTTTGACCTAATCTAATGACTATCATAATAATTGGCTTGTTTGTCCAGGAGTATAGAGATAGTTCACCCAAACTACAAAATTACATTTTGGTTTCCTTATCCAATAAACAAGGTATGATGGGAGGCAAGGCATTCCATGCTTTGATTTGGCTTTACCTGTCCACTGTTTCAAACGCTAACCTTTTAGCACTTGTGGTACAAATCCAATGCAAGTCAATGGTACCTATATTAGCATTAGCATCACTCTATGTCTGGGAAACTGGTCCATGACTGTCTGACCTACAAACAAACACTTGACTCCTTGAAGACAGGTGTCCATTTAAAGACGATCATTATGTTCATTTCCGGGGGTTGTTTTTCCATTTTTGTTTGTTTTGTTCACTAACCCTTGACAAGGGGATATGATCTAGCTGGAACGAGCCGTTCTGAACACGATGAGCCAGACTGTGCAAAAGGCAGATAGATCTAAAAAAAAAAATAAACCCCTGTCATTTTTGTTTTTCTACAAAATCCCATTTATGTACTTAAATGATGCTAATGATTTTTGACTCATGATAATGTATTCATTCATCACAATTATACCCCAGAACCCATATGTCATTAAAATGTAAATAAAGACATTTCCATTCAATTTACTAAATCGATTACACACAACATAGTAAATGTTAGCTTTAATACATTTTACATAGTAGAATATTAGGGTATGGGTAATCATGTGAAATGAATGATGTCACTAATTACTTTTCGGGTCCTCAATTCCAATTGGACCAGGGAGTGTGTAATCATAGGTCCTCAATTCCAATTGGACCAGGGAGTGTGTAATCATAGGTCCTCAATTCCAATTGGACCAGGGAGTGTGTAATCATAGGTCCTCAATTCCAATTGGACCAGGGTGTATGTCCCTAAGGGTAGCACACCCTCACGCACACCCACACGCCTAACCACACGCATATCCACATGCATACCCACACACATATCCACACGCATACCCACACACATATCCACATGCATACCCATACACATATCCACATGCATACCCACACACATATCCACACGCATATCCACATGCATACCCACACACATACCCACACGCATACCCACATGCATACCCACACACATACCCACACACATATCCACACGCATACCCACATGCATACCCACACACATACCCACACACATATCCACACGCATACCACCATGTGCATCGCCATAGGGTGCATCGCCATAGGGTGCATCGCCATAGGGTGCATCTTGCCCAATTCTACACATTTCGACACAGGGTGAAGATAAATGTTTTCAGTTTTAAATATGACATCTGAGTGTGACTGACTCACAAAATTAATGTGTACCCCCGGCTGGTAAATTCGACCAAGATTACTACGTTTAGATAGCTGGCCACTAGAGTCATGTACCAAATGTTAGGTGACATGGGCTAATTTAGTGACTGACTATCAATGACTAACATATCAATATCAAAACCAGGGGCACAACTTTCACTGGGGACCCCCCACATTCTGAAATTGCATTTTGACCCAATCCCCCCAGATCTATCATTGCATTGTTATTCCAAAAATGTCAATGGCGTGCTTTAGGACCATGCGGGCGCCTTCGAGTGGTCGGGTTGGCTATTTGGAGGTTTCAGACGGCTGGATTTAAGGCCGCGAGGACACCACAGAGTGGGGTGGACAGGCTGTGTGAAGGCAAAGCTTCTGAAAGGATAGCTGGACCAGCAGGGAGAGTTGAACAGAGGCAGCTGCTGTCAGTTGTATATATGTTATGCTCATTCTCTGAGTTATAAAAGCAAGCACAGCAGAAACTGGCCACTCTTTAGTTGACTGATGAAGCTGGCAAGGTATCTGCTGTTTAACATAACAGAAACCAATTCTAAACTAGCGTTTATTCCCAAGTGCTGAGCTAGTAGTGTAACTGACATGTAACATTAGCTAATGTTCCATCCCCTCTCGACTGAGGTGAATGAATAAGCTAGACTAGCTATTAGCTACCACAGTCAGTTCAGCTCTAGCCTCTAGTTATCTGTCAGAAAATGATACGAGGTGGCTAGTATTACTATCTAACAGCTCGTTGTATGGAAATGTTATGTAGCTTTTTTGTCCCATTTGAACAGAAGTAAATTAATTAGCTAGCTTTTGCCAGTTCATGTGCCGTTAGCGAGAGAGCTTGCCGAAAGTAGGTATTCTTTATAAGTCAGTATAACAATGTAATGTTATTGATTTGTCCGTTTCCCTATCTAATTCCCTACTTTTAACACTGACACAGTAAAAAAAACAACAGCTCTACAGACTTCACTGTCGTGGTGCCCAGTCAGTACACAACACTATGACGGAGAGGAGGTGAATATTTGCAGATACAACACTTTATTCTCTCTGTGCAGCAAACACTGGACAAGCCAGATGCTTCAAAGATTAAAACTATTTTAAGGGAGTCTGACAAACCTCCAAAGTTGATATCTAAACTGTATCAAGGGTTGATAGAGACTTTTCCTGATGACACAAAACATGTAAAACACAAATGTGAGGAAGACTTGGTAGAAGCTATTGATAATGATGAACGGATACAGACAGTGGCGACCAGTCCGAATGACGGGCAGAGCCCCACCTGTTTTGAGCCTCACATTTTTAGCAACAAAAAAATATATAAATATAGATATATATATAAATATTTTTTGGGGAGGTTGCCTGTTTTGCATGTTATTTTGGTATTAATACGTGTCACATATCATTTTGCAAACAATGTAAAATAAAAAATAAAAAAGATAATATAATTCAGTAAATAAAGCTGCATACACACTTGGTCTGTTTTTTGTTTTCTTGAGTAAAGAAGCTCCAAAATGCCAGTGTTTCAGCCTAGCTTAGTGCTGTCTGTGGTGGTGGGGCGAGCCAGCAGAAAATAGGAGCATTGCGCCGTGATTGGCTCAGTGTTCTGTCACTCATGGGGACAGTACTTCATCAACAAGTTTAAGTCCTTAGTAAGGGAAGACATCCAAAATGTCAGCCCTTTGGGTCTTGCCATAGCGTTATATTACAAGTGCCCTTCCATGAAGGCTCAAGGTCATTGGCCACAGATAAAATGACGTCAAATCGCATTATATGTACAGTAGCGTTGATTGGACTGATCGTGTCAACGTCTTACATTCAAAGCCTTAGCTAGCAAGCTAGCAGTCATCATCATGAATCAAGTCAACAATCTACTGGCAGATGCTTTTTATTCCTTGTCATATGAAGAGAAATAATGAAGAGAAATTACAGATAAAATGTATCTGTTCATCGTCCACTGGACATAAATATTACACAACAAGTTGGAAATCGCAAATTCAACAATGAGTCGGTTGGAAGGAATCAGTGGCTAACTGCAAGCGTTGCAAAGCAATCACTAACTTTAGCCTGCTATTCAATGGAGTGGATGTGTGTGTGTGTGTGTGTGTGTGTGTGTCCCCCAGAGTTCCCACCATAAATCCAGAGAATTCCAGACTTTGATGACAAAGTTTGATGACAACATTTTCTCACAAAGGACCGCCGCGCCACCTTCACAAGGTGAGTCCAAAAATGTATTGTATGCAGCTGCCTAAATTATGTAATATGCCAGGGATATATGTATACTGTAGCTAAGAAGGTAATACTAAATGTGTGTTGTGTAGTAAGCTGTTAGAGCCCATGTGCCTCAACCTAATAATTTGGTCTATTTTCACCAACGCGGTATTGTAAACACATCGTTCGTGGCCTGGTGTGCGCTTGTTTTGCCAACTTTTTGTTGTACAGCCTTTGACAGTGCTACTGATAGTAGTGGTGGCACTTCGCTTGCACGTGCAAATTCAGCACACACAACGTTCTATAATAGAGTTGTGTCATATGACGTGTATATTTTTTTGACACGCAAAGACCCAAACAGGGTTCAATGTGCCTCACCCTAACGACTTGGTCTACTTTCACCTCATAATTTCACCTACTGTTCTAACTTGGTGGTGCACATGTAGCCTATAGCCTGTTTTAGAGAAATGTAATCATCGAATATTGTAAGAGCTTTCATTGACTGTTATGCCCCCTTTATTTATCCTACAGTTCTGACTTGTTGTACAGGGAGAACACTAATAACGGCCCATGTTCTGAATTCTGTCGCTGTACATTTCAAAAGTGCTGAACAAATAGCTATTGACTACGTCCGTCGTCTCTCTACATCTCAATTGTCAGTAGAAACCACATTTGTTTAAGCAAGTTAGCCAGCTGGGGCAGTAGGTAGCCTAGTGGTTAGAGCATTGGACTTGTAACCAAAAGGTTGCAAGAGAATATCCCCAAGCTGACAAGGTAAAAAAAATTATAATAATCTGTCGTTCTGCCCCTGAAAAAGGCAGTTAACCCACTGTTCCTAGGCCGTCATTGAAAATAAGAATATGTTCTTAACTGACTTGCCTAGTTAAATAAAGATAAAATATCAGCTATGTGTTTTTTAAAGGCAGGAAATGAGGCTGAATGAACTGTTTTGCTACCAGACAAGGCTCCGCTGAAAACCAGGTGTAGCAGTGTTGGGACTCTGCTGTTGGGACTCTGCTGATGGGACTCTGCTGTTAGGACAGCGTTTATGTAGTCCCTAACAGTTTGTGGGCACTGTTTGTCACCGTTATAGTGAAATGAATATATTGTTTAGTGTTGTGTTGTGTAGTTGCTTTGCTGGCCCCACCAAGATTTACATGCTAAAATCGCCACTGGATACTGATATGTTTGAATGCCCAGTCATGTTCATATAATCTCAGACATAAATGACTGCAGTTTGAGACCATCCATAGTGTCACGGCTGTCCTCCTCTTCATCTGAAGAGGAGAGGCGAGAAGGATCGGAGGACCAAAATGCGGCGTGGTATGTGTTCATGATGAAATTTAATAAAGAAAACACTGAACACTGAAACACTATACAAAAACAATAAACGAAACAACGGCCGTGAAGCTAATGAGAACTGTGCTGACACAAGCAATCAACATAGACAATCACCCACAAACAAACAGTGAAGCCCAGGCTACCTAAGTATGATTCTCAATCAGAGACAACTAATGACACCTGCCTCTGATTGAGAACCATACTAGGCCGAAACATACAAATCCCCAAATCATAGAAAAACAAACATAGACTGCCCACCCAACTCACGCCCTGACCATACTAAATAACGACAAAACAAAGGAAATAAAGGTCAGAACGTGACACATAGAACGTTCTATATGCCAGTGAAACAGAATATCATGCCCTCAGAAATGTCATTCCTCTGCTTGGAGGTGTAAAACACAAAGGGACATATTTACATGTACTATAGTTTTTTTGTGAAGACTGGCTGAATTTGTGTGTTCTTTAATCTCAACATGAATTCAACAGATTCTCCTTTCTTCCTGTTTTTGTTTGTTGTGTTTGCTTGTACTGTAAATGTCGATGCTGGAGACTGTTATCGAAACGAAGAAACTGTGTAACCAAGTATCGAAGAAATGCATTTCCATTCATTGGAAGGTTGGTAATCCTCCCACAATGTCACAATGGATAGCAGAAATGTCAAGTTATGTATCACTGGATTTGATTTATTACCAGATGAAGGGTTTACTGTGCAACTTTCATAAGGTCTGGAAGCCTTCTATGGAATATTGTACGACAAAAGGAGTCAGACCCCCCCACAGCCAGACCCGCCCCAACCAGACCTCCCCCCCAGCCAGTGGGTTGTCACTCTTGCCTTGGCATAACACACCTGAAACCAAAAAGGAATGTTTCACTAAGATCCTAAATCTGAGTGGGGTGTGTTGGGTTGGGGCGCTGCAGAGCCGTGGACTCCGAGGGGCAGGACAAGAGCTCTACTATTAGGCCTAAGAGATTAATTATATGGAGGATGTACTGTTTCTGTGTGTTCATGTATGTGTAGTTTGTATGTTTATTATTATTAGTATTATTTAAACTGTAATAAATAAATAAATAGTGGGTAAAAATATTTTGGGGAGAGAGTTAAGGTATTGACTAGACTGGTGGGAATCGTGCTTGCAGGTGGCTCGGGGCAGGCTGGGGAGGGGGGGGGGGGTCTGGCTGGCTGGGGGGGGGGGGGGTCTGGCTAGCTGGCTGGGGGGGTCTGGCTGGGGGGGTCTGGCTGGCTGGCTGGGGGGGTCTGGCTGGGGGGGTCTGGCTGGCTGGCTGGGGGGGTCTGGCTGGGGGGGTCTGGCTGGCTGGCTGGGGGGGTCTGGCTGGCTGGGGGGGGGGGTCTGGCTGGGGGGGTCTGGCTGGCTGGCTGGGGGGGTCTGGCTGGGGGGGTCTGGCTGACATTTGATATAGAGGATGTCTTAATAAAGACAATCAAAAGTCAGATTTTTGTTGTTAGATTTGTTAGGTTATTGGTTAAAAAAAAAAATTAAAATAATTTGCCAAGTTAAATAAATACAAATATATATATTTTTTTTTTTTACCTAGCTTGATGACTAGGGACATTTTTGCTTATTTTTTGTTGTTCTAAATAAATACGACTATGGGTCATATTGTATTGTGTAGATTATGCAGGAAATTAGCTTGTACTAACATTGTATAGGCTAAGCAGCGAAGGCAGTGATTTCCCCGATACACGGGGAGAAACTGGTGTGCATAATAACGTTTGCCAAAACCAAAATGAATGAATGTACAGTATCAAAAGCATAGACACACAAAAAAACACACACACATACAACAGGCTACAGAATAAATAGCGAACAATCTCGCCCGCGAGAAGTCCCAACTTTCAGAGATATCTTACCTCCCAGTGTTAGTTGGCTAACAAGTGACCACAACAGCGCGTAAAAACACCGTTTCTTGCTGTTTCTTATAGGAAATTCCATGTTTTCCATTCAATAATATTCTTCAAGGTGTAGTCCGGGCCGTTTACATATTTACAGATTGGTTGGTCTTGAGATTTTGGTCACGTATTATTCGACCACTTCATTCAATCATTCAGAAGTTAACCTACTCTCTCCACTTGTGTGTGTGAGAGAGAGAGAGAGAGCGACCGCAGTCACTCTGAGCGTTATATAGCTCTGCCCGCAGTCACTCCGGGCATTATGTGGCTCCGCCAGCAGTCGCTCCGAGCATCATGTGGCTCCGCCTTGTGTGTGAGTGCACCCTCCTTATACCACCCTGCAAGATGTCTTAGCATTGAACACAGGGCTACTTTGAAAATAAATACAAATATATATATTTTAGATTAGCTAGCCCATGAAAGATTGTTCCATCCTATCTGGTATCCTTGGGAAGTCTCTACCCCATTGAAGTTGAAATGGTCAAGGTACGATAAAATATTAGGTATGAGTTATGGTTATTAGGGTAAGGGTATGGGGTTAAGCGGAGGGACATCCCAACGTCGCTGGATTGCACTGACAATAAAAATATTAGGGCTTACTCATCTCAACCTATTCTATTCCTCTGTAGCAGATGCTCTTATCCAGAACAATTTACAGGAGCAATTAGGGTTAAGTGCCTTGCTCAAGGACACAGACAGATTTTCACCTAATCGGCTCAGGGATTTCAACCACAGGGATTTGAACCACAGGGATTTGAAACAGCGACCTTTCGGTTACTGGACCAAAGCTCTTAACTGCTAGGCTACCTGCCACACTACACCTCTATAACCATGACTTCATCACTCTACACCTCTATAACCATGACTCCATCACCCTACACCTCTATAACCATGACTTCATCACCCTACACCTCTATAACCATGACTCAATCACCCTACACCTCTATAACCATTACTCAATCACACTACACCTCTATAACCATGACTCCATCACCCTACACCTCTATAACCATGACTCCATCACCCTACACCTCTATAACCATGACTCCATCACCCTACACCACTATAACCATGACTCCATCACACTACACCACTATAACCATGACTCCATCACCCTACACCTCTATAACCATGACTCCATCACACTACACCACTATAACCATGACTCCATCACACTACACCTCTATAACCATGACTCCATCACCCTACACCTCTATAACCATGACTCCATCACCCTACACCACTATAACCATGACTCCATCACACTACACCACTATAACCATGACTCCATCACCCTACACCTCTATAACCATGACTCCATTACACTACACCTTTATAACATGACTCCATCACACAATACTACAGGTAACTGCCAAAATAATTAATCTACTTTACAAATATTCCGATCCTAACGCAAATTCTCATAAATCCATGACGTATTGCAGACGCGAATATTGAATACCTATAAAAAATGTATATATTTCAGAAATAAAACAGTGTGCAGAATGACAACTAACCCAGCCAATCAAACCTCAAAGTACACCAACTAGTAGTCCTGCCTTCTAAGAATAATAACCAATGGGAACGAATCATGTGGCGTACGGCGGACATCGAATACCCTAACACCGGGCTCCTGTTGTTATAAAATCTGCAATTATGATGATGGAGAAGAAAAAAAACCTGTTTCTTTTCCGAAACCTGTAATGACAAGATAATACTTCGGATAGTGAAATAATTAGGACGAATACGAGTTAAATTGTGACGTATTTGGGAACATTTTTCGTTCTGTTTTGAGACGCTTTCCTGCCTTGATAGATGATCAATGAAGTCGGTCATTTGGGGATTCAAAACGAAACTATTTTCTTACCTTAGTTTGACATTTTACAAACACCACCCCCCCTTTCTATTCCTACATCAATAGGCCTAAGAAGACACATTGTAGCCTAGTACAATACCCCGTCTAAACGGTAAGTTTTTTCTAGAATTTAAAAAAATGCTGATATATCTAACGGTGCATAACACAGACTTACATGTTGTCTGGTAGGTTACTGTATTCATTAATATGTGCCACTATTCGGTCAGTTAGTTGTGTAGCAACATAAGGGAGAGAATAGCTGATATCTTCTGAATAAAACATTGTAGTTAGCTGCAGTATTGTGTTATACTGCATATCCATCGCGGATTAGTAAAATCATGCAGTTACGTCGACTTTACAGTAGAGGTCGCAGTAATAGCAGCTGCGAACGAAGCTAATTTCCGCATGTTTTGGTCTACGGTCAGTACTGCGTGCTACGATGTGGCGTTCATCGGACACAGACACTGTTTTATAACATTACGTTTTTGACATGAAGGATTTAACATGTTACTATTGCAACGATAACAAGACCATTGAAATGATTGTGATTTTTTAAAAACATTTATTATTGTTGCCAAATACGTTGTACACAAACAAAAATTCCAGAATTTTATACCAAAATGTCTAAATAATTTTGATTGAATTTAATCATCTTGTTAAGACATTATCCATAGTGAATAACATATTCGTTAATCATTATAATGACATTTTTTTTTTCTGAGTGAATACAATTGCACTTGAATTTGTATCTATTCAGTATTTTCTAGTTTTACCTGTGTTTTGTTTTGTTAGACATGTATGATGTAAGGATGTAAATTGTTGATAATTTTGTATAATAAAATGTAAAAAAAATCTAAAAGAAATAAAATTAATAAAAATTAAACAAAAAATAATTCTAAAATCATCAGACACAGACTGAATTTACCATCTTTTCGTTGGCTGTCAATTCAACAAAAAAGACTCCCAGACTGCCCACGGGTCCATTCCTTTCTATTTCATGCACTATAATGCATTTAGCTGCTATGACAATCACAAGATAACCTACAGATAGTAGGGACGTTCAGCCTACAGCACAGACACTATGGAGGCTCTAGCCTAGAGCATCAGGTTAAATTGTGTTTGAGAGGATATTTAAACTCTAAATTGTTAAATGATTGAGAAGTAGATGTGATTGTTGCAATAGTTTGTGAGTGGGCAACGTACACTGAGTGGAAAAAACAATAAGAACACCTGCTGTTTCCGTGACATAGACTGACCAGGTGAATCCCAGGTGAAAGCTATGATCCCTTATTGATGTCACTTGTTAAATCCACTTCAATCAGTGTAGATGAAGGGGAGGAGACAGGTGAAATGATTTTTAAGCCTTGAGACAATTGAGAATGTGTGCCATTCAGAGGGTGAATGGGCACGACAAAATATTTAAGTGCCTTTGAACGTGGTATGGTAGAAGGTGCCAGGCGCACCGGTTTGTGTGAAGAACTGCAACACAGCTGGGTTTTTCACGCTCAACAGTTTCCCGTGTGTATCAAGAATGCTCCACCACCCAAGGGACATCCAGCCAACTTGACACAACTGTCGGAAGCATTGGAGTCAACATGGGCCAGCATTCCTGTGGAACGCTTTCCACACAGTGTAGAGTCCATGTCCCCGACGAATTGAGGATGTTCTGTTCTGGTTGCAACTCAATATTAGGAAGGTGTTCCTAGTGTTTTGTACACTCAGTATATACTATCGTGTTGAATTATTTTGGCTCCGCCTCATCCTGCTGCGCCGTCCATTATTTCCAAGGTAAATGTACAGAATGTTGGCGTTGATCTCTTTACGTAGGCCTATATTGTGGGGGTTTTTCCACCCCTAATGTGGACAGTTTGTGTTACTGCCTTACACAAGCTTGCATTTTCACCCCATAACATTTTGTGGAAATTACACGTCCTTTTGACCTGGGATTGGTGACGTTGGTGATGTTGGTGACGTCCTTTTGGATTGGTGACGTTGGTGATGTTGGTGACGTCCTTTTGGATTGGTGACGTTGGTGACGTCCTTTTGGATCGGTGACGTTAGTATAAAAGTGTATAGTCATCACGATGACATAATATTAATTGGTTGCGTACCGTTAATTTGATCACATGCTTGGGGAGCCCAGAACTTAGAATCACTTAGAATGGGGGTCTCCCTATAAAAGGTGCTTGCCACACACAAATACATTGATTTGACACTCAAACTATCACTTAAATAGCAGCCAACCGTTGTCACTGTTGATATTCTATGTTACACGGTGATTCGTTTGAGTAATAGATAAAGTGGTTGATGGCACAAGGGCTGGCTCCAGCCATAAGCGATCGCTTAGGGCCCCCGGTCGCTAGGGAACTTGTGTGTTAGTAAAATACACATGGTGCAAGTTCAACAAAGTGTGGTTGTGACTCAGCAGTTTTTCTCTTGTTATTTTTGTTGTTGTTGTCAGTCACTGACAGTCACTCAATTAGCACATGTCAGCTAACATGTCTTAGAATGCTAAGTTAGTCTAGCCAGTTATTTAAATGTGTAGTAATCATGGCTGAATACCGACCGAGCACGCAGGGTACGTTCCCAGTGGCTCTGACCTCCAGGGGTTGTTGATTTTGTTAGTCACTCTCAGATATCATTAACATGGCATAGGTTAATGGGAAAATGTGTAGATTTGCAGGACATTTTACCTACGCCCAATGGCAAAATGTGTAAATGCAAAATAGTGTCCCCCTGCCAAATAGTGTCCCCCTGCCAAAAAGTGTCCCCCTGCCAAAAAGTGCCCCCTCCCCCCCCCCCCCGTGTCACAATGGGATTCGATGAGTTCTAGCTTCCGTTGCTAAGGCTGTTGCTAGAAAGTGTTTGTGCTCTATCATACTGGGCACGTAATACTGTATGTGAGATCCACAGATGAACTAAAAACACTAGCACTGCAAACACTCAGAACAAAGAGAATATAGCAGTGCCTGGACATTACAGTCTCCCTCCTTAAGTTCCCCTTCTGAGACTGACTGTCTGTTGAGAACAAGTGACAGCCAGAACCTCCCACCCACACACACATCACCCACCTCCTCTCACCCACACACACATCACCCACCTCCTCTCACCCACACACACATCACCCACCTCCTCCCACCCACACACACATCACCCACCTCCTCTCACCCACACACACATCACCCACCTCCTCCCTCCCACCCACACACACATCACCCACCTCCTCTCACCCACACACACATCACCCACCTCCTCTCACCCACACACACATCACCCACCTCCTCTCTATTCCACACACCAGAATTCAGTATTTCAGTCTGATTACCATGTGAGTGTACAAAAACAAGTGACAATAAATTAATGACACAACTATACCAAGAAAAGATCAAACGTTATATATTTAAGTCTTAAATATTGGCAGGTTGGTTTTCACAGCTGTTTCACAAGGTGTTCATTGTTGTAAATTGTAACGTATCCTTTGATGGTGTTTGATAGTTCAACATTATTCATTGTTTTATCCTGGGACCTACAGTAGATACATATATATATTCAACCACAAGGGGGTGCTAATGAGCCAAAAGAGATAGAACAACAATGAACCATAATAGAGGATTACTAAAAATTTTTTATTTCAGTGAAGATGAGGGAGGGGCAGGTTAAAACATGACAGCCAGACATGTCAGTGTATGAATCAAATTGATTTGCATATGAATGGAGTGGAAATTAGCTGACTTCCTGACCTGTAACTTCCTGATCTGTAACTTCCTGATCTGTAACTTCCTGACGTGTAACTTCCTGATCTGTAACTTCCTGATCTGTAACTTCCTGATCTGTAACTTCCTGATCTGTAAGGTAAATAACTTTAATGTGTCTAGTTGATGACACGTTTACTTCGCCATTTTCCAAAACGTAGTAATGTTTAAGACATGGATTTAATGTTGAAATGTTAAACAACGTACACAAAAGTAGTTTGAAGTAATTCATCTTACTAAACAAAACTAAGTTTAAACAGCGATTTTTTTTTTTGTTGTCGCGGAAATAAACTTTGTTCGCATAGCGAGATTAAAATAATTATATTTAGGCTGTAATGATATCCAAAATACAACGCATTAGGCCATCACACCGTTGATATAGCAACGGGCACTAATAGGTGTGTGTGTGGGGTGGGGGGGGGGGGGGGTGCACTTTATGGCATGGGGACATTAATTGGCAATGACAGGCCCCCAGCCAAATCTCGCCTAGGGCCCCAAAAATGCTAGAGCAGGCCCTGCATGGCAGCCTTCCGGAATCAACATTCAACATTCCAAAATATAGATATAAGCCTTCTACAAGTTCTCATCTAACCAACCATGTCTAGGTTGTTCCAGGTTTCCCTGTGGCCTTTCAATAGTGTTATTTTAAACAGCGCGACACCGTTCTATTGATTTCAGCGTGATATCTAAAATAACAAACTATAAAGTGTTGCCTTACACTTAACAGCGTTTGGTGGCCCAGCTAGCTGCCTGCCTTCTACAAACTGTCCTCTGACCAGTGATGTACACATTATTCACATTATCGGCGGATTCCGTGTGTTTGTTTGATGAGCTGTGTTATTTTCAACAGGACGTGCAGCCTCATCTCCCCCTCTCGTGTAATTGATTTCAGCGTGATATCGATATGAGTTATTGGCAGAATAAGCGATGCGTTTCTCTTTCCGTTTTGCAGATCAAAATTGCATCACTGTAAAACTGTATCTCAGTGTCTTCTGCTGGTTGTTCTCCAACCATGTGTTTTTTTGTTTGTTTCAACTGCACGTACAACCTTATCCCCCCCCCCCCCTAATCGATATCAGTTATTTATTGCCAATTGTCAAAACAACAGGATTTTTGGTATGTGTGCAGTTCATAAGGTGCTCGTTGAAAAAATAAAATAATAATAATAAGTATCATAATTACTACTGTATTTGTAAATTGAAATTTGTATATGTTTTCAATATATCACAAACGGGTTCTACATATTGGTTATTGATTGGGTCACCTTAAAACTGTATTTTGACATTTATCAAAATATCTTGTCAACATGAAGCAGGACAGCATCATTTTCAACTTAAAGTTTTAGTAATTTAAATTGAACTTTCAATATTAATTTCCAATGGTATTGTACTTAAATCAGGGGAAAAAAACTGCTGAATGAGTCCTAAAACGTGCTGCGATTTATTTATTTTGATCATATACCAGAAATCACCAAAAACGGGTTTTGCCCTGCCTTCAGCTTGGTTGGCTCTGGTTCAGGGCACCTTGACCCAGAGCTAGTCCACAGATAACCTATCATAGTGGAATGGAATTTGGAATGTTGCAACTTCAGAACTCATTGCATAGTAGAACCTCGGAACACTATTTTTTCCAGTCTCCCTCTGCTTACTGTGGAGCAGCCAGCTTTTTGTTCCACCCTAGCACTAAGACACCTGCTCCAAAGAATGAACTAATCATGGTCTTAGGTCTGAACCTTGGTTATTTGAATCATCTATGGATCAGTTGGTGTAATAGTCTAACGTTGTCTGTCCTGCTTTGCCATCCTCTTACAGGAAACAGTCCCGCAGATACAGCGTCTCAACTTGGATCACTAAATATGTGAGTACAAGCACACTCAAAACAACACGTTCACTTGTATACCAGTGCCATTCAATACTGTACATGACTATTTTCAGCAGTTTGCTAACTCTTCATTAACATGTGAGGAAGGATACTCAGCCTGTTTTACTTACCAGTGCCATTATCTTGATTCTTTTTTATTAGATCCTTTATTTAACTAGACAAGTCAGGTAATAAGAACAAATTCTTATTTTACAATGACGGCCTACCCCCCCGGGCCAAACCCGGACCACGCTGGGCCAATTGTGCGCCGCCCTATGGGACTCCCAATCACGGCCAGATGTGATACAGCCTGGATTCGAACCAGCGACTGTAGTGACGCCTCTTGCACGGAGATGCAGTGCCTTAGACCACTGCGCCACTCGGGAGCTACGAACTGGCATATTATTATGCAACAGTGATTACTAACCCCCCCTCTGTCTCTCTCTTTCCTTCTCTGTCTCTCTCTCCTCTCTCTTCTCTCCTCCTTCTTTCTCTCATCTCTCCTCCCTCTGTCTCTCATCTCTCCTCCCTCTGTCTCTCTCTCCTTCTCTGTCTCTCTCTCCTCTCTCCTCCCTCTGTCCCTCTCCTTCTCTGTCTCTCTCTCTCCTCCCTCTGTCTCTCGCTATGTGTCTCTCTCTCTCCTTCTCTCTCTCCCTCTCTCTCTCTCCTCTCTCTCTCTCGCCCTGTGTCTGTCTCTCTCCTTCTCTCTGTTTCTCGCTCTATCTCTCTCTCCCTGTGTCTCCTCTCTGTCTCTCTCCCTCATCTCTCTCCCTCCTCTCTCTCCTCTCTGTCTCTCGCTCCTCTCTGTTTCTCGCTCTGTGTCTCTGTCTCTCTCCTTCTCTCTGTCTCTCTCTCCCCCTCTCTCCCTCCTCTCTCTCCCTCCTCTCTCTCCGTGTGTTGTTCTCTAGGATTGGACTGAAGTACAACATGTCTCTACCCATGGCTGCAGGGGCATTGTTAGTGGGCATCCCCTACTCCATCTCTCTCGTAGCCCAGTGGATGTATGGCTGGCCTAACAAGCCAGGCTATAAAAAGTACATTGAGGCTCTGAAGCCAAGGTAATTTAACAATCCAGCGCTACTATAATCTTCACTGATATATGTGTGTGTCCCCTGAATGGCACCCTATTCCCTACATAGAGCACCAGAACCCTATGGGCCCTGGTCAAAAGTAGTGCACTATATAGGGAATAGGGTGAAATAGGGCCCTGGTCAAAAGTAGTGCACTATATAGGGAATAGGGACATAAACATTGTTATGAGGTTCAGAATTTTTTTTAATTTTTTTTGAATATTTAAAAAAAAATGTTTTACCCCTTTTTCTCCCCAATTTCGTGGTATCCAATTGTTTAGTAGCTACTATCTTGTCTCATCGCTACAACTCCCGTACGGGAGAGACGAAGGTTGAAAGTCATGCGTCCTCCGATACACAACCAACCAAGCCGCTGCTTCTTTAACACAGCGCACATCCAACCCGGAAGCCAGCCGCACCAATGTGTCGGAGTAAACACCGTGCACCTGGCAACCTTGGTTAGCGCGCACTGCGCCCGGCCCGCCACAGGAGTCGCTGGTGCGCGATGAGACAAGGACACCCCTACCGACCAAGCCCTCCCTAACCCGGGCGACGCTAGGCCAATTGTGCGTCGCCCCACGGACCTCCCGGTCGCGGCCGGTTACGACAGAGCCTGGGCGCGAACCCAGGACTCTGATGGCACAGCTGGCGCTGCAGTACAGCGCCCTTAACCACTAGGTTCTGATTTTTATAGTCTCTTCCCACGCCATGAGTCTGGCAAGCAGGGCTCATATTTATTTAGTGGTTCTGAGATGTACTTGCGTGTGTGTGTGTGTGTGTGTGTGTGTGTGTGTGTGTGTGTGTGTGTGTGTGTGTGTGTGTGTGTGTGTGTGTGTGTGTGTGTGTGTGTGTGTCCTTCCTCTCCCCAGGAGGATATACTGTCTGACTAGAGCTGTGCTGGAGATGCTGAAATACTTCCAGTACGGAAAACTCTACTTCCAGTGGAAGTCCTGGTACAAGAATGTAGAAAACCACAAGCATTATGAAAAGGTAATGTAGAAAACCACAAGCATTATGAAAAGGTAATGTAGAAAACCACAAGCATTATGAAAAGGTAATGTAGAAAACCCCAATCATTATGAAAAGGTAATGTAGAAAACCACAATCATTATGAAAAGGTAATGTAGAAAACCACAAGCATTATGAAAAGGTAATGCAGAAAACCACAATCATTATGAAAAGGTAATGTAGAAAACCACAAGCATTATGACAAGGTAATGTAGAAAACCACAATCATTATGAAAAGGCAATGTAGAAAACCCCAATCACTATGAAAGGGTAATGTAGAACCCCCCATCACTATGAAAAGGTAATGTAGAAAAGCCCCAATCATTATGAAAAGGCAATGTAGAACCCCCCAATCATTATGAAAAGGTAATGTAGAAAAAAAACAATCATTATGAAAAGGTAATGTAGAAAAACAACCATTATGAAAAGGTAATGTAGAAAACCCTCAATCATTATGAAAAGGTAATGTAGAAAACCCCCAATCATTATGAAAAGGTAATGTAGAAAACCCCCAATCATTATGAAAAGGTAATGTAGAAAACCCCCAATCATTATGAAAAGGTAATGTTGTAAACCCCCCAATCATTATGAAAAGGTAATGTAGAAAACCCCCAATCATTATGAAAAGGTAATGTTGTAAACCCCCCAATCATTATGAAAAGGTAATGTAGAAACCCGCCCAATCATCATGAAAAGGTCATTTTGTCCCAGTTTTCCAACATTGCTGGCCTTGGGCTGCTGTCTTTTCCACAGACGTGGGAAGTAGGGTGCTGAAGCACCAACTGATAAATGGAATATATATATATATGTATACAGTATCAGACAAAAGTTTGGACACACCGACTCATTCCAGGGTCTTTCTTTATTTTTTACTGTTTTCTACATTGTAGAATAATAGTGAAGACATCAAAACTATGAAATAACACATATGGAATCATGTAGTAACCAAAAAAATGTTAGACAAATCAAAATATATGTTATATTTGAGATTCTTCAAAGTAGCCACCCTTTGCCTTGATGACAGCTTTACACACTATTGGCATTCTTTCTACATGATTCCATATGTGTTATTTCATAGTTTTGATGTCTTCACTATTATTCTACAATGTAGAAAACAGTAAACAAAATATAAAGAAAAACCCTGGAATGAGAAGGTGTGTCCAAATTTTGGACTGGTACTCTATATTACTTTAAAAAATATATATATAATATTAGTGAACTAGGCCTTTATTGGTCTTGTATGAGTGGAGAAAAATACTCATCATTGTCCTGACTGTGTAGAGCTGATTATTAGTGCCTTTCTTTGAATAATTTTACAAAACCATTTGGTACCTCATTATAAATTAATGTGAAACCTCACTGCACGTGCTCTTCTTTTCCTCCCTCTCTCCTCCCCCTCTCTCCTCCTCCTCCTCCTCCTCCTCCTCCTCCTCTCTCCTCCTCCTCCTCCTCCTCCTCCTCCTCTCTCCTCTCTCCTCCTCCTCCTCCTCCTAAAGGGAATCACGTTTGGGCGTCGTAGTAACAAGCTGGATTTGTACTATTCTCCCACGGTGGGCCAGCCAGGCAGTGGACCGGTGCCTGTGGTAGTGTTTATATACGGGGGAGCCTGGGGTTCAGGGGAGAGGTCCATATACTGTCTACTGGCCATGCAGATGGCTAAGGAGCTCAGCGCAACGGTGATCTGCCCCGACTATTGCACCTATCCAAAGGTAAGACTCCCTCCACAACCATTAAAAAAAACTGCTGCAGCAAGCGCACAAATATTCTTTAGAAAATGTACCGTTTCTAGTTTCAAATGTATATATATATACTGTATATATATTTTTTTGCATAGGGACAGATAGAATAGACCAAAACATTGTATTCAGTGAGCGAGCGTTCACATTGCATTTGACCCTAATCTTCTTTCCAGGGTAATGTTTTGTGTATGGTTCAAGATATTGCGGACTGTCTCATTTGGGCGAGGGACAGCGGCCATAAATTCAACTTCGACAAAGTAAGTTTGCACATCTATCACTCCAGTGTTAATTTGCTAAATTGTAATTACTTTGCTACTATAGGCCTATTTATTGCCTTACCTCCTTACTCCATTTACACACACTGTATACAGATTGTTCTATTGTGTTATTGACTGTATGTTTGTTTATTCTATGTTTAACTCTGTGTTGTTCTTTGTGTCGCACTGTTTTGCTTTATCTTGGTCAGGTCGCAGTTGTAAATGAGAACTTGTTCTCAACTGGCCTCCCTGGTTAAATAAAGGTGTTCTCAACTGGCCTACCCGGTTAAATAAAGGTGTTCTCAACTGGCCTACCCGGTTAAATAAAGGGAACTTGTTCTCAACTGGCCTACATGGTTAAATAAAAGTGTTCTCAACTGGCCTCCCTGGTTAAATAAAGGTGTTCTCAACTGGCCTACATGGTTAAATAAAGGTGTTCTCAACTGACCTACCTGGTTAAATAAAGGTGTTCTCAACTGGCCTCCCTGGTTAAATAAAGGTGTTCTCAACTGGCCTCCCTGGTTAAATAAAGGTGTTCTCAACTGGCCTACCTGGTTAAATAAAGGTGAAATAAATACAAATTTAAAAGTGATGCATACAGTGGTTGAAGTCCAGGTCTACAGTTATAACACATTGGTTGATATCATAGGGGCCAATCCTTACTTCTTCTAGATTATAATCCTTATTTGTTCTAGATTATAATCTTACTTCTTCTAGATTATAATCCGTACTTCTTCTAGATTATAATCCTCACTTCTTCTAGATTATAATCCTTACTTCTTCTAGATTATAATCCTTACTTCTTCTAGATTATAATCCTTACTTCTAGATTATAATCCTCACTTCTTCTAGATTATAATCCTTACTTCTTTTAGATTATAATCCTCACTTCTTCTAGATTAGAATCCTTACTTCTTCTAGATTATAATCCTTACTTCTTCTAGATTATAATCCTTACTTCTTCTAGATTATAATCCTCACTTCTTCTAGATTATAATCCTCACTTCTTCTAGATTATAATCCTTACTTCTTCTAGATTATAATCCTCACTTCTTCTAGATTATAATCCTTACTTCTTCTAGATTATAATCCTTACTTCTTTTAGATTATAATCCTCACTTCTTCTAGATTATAATCCTTACTTCTTCTAGATTATAATCCTTACTTCTTCTAGATTATAATCCTTACTTCTTCTAGATTATAATCCTCACTTCTTCTAGATTATAATCCTCACTTCTTCTAGATTATAATCCTCACTTCTTCTAGATTATAATCCTTACTTCTTCTAGATTATAATCCTTACTTCTTCTAGATTATAATCCTTACTTCTTCTAGATTATAATCCTTACTTCTTCTAGATCATAATCCTTACTTATTTTAGATTATAATCCTTACTTCTTCTAGATTATAATCCTTACTTCTTCTAGATTATAATCCTTACTTCTTCTAGATTATAATCCTTACTTCTTCTAGATTATAATCCTTACTTCTTCTAGATTATAATCCTTACTTCTTCTAGATCATAATCCTTACTTATTTTAGATTATAATCCTTACTTCTTCTAGATTATAATCCTTACTTCTTCTAGATTATAATCCTTACTTCTTCTAGATTATAATCCTTACTTCTTCTAGATTATAATCCTTACTTCTTCTAGATTATAATCCTTACTTCTTTTAGATTATAATCCTTACTTCTTCTAGATTATAATCCTCATTTATTCTTATTCTTATTTATTTATTTTTTCTCCCCAATTTCGTGGTATCCAATTGTTTAGTAGCTACTATCTTGTCTCATCGCTACAACTCTCGTACGGGAGAGACGAAGGTTGAAAGTCATGCGTCCTCCGATACACAACCCAACCAAGCCGCACTGCTTCATAACACAGCGCCATCCAACCCGGAAGCCAGCCGCACCAATGTGTCGGAGGAAACATTGTGCACCTGGCAACCTTGGTTAGCGCGCACTGCGCCCGGCCCGCCACAGGGGTCGCTGGTGCGCGATGAGACAAGGATTTCCCTACCGGCCAAACCCTCCCTAACCCGGACGACGCTAGGCCAATTGTGCGTCGCCCCACGGACCTCCCGGTCGCGCCCGGTTAGTCTCTGGTGGCACAGCTGGCGCTGCACTACAGCGCCCTTAACCACTGCGCCACCCGGGAGGCCTAATCCTCACTTCTTCTAGATTATAATCCTCACTTCATGATTATAATTGTCACTTAGTCTTGCATTGATATTAGAAAAATGAGACTTCAGTGGAAGTTTTTGTATTCGCCCTTTACTGAAGACTGTTTATAAATGCAATGTTGATACTAACGTTCCTGTGCTTGTTCTCTCTTTATTCAAGGATAACATTCTGTTAATAGTCCCTTTATATGATTTATAAAGGGCTTATAGTTATAGATCATAAATACTACATTATTAGTTCATATATATGAATGTGTAGTAAGCATTTATAACACATTGGTTGATATTCACCCCCCTGTGCCTACCTGTTGTCTACGTGCAGAATAACATTGTGTTAGTCGTTCATAAACTGTTCATTTTTAGTTTGTAAAGTGGGTAATAAACAGTTAACAGGTATTGATATCCGCTATGTTGTCTGTGCAGGATAACATTGTGTTAATGGGCCACTCCGCTGGGGCTCACCTAGCAGCTCTAACCGTGCTGTTCATGGTCGAGGGACGAGACGAGCTCTTTATAGAAGCCAAGAAGCAGACAGAGATCACCATGGCAATCAGAGGAGTTACAGGTCAATATGTGGTTTATAGATACGGGTCAATATGTGGTTTATAGATACAGGTCAATATGTAGTTTATAGATACAGGTCAATATGTGGTAACAGGTCAATATGTGGTTTATAGATACAGGTCAATATGTGGTTTATAGTTACAGGTCAATATGTGGTTTATAGATACGGGTCAATATGTGGTTTATAGTTACAGGTCAATATGTGGTTTATAGATACAGGTCAATATGTGGTTTATAGATACAGGTCAATATGTGGTTTATAGTTACAGGTCAATATGTGGTTTATAGATACAGGTCAATATGTGGTTAATAGATACAGGTCAATATGTGGTTTATAGTTACAGGTCAATATGTGGTTTATAGATACAGGTCAATATGTGGTTTATAGATACAGGTCAATATGTGGTTTATAGATACAGGCCAATATGTGGTTTATAGATACGGGTCAATATGTGGTTTATAGTTACAGGTCAATATGTGGTTTATAGATACAGGTCAATATGTGGTTTATAGATACAGGTCAATATGTGGTTTATAGTTACAGGTCAATATGTGGTTTATAGATACAGGTCAATATGTGGATTATAGTTACAGGTCAATATGTGGTTTATAGTTACAGGTCAATATGTGGTTTATAGATACAGGTCAATATGTGGTTTATAGTTACAGGTCAATATGTGGTTTATAGTTACAGGTCAATATGTGGTTCATAGATACAGGTCAATATGTGGATTATAGTTACAGGTCAATATGTGGTTTATAGTTACAGGTCAATATGTGGTTTATAGATACAGGTCAATATGTGGTTTATAGTTACAGGTCAATATGTGGTTTATAGATACAGGTCAATATGTGGATTATAGTTACAGGTCAATATGTGGTTTATAGTTACAGGTCAATATGTGGTTTATAGATACAGGTCAACATGTGGTTTATAGTTACAGGTCAATATGTGGTTTATAGATACAGGTCAATATGTGGATTATAGTTACAGGTCAATATGTGGTTTATAGTTACAGGTCAATATGTGGTTTATAGATACAGGTCAATATGTGGTTTATATAGTTACAGGTCAATGCGTGGTTTATAGATACAGGTCAATATGTGGTTTATAGATACAGGTCAATATGTGGTTTATAGATACAGGTCAATATGTGGTAACAGGTCAATATGTGGTTTATAGATACAGGTCAATATGTGGTTTATATAGTTACAGGTCAATGCGTGGTTTATAGATACAGGTCAATATGTGGTAACAGGTCAATATGTGGTTTATAGATACAGGTCAATATGTGGTTTATAGATACAGGTCAATATGTGGTAACAGGTCAATATGTGGTTTATAGATACAGGTCAATATGTGGTTTATAGATACAGGTCAATATGTGGTTTATAGATACAGGTCAATGCGTGGTTTATAGATACAGGTCAATATGTGGTAACAGGTCAATATGTGGTTTATAGATACAGGTCAATATGGGGTTTATAGATACGGGTCAATATGTGGTTTATAGATACAGGTCAATATGTGGTAACAGGTCAATATGTGGTTTATAGATACAGGTCAATATGTGGTAACAGGTCAATATGTGGTTTATAGATACAGGTCAATATGTGGTTTATAGTTACAGGTCAATATGTGGTTTATAGTTACAGGTCAATATGTGGTTTATAGATACAGGTCAACATGTGGTTTATAGATACAGGTCAATATGTGGTTTATAGTTACAGGTCAATATGTGGTAACAGGTCAATATGTGGTTTATAGATACAGGTCAATATGTGGTTTATATAGTTACAGGTCAATGCGTGGTTTATAGATACAGGTCAATATGTGGTTTATAGATACAGGTCAATATGTGGTTTATATAGTTACAGGTCAATATGTGGTTTATAGAGACAGGTCAATATGTGGTTTATATAGTTACAGGTCAATATGTGGTAACAGGTCAATATGTGGTTTATAGTTACAGGTCAATATGTGGTTTATAGATACAGGTCAACATGTGGTTTATAGATACAGGTCAATATGTGGTTTATAGATACAGGTCAATATGTGGTAACAGGTCAATATGTGGTTTATAGTTACAGGTCAATATGTGGTTTATATAGTTACAGGTCAATGCGTGGTTTATAGATACAGGTCAATATGTGGTTTATAGATACAGGTCAACATGTGGTTTATAGTTACAGGTCAATATGTGGTTTATAGATACAGGTCAATATGTGGTTTATAGTTACAGGTCAATATGTGGTTTATAGATACAGGTCAATATGTGGATTATAGTTACAGGTCAATATGTGGTTTATAGTTACAGGTCAATATGTGGTTTATAGATACAGGTCAATATGTGGTTTATAGTTACAGGTCAATATGTGGTTTATAGATACAGGTCAACATGTGGTTTATATAGTTACAGGTCAATATGTGGTTTATAGATACAGGTCAACATGTGGTTTATAGTTACAGGTCAATATGTGGTTTATAGATACAGGTCAATATGTGGATTATAGTTACAGGTCAATATGTGGTTTATAGTTACAGGTCAATATGTGGTTTATAGATACAGGTCAATATGTGGTTTATATAGTTACAGGTCAATGCGTGGTTTATAGATATTGTCTTAGACAATCAGACAGCTCAACATTTATCTCCACATTGATGAGATTTTCTTGTTCTTAAGCTCAGGCTTTATTTCCATGATCAAATGAAAAACAGGAAGTTGTGTTGTATTACATTGAATTTAGATTTAAGAAAAAAATAAAAATAAAGTTCCTTAAAAATATCTTCTTGTACCCCCCCCCCCCCCCCCCCCCCCCCTCCCTCCTCCTCCTCTACGACATGGTGTCTGTTCTCTGTTCAGGTTTGAGTGGAGTGTACAACATCGTGGACCACTATGAACATGAACAGATGAGAGCTGTGGAGTATGTCTCTACGATGCACAAAGCCATGAATGGACTGGAGAACTTCCCTTATTATTCACCCACACACCTACTGAAGAAATTCAGCGAGGAGCAACTGAAAAGGTAGGATTGAAGAGGCTGCATAATACTATTTTAATTTAATTTAAATTAATTTTTTAATTTCACCTTTATTTAACCAGGTAGGCTAGTTCTCATTTACAACTGCGACCTGGTCAAGATAAAGCATAGCAGTGTGAACAGACAACAACAACAACAGAGTTACACATGGAGTAAACAATAAACAAGTCAATAACACAGTAGAAACAAAAGAGTCTATATACGTTGTGTGCAAAAGGCATGAGGAGGTAGGCGAATAATTACAATTTAGCAGATTAACACTGGAGTGATAAATGATCAGATGGTCATGTACAAGTAGAGATACTGGTGTGCAAAAGAGCAGAAAAGTAAATAAATAAAAACAGTATGGGGATGAGGTAGATAAATTAGGTGAGCTATTTACCGATGGACTATGTACAGCTGCAGCGATCGGTTAGCTGCTCAGATAGCAGATGTTTGAAGTTGGTGAGGGAGATAAAAATCTCCAACTTCAGCGATTTTTGCAATTCATTCCAGTCACAGGCAGCAGAGAACTGGAAGGAAAGGCGGACAAATGAGGTGTTGGCTTTAGGGATGATCAGTGAGATACACCTGCTGGAGCGCGTGCTACGGGTGGGTGTTGCCATCGTGACCAGTGAACTGAGATAAGGCGGAGCTGTACCTAGCATGGACTTGTAGATGACCTGGAGCCAGTGGGTCTGGCGACGAATATGTAGCGAGGGCCAGCCGACTAGAGCATACAAGTCGCAGTGGTGGGTGGTATAAGGTGCTTTAGTAACAAAACGGATGGCACTGTGATAAACTGCATCCAGTTTCCTGAGTAGAGTATCGGAAGCTATTTTGTAGATGACATCGCCGAAGTCGAGGATCGGTAGGATAGTCAGTTTTACTAGGGTAAGTTTGGCGGCGTGAGTGAAGGAGGCTTTGTTGCGGAATAGAAAGCCGACTCTAGATTTGATTTTAGATTGGAGATGTTTGATATGAGTCTGGAAGGAGAGTTTACAGTCTAGCCAGAGACCTAGGTACTTATAGGTGTCCACATATTCTAGGTCGGAACCATCCAGGGTGGTGATGCTAGTCGGGCGTGCGGGTGCAGGCAGCGAACGGTTGAAAAGCATGCATTTGGTTTTACTAGCGTTTAAGAGCAGTTGGAGGCCATGGAAGGAGTGTTGTATGGCATTGAAGCTCATTTGGAGGTTAGATAGCACAGTGTCCAAGGAAGGGCCAGAAGTATACAGAATGGTGTCGTCTGCAGACATTGACGATAAAACTGAAACGATCTCAAAGGTTTCCGACGATCTTAACCCAATAAATGCACAGGGCAAGAACAAATAGGTGAACGCCAGCCCAGGAAATAAGATGTCTTATTCAGATTTTTGTCTCTCCTTCCTGTTCAGTTCTACGGGGCTAGTCTGTTAGTCAGCACCTCTACTAGAATTTTGTGTGTGCGTCAACTACCAACTCATCATTTGTTCAATTCTACAGAGTTCCACCTTTCTGCTTACTCCACGGGACCAACGACATCATAGTTCCGGTGGAATCTTCCCAGAGGTTCTCTGAGCTGCTCACGGCCCTGTCAATCAAGGTATCCCTGTACCTCATGCCTAAAATGGACCACACAGAGATAGTCACCGATCTCATGGCGACAGACAGGCACTTCTACAAAACAGTGTACGGCTGCATCAAACAGGAGTACAGCAAGTTCATAGGCCAGGTCTGTGACTGCTGAACGAAACAACTAACACAATACATTATTCATTCATGATGTGCCGTAATTCTTCTTGTTTACATCTCTTTTTTTTCAGTTAATTATTATGATGATACCTCGAATTTACAAGATTTTGACTTTTCGACAAAAACAAAAAATAGTTTTAGCTCTCTGTTTTAAATCTCAATGATGCTTTCTGTGGTGTGTGTTTCATAATGGTTCCATGATTGTAAACAAGACTGAATGATATTTTAATACAATAATTCCTGATCTTTACACATCAGATTATTTTTCAGAGCTGATAGGATTGGTCAAAAGATTAGCCGGTAGAAAGATCCGAATTGGTCTCTCAATTCAATTCAATTCAATTCAAGGGGCTTTATTGGCATGGGAAACATGTGTTAACATTGCCAAAGCAAGTGAGGTAGATAATATATAAAGTGAATCTCTCTCTGTCTAAACAAAGCCCATGTATGTCAGACCTCAAATGCACATGCCAAATAATCGTGCCAGATTTTTCACCTTTGGGACTATCCCATTGGTTCCATTGTACCAGGTCAACTAAATCAACTAAATCAACTAAATCAAGTATTGGATATGTATTTGGCTTTATAAAAACACATTTGATTGATATATTGATCCAGCTGGAACCTTTTATATAGTGTTAGTGTTAACTTCCACTCTGACAGAGTAATATGGGCTAGTATTCAGCAAAGCATTGGCAACATTCCCGTGTGGATTAAGACGCCACATCCTAAATTGCACCCTATTCCCTACATAGTGCACTACTTTTGACCAGAGCCCTATGGCACCATATTCCCAACATAGGGCTCTAGTCAAAAGTAGTGCACTATGGCGCCCTATTCCCTATATAGTGCACTACTTTTGACCAGAGCCCTATGGACAGTGCACTATATAGGGAAAAGGGTACCATTTGGGACAGAACCAAAACAGTTGAGCAGATCTATTGTATATGTTCTACTGATAATCTGTTGCATTAATATGGTCAACCAGGAGAACATTACATTTTCAGTTATATGGTCAACCAGGGCACATTAGATGTTCTGTTAAATGGTCAACCAGGGCCCATTAGATGTTCTGTTAAATGGTCAACCAGGGCACATTAGATGTTCTGTTATATGGTCAACCCATTAGATTTTCTGTCTATTAAATGTTTGAACAACTACATACTACATCTGATGAAATGTATTCATTACATTACTCTATTTTGCATTTTGAATATCTGCTCTTAAAAGTTATGTATGGATTTATTTAATAAAAGTCTTAAATTGTGTCTTTTCTTTTTTAATGAAATGCCCAGATTCACAAAACTTGTCCGACCTTGTTGAGTATGAAGTTCCTGAACCAAATGAACCGAAGCATGAACCACAAGACCCTTTTGGTATCTTAAAATCAAATCAAAGTGTATTGGTTGCGTACAGAGATTTGCAGATGATATTGCAGGTGCTGTGAAATCCTTGTGTTTCTAGCTCCAACAGTAATACCTAGCTAAATGCTTGTGTTTCTAGCTCCAACAGTGCAGCGATACCTAGCTAAATCCTTGTGTTTCTAGCTCCAACAGTGCAGCGATACCTAGCTAAATCCTTGTGTTTCTAGCTCCAACAGTGCAGCGATACCTAGCTAAATGCTTGTGTTCCTAGCTCCAACAGTGCAGCGATACCTAGCTAAATGCTTGTGTTTCTAGCTCCAACAGTGCAGCGATACCTAGCTAAATCCTTGTGTTTCTAGCTCCAACAGTGCAGCGATACCTAGCTAAATGCTTGTGTTTCTAGCTCCAACAGTAATACCTAGCTAAATGCTTGTGTTTCTAGCTCCAACAGTAATACCTAGCTAAATGCTTGTGTTTCTAGCTCCAACAGTAATACCTAGCTAAATGCTTGTGTTTCTAGCTCCAACAGTGCAGTAATACCTGGCTAAATGCTTGGTTCCTCACTCCAACAGTGCAGTAATACCTAGCTAAATGCTTGGTTCCTCACTCCAACAGTGCAGTAATACCTGGCTAAATGCTTGGTTCCTCACTCCAACAGTGCAGTAATACCTAGCTAAATGCTTGTGTTTCTAGCTCCAACAGTAATACCTAGCTAAATGCTTGTGTTTCTAGCTCCAACAGTAATACCTAGCTAAATGCTTGTGTTTCTAGCTCCAACAGTAATACCTAGCTAAATGCTTGTGTTTCTAGCTCCAACAGTAATACCTAGCTAAATGCTTGTGTTTCTAGCTCCAACAGTAATACCTAGCTAAATGCTTGTGTTTCTAGCTCCAACAGTGCAGTAATACCTGGCTAAATGCTTGGTTCCTCACTCCAACAGTGCAGTAATACCTAGCTAAATGCTTGTGTTTCTAGCTCCAACAGTAATACCTAGCTAAATGCTTGTGTTTCTAGCTCCAACAGTAATACCTAGCTAAATGCTTGTGTTTCTAGCTCCAACAGTAATACCGAGCTAAATGCTTGTGTTTCTAGCTCCAACAGAAATACCGAGCTAAATGCTCATGTTTATAGCTCCAACAGTGCAGTAATACCTAGCTAAATGCTTGTGTTTTTAGCTCAAACAGTGCAGTAATACCTGGCTAAATGCTCGTGTTTTTAGCTCCAAAAGTGCAGTGATGCCTAGCAATAATAAAAAATAAAATAAAAAATACACGCATAAACCCCCAGCAAAAAAAGAAATGAAGAAATATGAGAACGAGCAACTTCAGAGAATGGATTATATAGATTTATAAATTCAGCAAAATTCAGTCCTCTCACTGTCAACTGCATTTATTTTCAGCATGTAAATATTTGTATGAACATAACAAGATTCAACAACTGAGACATAAACTGAACTAGTTCCACAGACATGTGACTAACAGAAATGGAATAATGTGTCCCTGAACAAATGGGGGGGTCAAAATCAAAAGTAACTGTCAGTATCTGGTGTGGCCACCAGCTGCATTAAGTACTGCAGTGCATCTCCTCCTCGTGGACTGCACCAGATTTGCCAGTTATTGCTGTGAGATGTTACCCTACTCTTCCACCAAGGCACCTGCAAGTTACCGGACATTTCTGGGCCCTAGCCCTCAAAAGGAAATTCACCAGAGAGCTGACTTTTTTTTACCTTTATTTAACTAGGCCAGTCAGTAAAGAACAAATTCATATTTTCAATGACTGCCTACTGGGGAACAGTGGGTTAACTGCCTCGTTCAGGGGCAGAACAATTTTTTTTTTGTTTTACCTTGTCAGCTCGGGGATTCGATCCAGCAACCTTTCAGTTACTAGTCCAACCCTGTAACTACTAGGCTACCCTGCCACCCCTTAAATAAAAGAGAAATAAAAACAAATAAATTAAAGTTGTCAGGCTATGTGCTTTATCCCTGACTATATCCTTGGAAATAGAGGAGCCTTCGTAGATACAATGACATAGCTAAGGAAAGTTCTAGCAATGATTCAGTGGTCTTTTTCTGTTGTCACATCTGGATGTTACACAACTGATGTACGTGATGATGACAAATACTGGTGTAATCTGATCTAACCCATTTCCTACTGGGGCTTTTTTGTTTTTGTATTTTCATTTAATTTAGCCAATGATGCTGCTATTTATAGGGCTGGTCACTATTATGGTTAAAGTAAGGGTGGCAGGTAGCCTAGTGGGTAGAGCGTTGGACTAGTAGCCGAAATGTTGCAAGATCGATATTCTGTATATAATCTACTAATCCACTCAATGTGGATGACATGTTTTTAAAACAAACATTAATGTCCCCCCCCCAAAAAAATATATATTCTATTCTATGCTGCTATGTTGCCTGGGAAAGCCAACAATCACAACTAGAAGTGACTCACATCTCCATTGTATGTCTTCTCAAATTCAACCACCAGGTGGGAGTATTAGCCTTCGGATTTGACCAGGATAGCATAGCTCAAATTGGTTGCTGGAGGACATGGGACAAAGGAATGTGTAGTATTGGTGAAAGAAGTGGCACCCCCGATATGTGTCTGGTGCGAGAGAGGCAGGTTGAGGTTTCCACGGTCAGAGTTGTACAGTAGGTGTCGTATGCTGAGGCAGCGAAGAAAAAGTAGAGGACGATGGGTGAAGGACTTTTACCAGTACAGTGTTCATTGCAGTGGCGGTCACTACTATTTAAGATGAGGGAGGATTATTGTTTTTTTTCCATGAGCATGGCCTTATTTCTATTAAAGCATATTGGATGACTGTCATTCATATTCCATTCGCATAGTTCAATGTAACATTGATAAGTTTAGGGTACTACATGATACTCAAATGATCCCTATACCCATCATGAGGTTGCTACAACCTAGCCTATGAGTGAGAGTTTACAACGTAGGTGCTTACACAGGTCGAGAGAAAATGTTAAGGTAATAGACAGTGACACATTCAATACCGCCTTGCACACGCTTGTCTGCACCTAGCTGATCTAGGGTGTAATAATTAGTCCCAACAGTTGCAAACGAGAGTTTCTATTGGACAAATTCAGGTATGTTTAGCCTCATTTCGTTCTATTTGCTTCCGTTTAAGAAACGTTTCTCAACAGAATCTGCTAAATGAATACACCCCTGATCACACGAAAACACAGTTCACTTTCACAACAGCCAAGTTGTATTCCTTCTCGCATCTATGCACTCTCCTCCTCTCACCTTTTCAACGAACAATACATCAGCTGTATGTGACCAGGAGAGAAAAACCTTTCCAAGCCAAACCGTTACACACAGCCTACATCGTTGTCACCATATTAGATAAAGTATAGTCATAGTAAGAAAGAATTGGTTTTGGGGGTGACTAGAGAGATATACCTGCTGGAGCGTGTGCTACAGGTGGGAGATGCTATGGTGACCAGCGAGCTGAGATAAGGGGGGACTTTACCTAGCAGGGTCTTGTAGATGACATGGAGCCAGTGGGTTTGGCGACGAGTATGAAGCGAGGGCCAGCCAACGAGAGCGTACAGGTCGTTTAGCGGTCCTTGACTTGGAAGAGTTCCAGTGTTAGCCAGCTAGCTAGCATAGCATTCCTCTGTTTGAGCAGGGTGTTTGAAAAGGCTAAACTAGCTGGCTAAGTTAATGAAACTGAGAAAAAAATTACAATATCACTTGTCCTTCATTTTTTAAGAAATGTATGTGTTCAAAACTCTTCAACTATTGTCTTTCTCTCTCTTTGAGTCAACTACTCACCAAATGTTATGCACTGCAGTGCTAGCTAGCTGTAGCTTAAGCTTTCAGTACGAGCTTCATCCTCTGATACTTTGATTGGGTGGACAACATGTCAGTTAATGCTGCAAGAGCTCAATGAGTTGGAGGACGTCCTCCGGAAGTTGTCACAATTACTGTGTACGTCTATAGAAAGGGGGTGAGAACCATGCGCCTCCTAGGTTTTTGAATTGAAGTCAATGTACCCAGAGGAGGACGGAAACTATCTGTCCTCCGTTTACACCTTCATTGCAAAACAGTTTGTTTTAATCAATTATTTGGTGAAGTGTTAATATATTTAGTATAGTTTTACCTAAAAAGGAAACTTTTTAAATGTTTTAACATTTTTATGAAATTCACTGAGGAGGATGGTCCTCCCCTTCCTCCTCTGAGGAGCCTCCACTGGTTCATTGCCATGTTATCAGTTGTACCGCAGGAATGGAACGTAAGTCACAGAAAATAGGTAGTGCGGTGGTAGCTGCAGAGAAGTACTTCAAAATTGTGGAATGGGGTGGTGGTGGGTTTTGTAGGGTAATCTTTTCCTTTTCCCATTTTTGTACCACAAAGTATAATGGATTCATACTCCAGTCCAGTTGGTGGCCGTAATGCACCATTATTAACATTGGATGCCAAATGTGTTAAACCCCCACTGAAGAAGAATTAACTTTGGAACCAATGATATATATATAAAATAAACCCCTTGTTCGTTGATGTTATGTATTGGCCATTATGAGACTTTGAAGCTACCAGGCGGCCATATTGTCTCTCCCCGTTAGGAGCAGTCCTCCATAGGAATGAATGGAATTCAGTTAAAATTCAGTTAAACAGTTCAAGAACACAATTACATGTACTTAAGGATTTTGTTACTGTAGTGTGGACAGGACCATTAGTACTATCTACTTTGTATATATATATATATATATATTTGTTTTAAATGTAACTCACATAATATAATTTAGTAGTATGAATTATTAAGGTGCCTGTAATATAATAAACGTGTCAAAAAACGAATGTAGAAAATAAATGCATCCAAAATATTGTATACCAGTGAGGAGTGCCAAGATGGCTGAGCGGTGGCGTCAATACAGCGCCCCCTGTCAGTCTTCCAGTGTTTTATACACAGCGTTTGGTTGGGAAGAGTCGAGACGGAGGAGGTTGTGTTGTTTGGATGTGGAAGCAGGATTAAAGATGGCGACTAGCAGAAGAAGCAGGATCTATAGCCACTTTGGGATTATGGCATCATTGGTTCTATTTGGATAAAAAAAAAAATATATAATATATTGATACTATTACATATTTATTCTCTATATTTTGCCTGGAGTTATTCCAATATCGTTTACTGGTAAGTTCGACGACCGATATTCAATTACATTTTCTACGTTATAGCTCATAAAAACCTAACCTCTAGCTAGCTTAAATGCTAGGTCGGAATCATCAAATCAAATGCTGGTTTGTGGGTTTGCTCTAGCTAACCCGCTTAGACACTTTTTTTTGTAACTATCCGCAATTCATTCTTATTTATTTTATGAAAAGATTGGGGGAGGGAGGAAAATAGAAGAACCCAACATTTCTCCACACTTTTCAATTTTGTTTTTTAAGATTTGAATACAACCATCTGGCTTTTTTTGTTTTTGTTAACACAACCACTTGCTTTCCCGACGACTGCACTGAATAAATAGACCTAGCTAGCTAGTTAACTAGAGGTTTAACAAGCTAACTAACTAAGCTAATGTTGTGTTGACAATCAGCTAACCATTTTTTTTTTTTACATTAGACAAGACGGAAGAAGAATAAGCATTGCACTGACAGACTGAATTATGGAAAACTTGACAATTGCAACCCATACGTGTGTGTGTGATTATAGGTAGCTACCAACCATGACATAGGATGGCCCAATAGACTAAAGGAGCCTAACGTTACTCCTTTTGTAGTCCAAGGACCTGTTCTGTTTTAGAGGCGAATTTGCCCTGGCAGCCAAGTACTCCCATCTAATCGTACATCGATTATTATATATACATTTTTAAGTGGTTCTAATAAAATCAAATTTATTTATAAAGCCTCTTCTTACATCAGCTGATGTCTCAAAGTGCTTATACAGAAACCAAGCCTAAACCCCCCCCCCTCCCCAAAAAACAGCAAGCAATGCAGGTGTAGAAGCACGTTCTAGAAACATAAAGCCATTTTATACTTTCATATCACTGGCTAGTGATGTTAGTTTGATACCGGACCTCCCGAGGCATTGCGTCGAAATCAGGAAGCAGTGAGCTGCTGATGCATGTATGGATTTATCTGATCTACGTCATCAGTGACGTCAGATGCTTCGTCGTGGTTTCAGGTGCTTTCACCTGAACAGATCTCTACTGAACATCTTACTTACGAATATAGTTAGAATTTTGTACAGAAAGTTTAACCTGATCGGTAGTTTAGCAGGTAGAGTATGGAATTATTGGAACAAGTCAAATTCGTGAGGGTATGAGGTCGATTCCAGTTTGAAGACATACTATTTAGTGCCCAAAGTGTGGTTTATTTTTTGTTTTAAATCATTTTGTTTTATTTGGTATAGTATACGCTTCTGTCTTAAGCAGCCTAAAGAATGCCATAGATTTTGTTTTTGAAAAAATAGTAGCCTAAACTAGAAGGTATAAAGAGGAAGCATGATGCGAACCTCGTATTTCAACTTCAGCTAGCTAGCTACATGCCGGTCGGATAGCTCGCTGGTTATGGGTAGCTAGCTAGCCAAATGCCGGTCGGATAGCTCGCTGGTTATGGGTAGCTAGCTAGCTATATGCCGGTCGGATAGCTCGCTGGTTATGGGTAGCTAGCTAGCTATATGCCGGTCGGGTAGCTAGCTAGCTGGTTATGGGTAGCTAGCTAGCTATATGCCGGTCGGGTAGCTAGCTAGCTGGTTATGGGTAGCTAGCTAGCTATATGCCGGTCGGGTAGCTAGCTAGCTGGTTATGGGTAGCTAGCTAGCTATATGCCGGTCGGGTAGCTAGCTAGCTATATGCCGGTCAGATAGCTCGCTGGTTATGGGTAGTTAGCTAGCTTACTAGCTTGTAGTTGTTTTGATTTATTGCATTACTTGCATTATTTGTTACTTCAACTCATGTGCACTGTCCCCTGAACTGCAAACCCCCAAAGGTGAATCTGAGTTTAGCCAAGGTGGTGATGCATGCCATTGTTCATGGTTTCGTATGACATAGATTAAAATATCTATTTGAATTTAAGAGGGGACGGATTTCCTGAGTGGCGCAGTGGTCTAATGCAGTGCTTGAGGCGTCACTACAGACCTGGGTTCGATCCCAGGCTGTGTCACAACCGACCGTGACCAGGAGTGCCATAGGGTGGCGCACAATTGGCCCAGCGTCGTCTAGGTTAGGGGAAGGTGTGGCCAGGAGCCTTTACTTGGCTCATCGCGCTCTAGTGTCTCCTTGTGGTGGGAGACTAGGATTATGCATTTGGCTGCTGGACAATAAAATAACATTGTTTTGAAAACCAATAGAACAATAGGCAACATGGTTTCAATGGCATTAAGTGTTTTATAAAATAATTCCCTCAACATTTCTATTGTTGTATTTTAGCTAGGTTTGGCTAGACTAGGGTTGGCTATGCTAGGCTAGGGTTGGCTATGCTAGGCTAGGGTTGGCTATGCTAGGCTAGGGTTGGCTATGCTAGGCTAGGGTAGGCTAGGCTAGGGTTGGCTATGCTAGGCTAGGGTAGGCTAGGCTAGGGTTGGCTAGGGTTGGCTAGGCTATGGTTGGCTATGGTTGGCTAGGCTAGGGTTGGCTATGGTTGGCTAGGGTAGGTTACTTTGAATCAAGGCAAGACATGCTTTAAAAAAAAAATAAAAAAAATGTCCAAGTTTAAAACAATTATGTTTATGGTTAAATAGTTTTTTAAAAATGCTGACAGCCTCCTCTCAGATTGAAGGTGGGTGGGGGTGTACAACAGGCAGTGTCCGTCACATTCTGAACGAATCGAGCTTTTAGACGTTAAACCTTAATTACCCTTCATTATATTTGTCAAACATGACTGGCGTTTAGCCTATATTGACCTGGTTAAGTTTAATTCAAGTTTGGCTCCATTTCATGGCGCCTCCCTCATGTCAACATCGGTTTGGACATGAAGCTGTAGCCAATATGCACGTCAGCTTTTTTTATTTCATGTACATGAAAAAAGTTGTCAAAATTTATACAAAAGTTGGCCTGTCAGATCCAATTGTGATTGGAGTAATTATTTTATATTTTGATTTATTATATATAAAAAAAAATATGTTTTGTTTACTTGTCCCGGTCAAGAGAACAATGAGTTAATGTCGAGCCCTGCATCATCATCATGGCTAACATACATCATCGATAACAGACAGTGCCTTCAGAAAGTATTCATACCCCTTGACTTATTCCACATTTTGTTGTTACAGCCTGAATGAAAAAAAAAAAAATAGCCAAAGCAATGCTGGAATGTCTTCAGAACAAGAATGTGAAAGTCCTTGAGTGGCCCAGCCAAAGCTCAGACTTATACCCCATTGAAAATCTGTGGAAAGACTTTGAAGGTTGCTGTTCACCACCGCTCCCCATCTAACTTAACAGAGCTGGAGATAAATATGCCTGGAAGAATGGGTCCGAAATTCATACAGACATGGTTTCCTCTTTTTATTTAACTAGACAAGTCAATTAAGAACACATTCTTATTTACAATGACGGCCTACCGGGGAACAGTGGGGTTAACTGCCTTGTTCAGGGACAGAACAACAGATTTTTACCTTGTAAGCTCAGGGGATTCGATCCAGCAACCTTTCGGTTACCAGCCCAACGCTCTAACCACTAGGCTTACCCGCCGCCTCAGACATAATACCCAAGATGACTCAAAGCTGTTATTGCCACCAAAGGTGCTTCTACAAAGTATTGACAAAGGGGTGTGAGAGATTTCTGTATTTCATTTTCAATAAATTAACAAAAATGTCTAAAACATGTTTTAACTTGGTCACTATGGGGTATTGTGTGTGTAGATGGGTGAGAAATGAATTAAGGCTGTAATACATACATGTGAAATAAGTTAAGGGGGGTATGAATACTTTCTGAAGGCACCGTGCATCATCGTCAGATAAACATATCATCGTAGATAAATCAGGAATGTCTGTTTCTAGCTTAGCTACAGATTGTAACTTTAAGTTAGGTCCAAGAGACAGATTTTCACCCAAGTCAGATTAATGGTGTTCGAGGTTTCATGATGCTTGTATCTAAACCAAAGTAGATACGCGTCAATACGAGGTCCTAAACCTAGGATGAAAGAGCGTCCATGTGTCTTTTTGGTTAATATAGTGAAAATGTTTGCCTTGGGGTAAGTTGAGCCAATGGCAGTGGGGTAAGTTGAACCAATGGCAATGGGGTAAGTTGAGCCAATTATTAGACTGACAGTTCACCTGACACAAGACTGAATCCAAACAAACATTACATTGTTGATTTTATTTTTTAATGTGCATTTTAAATGTACTGTGCTTTTTGCCACATTTTGTTGATAATGAAATCTGAAAATACTCTGGATACATTCAGTAACATGATGAGAATAATCCTGGAAAATGTGGAGTAGGTGCAACATAAGACCAAAAAATGACAAGGGTTTGAGTGAGAGGACTAACTGGTGTCTCCAAGTGGCCACACCTCTCCAGAGTGCACAGTTCCTAAGCAATTTCATTGCACTTGTATAACTCAAAGAAGAGGAACTAGAGCAAGCACACTTGTAGTTGTTTCGTTTGGAACAAAACCCTGCATTCCCACCATCACACAAATATTATTGTTCAGGGGTTGCGTTAACGCAGCATTCTCAGTTGTTCACGCAGAGCATTTCGCTACACTCGCATTAACATCTGCTAACCATGTGTATGTGACAAATAAAATTTGATTTGATTTAGAAAAATGTATAGCTACTTTTCACCAGTACTTTTCTCTGGTGTAGCCTACTTTTCACCAGTACCTTTCTCTGGTGTAGCCTACTTTTCACCAGTACCTTTCTCTGGTGTAGCCTACTTTTCACCAGTACCTTTCTCTGGTGTAGCCTACTTTTCACCAGTACCTTTCTCTGGTGTAGCCTACTTTTCACCAGTACCTTTCTCTGGTGTAGCCTACTTTTCACCAGTACCTTTCTCTGGTGTAGCCTACTTTTCACCAGTACCTTTCTCTGGTGTAGCCTACTTTTCACCAGTACCTTTCTCTGGTGTAGCCTACTTTTCACCAGTACCTTTCTCTGGTGTAGCCTACTTTTCACCAGTACCTTTCTCTGGTGTAGCCTACTTTTCACCAGTACCTTTCTCTGGTGTAGCCTACTTTTCACCAGTAAAATGCAAGATTAACTTCAAGCACGTTTTGGAGTGCCGCCGTTTCCCAATGTTTCTTGAAGTTGGTATTTCATTTGAAGATGTTGCCATATAAGGTAGAGCACCCGTTTATTAAAGAGAAGACTCTCTTTACCCACTATATATACAAATAGTAATTTTTGACTGTATCGGACATTGTGTTTTGTCCTTACACGTGCCTTTTTACGCATGAATCAATCGCTTCTTCTCTTTATGCTTCGGGTCCACAGTCCACACACGGCTTCAGGGGCTTTGTGTGAGAAAGCCCCACAAACAAATCAGGTTGCACTGCACACGGGTCTTGTTTTGTTTGCACCTGCCGCAGGTGTCGCACAATCTCTCTGAAGTGGTTGCGTGTCATGGTCTCTCTGAAGTGGTTGCGTGTCATGGTCTCTCTGAAGTGGTTGCGTGTCATGGTCTCTCTGAAGTGGTTGCGTTGCGTGACATGGTCTCTCTGAAGTGGTTGCGTGTCATGGGTCTCTCTGAAGTGGTTGCATGTCATGGTCTCTCTGAAGTGGTTGCGTGTCATGGTCGCTCTGAAGTGGTTGCGTGTCATGGTCTCTCTGAAGTGGTTGCGTGTCATGGGTCTCTGAAGTGGTTGCATGTCATGGTCTCTCTGAAGTGGTTGCGTGTCATGGTCGCTCTGAAGTGGTTGCGTGTCATGGTCTCTCTGTAGTGGTTGCGTGACATGGTCTCTGAAGTGGTTGCGTGTCATGGTCTCTCTAAAGTGGTTGCGTGTCATGGTCTCTCTGAAGTGGTTGTGTTGCGTGACATGGTCTCTGAAGTGGTTGCGTGTCATGGTCTCTCTGAAGTGGTTGCGTGTCGTGGTCTCTCTGAAGTGGTTGCGTGTCATGGTCTCTCTTAAAAGTCCACCCCATACCTATCAGACCAGAATGACTCCACATTAGGACTGTTACGCTGACTGTATTACCCCCACCCAGGCGGTCACGAGTCATGGAGGCAGTCAAGTTCCACGTGACCGTTTAGTCACGGTAATTAGGCTTCTCCAAGCTCTGATGCTGCTGATGGTCATTAGTAGCCGACCAAACTTGCTAACTGCCTGGTACTCAGCACTCGATTGTCCCTCTAATCATTCTGACACCAATGCAAATGTATTAGAAAAATCAAATTTAAACACTTAATGAGAGCCCATGAGCTCATTTTGCGCAACATTTTTATAAGCTATGCAATTGCGAGGGAAAACAGAAAATGGCCTCTAATAAAAAGAGGATGATCCCATCAGCTTTCTATAGGCTAGGCCTACTATATTTATTTCTGCACTTCCTAACATTATGCAAATATTAAGCACATTGCTTATCTTTACAACAGGAGTATAGTCTACCTGGCTGGCATGAAAATGAACCACAGGAAAAGCGTCCTCCATTCGCTATTTAAGTGCATAGATTACAGGTATTTTTTCCCCATGCCCCTGTTTCGAGACATGTCCATGATAATTATCCGTTATAAATCAAAATGAACTTCACAAATATATTATTTAGAATATGTAAAGACAAGATTAAATCAAGAATAGTCTGATGGGTGACAATATTAGCCTATCAGTGTGAATTATATATTACCACGGCAAGAAACAATACCTTTTTTTGTGACTTTTTCGAATCATAGTCGCACGCCTCTTGTAGCCTAGCCCATATGTTTTGTTAAGGTTTGTATCACAACTAAAGTGGCCAAATAACTTCTTAAAATGAAGCACATTAATCCGCTTTACAACGGGTGTAGAGCCTAACTGGCAAACATACTGAATGCAGCACATGAATCCTCTTTACAACGGGTGTAGAGCCTAACTGGCAAACATACTGAATGCAGCACATGAATCCTCTTTACAACGGGTGTAGAGCCTAACTGGCAAACATACTGAATGCAGCACATGAGTTTCGAGTTTGGAGAAGATAATTTTCACCATTAAAAATGCACCTTTTTATAATAAAAGCGTTACATGCATAATCACAGTTGTGGTCACTGTTGATAATGGTGTTTTCCCGCTAATGGAACTACTGCCGTGTGCGCATTGCTGCGCTTATTATGTGAAGAAATAGTTTAATATATTCAATAGTTTATCAGCATTTTAAGTTAAACACATGGGCTGTTGCGTCAGCCACATTGCGTAAAAAAAAAAGTGTTTTTGATGCTAGTGGTTGTATTAATTTGGGATCTATCGCATCCCACAACTGTCCCAGACTGTTTTGGAATATTTATTTCTCCCACAGAATAGAATAGGTCAACTTTTGTACCATGGGGGAATAATAGATTGACATAGGCTAGTGCTTTTTCTGTTTGTTAGGCTGACGAAAAGTAAATGTGGACAATATCTTCCGATATCTTCCGATAAGCACCTCGGAATTGGATAAGGTGCTTCGGCAACATTTAGGGAGAAGGGCAGCAAAAGGCATGGATTTATGTGCATTATGGCCACAACGGGGATGCCGCTGGGAAATTCGAGGCATTAGTAGGGCTATCTCAAACTGTGAAATGAGAGACTGATGTAGTGTGTACAGTCTGCACAAAAAAACAAAGCAGAGGTCCTGCCTTTTTAAAGCGACCATTTTTCAAATCCTCATTAGAGTCGCGTCACGCAGCCGTACAATGTATAACAAAATCGAAACGTATAACCCAACGCTTGTTGACGCTAAAGTTACATTAATAACTCTAAATGAAGCATATAGGATGACCCGGTTCTTTGTTGACCTCTCAACACACAGAATAGCGACGTGTGCGCACTCCCTCGAATCGTTAGAAAATATCCTTTCTATATTATTCAGGTTTTCTTCAATTGTGTTCTTCATACTATAAAATAATGACACTGAATTCTAAGCAATCCTTGTCTGCTAAATGAACTAGTGTAGCCCACAGCCATATGGCATAGCCAGATCAGGACCTAACATAAGGACAACTCAGAGTATGTTATTCTGTTCTTCTGAAATTAACTACATTTTCTTCGTATCATGCTTCTTTAGACCTGTCTAAAATAAATCATGGATTTATTGTGAAGGTGTAGGATATATTACATTGATTTATTAGACTTTTATAAAATGGCTTTTAGGCTATGTGTGGAAGCCAGGAGATGCTAAATGTGTTTTATGTTAATTAACGGTCAATTACCTTGAGGTCGACCAGTTATTTGCTTGACATCACCAGCTGATGAAATTTCATCACAGCCCTACTCCACATCCATGCCCCACGGACATACAAGAGTGCAATAACTGTTTTTAAATTTTTTAAATTTAATTTAATAATACATATATTTTTTTTAATTACCCACTTTTTCTCCCCAATTTCAAGGTATCCAATTGTTAGTAGTTACTGTCTTGTCTCATCGCTACAACTCCCGTACGGGCTCGGGAGAAACGAAGGTCGAAAGTCATGCGTCCTCCGAAACACAACCCAACCAAACCGCACTGCTTCTTTAACACAGCGCGCATCCAACCCGGAAGCCAGCCGCACCAATGTGTCGGAGGAAACACCGTGCACCTGGCGACCTTGGTTAGCGCGCACTGCGCCCGGCCCGCCACAGGGGTCGCTGGTGTACGCGATGAGACAAGGATATCCCTACCGGCCAAACCCTCCCTAACCCGGACGACGCTAGGCCAATTGTGCGTCACCTCACGGACCACCAGAGTCTCTGGTGGCACAACTGGCGCTGCGATGCAGTGCCCTAGACTACTGTGCCACCTGGGAGGCCCTATAACTGTTTTGAGTTTATCCATAGACATGTACTGTTTCACTTCCTGTTGTGAGGAACAGTACAATCTCTGATATGTCGTAACATCTACATGTCACATTAACTCATCATTCATTTCTACCCAAACTGTGCAATCCCTCCCAGACTCCTGTCTCACCGAGGCAGTTGGGAGCACCGTCTCAGTTGGCTGTGTTCTGGTTTTTCTGCGTCGAGGCTCAGGCAATCGGGAGGGGGGAGGCTTGAAGTCGACATTTTAGAATCGGAATGAAGACTCTTCATCAGCAACGTCGATTTTAAAGCTCGATATTCGATCCTCCATCCGACTCCCAACTCATCTAAATTCTGCAGCATTTGCAAAGCTGTCAGTGCGTCCATTCGTTTGTTTGGGCTTGCCATTGTGAACTCAATGTCTGATTTGACTCTGAGGGGAATTTTATATGCCATTTCCAGCCTTTCATAATAAAATAACTAGACTGCCCACAATACCCACCATTTTTCATCGTCATTGCACTATTGTTCTAAGTAAAGTCATCCTCTTCACCCAGACGAATGACATTTGATTATGTTACTATTTATTTGTATTTGTTGATTTATTATTTTATTTATTATTGTAATATATATATATTTTTGTTGCTTAGTAATGCTGGCGCGTGACTGGTCTTGTTGCTGAATGCATGGACAGCATAGATATTTTTTGGGGGAAACAATGAAATTTGAAAATAGTGTCAGAGCCCGGACTTGAACCAGATCAAACATCTCTGGAGAAAATAGCTGTGCAGCGACACTCCCCATCCAACCTGACAGAGCTTGAGAGGATCTGCAGAGAAGAATGGGAGAAACTCAGCAGACACTCTAGTGCTGCACCTCTTGAATTTTAAGAGTTATTTGGCAAAGATAAGTTGTCATAGAAACTGCAGAATATTCTGATACTGTATAGAAATCAATGTTTTACCTGCACGTGACTCTGAAGGAGGATTTGATAAGTTGATCATCCTTTCCCTGCATCCTGTAAATTACAAGATGATAGGCCTAACATTGTCACTCATCAGATTGTCAATTTAATCTTGTCTGTAGGCTAACTCTTATGTGTGAAATGAGTTTAGGTGTAGTTTCGATGGGCCGGGCTGTGCAGGTTGACTGGGTTTAGGTGTAGTTTCGATGGGCTGGGCTGTGCAGGTTGACTGGGTTTAGGTGTAGTTTCGATGGGCCGGGCTGTGCAGGTTGACTGGGTTTAGGTGTAGTTTCGATGGGCCGGGCTGTGCAGGTTGACTGGGTTTAGGTGTAGTTTCGATGGGCCGGGCTGTGCAGGTTGACTGGGTTTAGGTGTAGTTTCGATGGGCCGGGCTGTGCAGGTTGACTGGGTTTAGGTGTAGTTTCGATGGCATCGTTTGTTTTCCGCTCATCAACTTGGATCGACTCATGGAAATGTTTTGCATTATTCTAAAGGCAACACACATCGTGTTTTCATTTACCTTAAAATATATATATATATAAAAAATATATATATATATTTTTAAATTTTTTTACCCCTTTTTCTCCCCAATTTCGTGGTATCCAATTGTTGTAGTAGCCACTATCTTGTCTCATCGCTACAACTCCCGTACGGGCTCGGGAGAGACGAAGGTTGAAAGTCATGCGTCCTCCGATACACAACCCAACCAGCCACACTGCTTCTTAACACAGCGCGCCTCCAACCCGGAAGCCAGCCGCACCAATGTGTCGGAGGCTACACCGTGCACCTGGCAACCTTGGTTAGCGCGCACTGCGCCCGGCCCGCCACAGGAGTCGCTGGTGCGCGATGAGACAAGGACATCCCTACCGACCAAGCCCTCCCTAACCCGGACGACGCTAGGCCAATTGTGCGTTGCCCCACGGACCTCCCGGTCGCGGCCGGTTACGACAGAGCCTGGGCGCGAACCCAGGGACTCTGATGGCACAGCTGCCGCTGCAGTAGGCGAATTGTTAATATAATAGCGCCAATGCTGATAAACACAAACTCATCGTAACTCTATTGATGCTCTAAATGAAGTCAAACCTCTTCACCCTCGTCATTCAGTTAGTCCTAATTTTAAATTTGATTGTGAAGTAACTTAACACAATTATTGGCCATTCCATCCATTTGTCATTCATTCAGTGGGCTGACGTTGTTTGCTTCCATGGATAGAGTCAAGGAGATGTTTTGCATTATTCTAAATCAAATCATATCTTACTGGTCGCATATTTAGCAGATGTTATTGTGGGTGTAGCGAAATGCTTGTGCCAACCGTGCAGTAGTATCTAACAAAGTATTCAGACCCTTTGCTATGAGACTCAAAATGGAGCTCGCGTGCATCCTGTTTCCATTGATCATCCCTGATGTTTTTACAACTTGATTGGACATGATTTGGAAAGGTACACACCTGTCTATATAAGGTCCCACAGTTGACTGTGCATGTCAGAGCATAAACCAAGCCATGAGGTCGAAGGAATTGTCTGTAGAGCTCCGAGATAGGATTGTGTCGAGACACAGATCTGGGGAAGGGTACTTCAAAATTTCTGCAGCATTGAAGATCCCCAGGAACACAAGTAGCCTCCATTCTTAAATGGAAGAAGTTTGGAACCACCAAGATTCTTTCTAGAGCTGGCCGCCCGGGCCAAACTGAGCAATCGGAGGACAAGGGCCTTGGTCAGGGAGGTGACCAAGAACCCGATGGTCACTGACAGAGCTCCAGAGTTCCTCTATGGAGATGGGAGAACCTTCCAGAAGGGCAACCATCTATGTAGCACTCCACCAATCAGGCCTTTATTGTAGAGTGGCCAGATGGAAGCCACTCCTCAGTAAAAGGCACATGACAATCCGCTTGGAGTTTGCCAAAAGGCACCTAAAGGTCTCAAACCATGAGAAACAAGATTATCTGGTCTGATGAAACCAAGATTGAACTCTTTGGCCTGAATGCCAAGCGTCATGTCTGTAGGAAACCTGGCACCATCCCTACGGTGAAGCATGGTGGTGGCAGCATCATGTTGTGGGGTTGTTTTTCAGTGACAGGGACTTGGAGACTAGTCGGGATCGAGGGAAAGATGAACGGAGGAAAGTTGGAGACCTGCTCCAGAGCGCTCAGGACCTTAGACTGGGGGCGAAGGTTCACCTTCCAACAGGACAGCGACCCTAAGCACACAGCCAAGATAACGCAGGTATGTCTTCAGGGCAAGTCTGAATGACCTTGAGTATCCCAGTCAGAGCCCGGACTTGAACCAGATCAAACATCTCTGGAGAAAATAGCTGTGCAGCGACACTCCCCATCCAACCTGACAGAGCTTGAGAGGATCTGCAGAGAAGAATGGGAGAAACTCCGCAGATACAGGTGTGCCAAGCTTGTAGCGTCATACCCAAGAAGACTTGAGGCTGTAATCGCTGCCGAATTTGCTTTAACAAAGTACTGAGTAAAGGGTCTGAAATGTGCAAAAAAACTGTTTTTGCTTTGTCATTATAGGGTATTGTGTGTCGATTGATGAGAAGAAAAAACAAATGAATAAATTTTTGAACAAAGCTGTAACGTAACAGAATGTGGAAAAAGTCAAGGGGTCTGAATACTTTCCGAATGCATTGTATCTGACAGATACATCTCTGTTAGAAGCGTAGAAAGAGGGGGAATCTAATAGCAACAACTAGGATGGGTTGATAATATGACTAGGATTATGTTTTTGGCTTCTGGACAATGACATAAAGTTGACATGAAAACCAATAGAACAGTAGAGAGAGAGAGGCTGGTTAATGGAGTCTTCATAAAATATTTGGCTCCAAGTTGCTATGGATGTTTTTTTGCTACTTTTTTAAGCAAGGTAAGACCACGCCTCATTATTTGAAGTATAGGAAAAACGTTGAGGTTTCAAACCGTTTATACTGCCTCTAGCTCACATTGTAAAGTAGTGGGTGATGCTCTGGTCCTGTCCTACCGTTGTCTATAGCTTACGCACTCGAATGGGAGGCGCACTTTAATTATCAGTTAAGATTGAGAAATAAAAATAGTATCTAATCGTGTATTTAGTATTTAATCGTGGCCATCAAAACAGTTTTTTAACACACGATTGCGCAACAAATAACAATTCTAAATGCAATGATGTTTCTCTCCAGTGTCTGCTTTTTTGAGAAGCTACTCTGGCCCAGTCTGACAGATGGTAAGCAATTCCTCTCGTTAAACTCCCTCAAAGTAGACGTGTAAATTCAGATTTTTTTTCATTTTTTTTTTTCATACTCGCATATAGTTTAGTTCAGAACCCTATTTCATATCATCTTAGGTTTTTATGTTGTGCCCACCATTGATTGAGACACAGGGTGGGTGTAATGTTTTGGCTGATAAATCTATTAAAATGGGAAGGGTTTGAATTGTCAACTAATCTAATGGTACCACAACAATGGTTGGAGGTCCATACATTAGATAATGCTGACTTGAATGGGAATATCTATATATTTTTTTAAGTTATATTGTCAAGCCTCTGTAGGAAACCTATTGAGATTGTAGAAATATAGATAATAGAATCGACATGACCATTTTAAGTTTACATTTAAAATTAAATTCAATTTAAAATATCACTTGTGTACCAGCTAAATAAATACGCTTTTGTCATACAGTTACAATGTAGTTTGGATTATTGCTTGAACAGTCGCTAAGATTATATTTGGTTGTGATCTTTGAAAAATACCTATTTTTGGATGCAGAAGTTGTAAGCTCGAATGTTAATGCTCATTGGCATAGGCTGGAAGCAAAGCTAGCCAAAGAGCCATTTTACAAGTCGAAGTGTTTCAGTAAAATGCAGTTGATTGGCGACGATAACAGAGCATTATATTAAGTAGGACATTCACACGGGCCTTAAAATCCAATTCTAATCCAAAAGGAGTGTGAACTGCACTCATAAGCAACATGTAAATTGAGGCTTTTTTTTCCTTCTTCTCTTTGCGAACTCCCGTTTTGTTCTGCAACCATTTTGTTCTGCATGGCCGTCGTTTGCAAACACGTAATGGCGTTTATGTGTCAGTTGTGTGCTAGAGAAAGCTACAAGCATCAGTTTCCCTTTGATAAATCTGATGTTGCCGTTGGTGATTTCCATTTCCATGTAACAACATGTGAAGTTCCTATGAGCATGTCAAATTCGGTGTCAAATGAAAGCTATGATGTCTTTTTGAGAAATGAAGGAAACTGATCCCTTCTGAAAGTATTAATACCCCTGGACTTTTTCCACATTTTGTTGTGTTACAGCCTGAATTTTTAAAGTTATTTAAATTGAGATGTTTTTTTCCCCCCACTGGCTTACACACAATAACCCATAATGTCAAAGTGGATTTTTTGTTGTTGTTGAAATGTGTACAAATGTAATTACAAAATGAAAAGCTGAAATGTGTTGAGTAAATAAGTATTGAACCCCTTTGTTGACAAGCCATAAGTTCAGGAGTAAACATTTGCGTCATAAGTTGCATGGTCTCACCGTGTGTGCAATAATAGTGTTTTAATAGGATTTTTGATACCCCACACATACAATTATCTGTAAGGTCCCTCAGTCAAGCAATGCATTTCAAACACAAAGACCAGCGAGGTTTTCTAATGACTCGCAAAGAAGGGCACCTATTGGTAGATGAGTTTAAAAAAAAGAAAAGCAGACGCTCAATATCCCTTTGAGCATGGTGAAGTTATTAATTACACTTTGGATGGTGTATCAATGCACCCAGTCACTACAAAGATACAGGCGTCCTTCCTAACTCAGACATGATCTAGTCCTCTACCAAGCTACCGTAATGAGACATGATCTAGCCCCCTACCAAGCTGCAGTAGACATGATCTAGTCCCCCTACCAAGCTACTGTAATGAGACATGATCTAGTCCCCTACCAAGCTACTGTAATGAGACATGATCTAGTCCCCTACCAAGCTACTGTAATGAGACATGATCTAGTCCCCTACCAAGCTACCGTAATGAGACATGATCTAGTCCCCCTACCAAGCTACCGTAATGAGACATGATCTAGTCCCCCTACCAAGCTACAGTAATGAGACATGATCTAGTCCCTTACCAAGCTACAGTAGACATGATCTAGTCCCTTACCAAGCTACCGTAATGAGACATGATCTAGTCCCTTACCAAGCTACAGTAATGAGACATGATCTAGTCCCTTACCAAGCTACAGTAGACATGATCTAGTCCCCTACCAAGCTACCGTAATGAGACATGATCTAGGCCCCTACCAAGCTACAGTAGACATGATCTAGTCCCCTACCAAGCTACAGTAATGAGACATTATCTAGCCCCCTACCAAGCTACCATAATGAGACATGATCTAGGCCCCTACCAAGCTACAGTAGACATGATCTAGTCCCCTACCAAGCTACAGTAATGAGACATTATCTAGCCCCCTACCAAGCTACCATAATGAGACATGATCTAGCCCCCTACCAAGCTACAGTAGACATGATCTAGTCCCCTACCAAGCTACCGTAATGACATGATCTAGTCCCTTACCAAGCTACAGTAATGACATGATCTAGTCCCCCTACCAAGCTACCGTAATGAGACATGATCTAGTCCCTTACCAAGCTACAGTAGACATGATCTAGTCCCCTACCAAGCTACAGTAGACATGATCTAGTCCCCTACCAAGCTACAGTAGACATGATCTAGTCCCCTACCAAGCTACAGTAGACATGATCTAGTCTCCTACCAAGCTACAGTAGACATGATCTAGTCTCCTACCAAGCTACAGTAGACATGATCTAGTCCCTTACCAAGCTACCGTAATGAGACATTATCTAGCCCCCTACCAAGCTACCATAATGAGACATGATCTAGGCCCCTACCAAGCTACAGTAGACATGATCTAGTCCCCTACCAAGCTACAGTAATGAGACATTATCTAGCCCCCTACCAAGCTACCATAATGAGACATGATCTAGCCCCCTACCAAGCTACAGTAGACATGATCTAGTCCCCTACCAAGCTACCGTAATGACATGATCTAGTCCCTTACCAAGCTACAGTAATGACATGATCTAGTCCCCCTACCAAGCTACCGTAATGAGACATGATCTAGTCCCTTACCAAGCTACAGTAGACATGATCTAGTCCCCTACCAAGCTACAGTAGACATGATCTAGTCCCCTACCAAGCTACAGTAGACATGATCTAGTCCCCTACCAAGCTACAGTAGACATGATCTAGTCTCCTACCAAGCTACAGTAGACATGATCTAGTCTCCTACCAAGCTACAGTAGACATGATCTAGTCCCTTACCAAGCTACCGTAATGAGACATGATCTAGTCTCCTACCAAGCTACAGTAGACATGATCTAGTCTCCTACCAAGCTACAGTAGACATGATCTAGTCCCTTACCAAGCTACCGTAATGAGACATGATCTAGTCTCCTACCAAGCTACAGTAGACATCATCTAGTCTCCTACCAAGCTACAGTAGACATGATCTAGTCTCCTACCAAGCCACAGTAGACATGATCTAGTCCCTTACCAAGCTACAGTAGACATGATCTAGTCTCCTACCAAGCTACAGTAGACATGATCTAGTCTCCTACCAAGCTACAGTAGACATCATCTAGCCCCCTACCAAGCTACAGTAGACATCATCTAGTCTCCTACCAAGCTACAGTAGACATCATCTAGTCTCCTACCAAGCTACAGTAGACATGATCTAGTCTCCTACCAAGCTACAGTAGACATCATCTAGTCTCCTACCAAGCTACAGTAGACATCATCTAGTCTCCTACCAAGCTACAGTAGACATCATCTAGTCTCCTACCAAGCTACAGTAGACATGATCTAGTCCCCTACCAAGCTACCGTAATGAGACATGATCTAGTCTCCTACCAAGCTACCGTAATGAGACATGATCTAGTCTCCTACCAAGCTACAGTAGACATGATCTAGTCCCTTACCAAGCTACCGTAATGAGACATGATCTAGTCTCCTACCAAGCTACAGTAGACATCATCTAGTCTCCTACCAAGCTACAGTAGACATGATCTAGTCTCCTACCAAGCTACAGTAGACATGATCTAGTCCCTTACCAAGCTACAGTAGACATCATCTAGTCTCCTACCAAGCTACAGTAGACATGATCTAGTCCCTTACCAAGATACAGTAATGAGACATGATCTAGCCCCCTACCAAGCTACCGTAATGAGACATGATCTAGTCTCCTACCAAGCTACAGTAGACATCATCTAGCCCCCTACCAAGCTACAGTAATGAGAAAATCTAATTTGCTAAATGATTAATGTTGCCTGGCTGGTGGCTGCTCAAGGTAGGTAGCTCCTAGGCAATGGTATACTCCTGTCCTTGTGTGTGTTGACCCCCAGCCCCCAGATGGTATGTTCCTGTTCGTCTCCCCACCAGCCCCTTTACCCCACCCGTAGTTAGCAGTTATTTCTCCCCTGTTCTCAAGCCCAGATGGTATCTTCCCGTCCTGTTGAGAGAGACTGACCCTCCACCACCCCCTTTTCTAACCCTTAGGTGGTATGCTCCACCAATTGCTGTACCTCACCATAGGTAGGCCTAGCAGTTATATCTGCTGTTCTTAAGCCCAGATGGTATCTTCCTGTCCTGAATGCCCCCCCCCCCCCCCCCCTCCCAACCTCAAGATGGTGTGTTCTGTCCTGTTGTGATGGTGCCTCCCCCTTCCTGCCACCCTCTCCCTACCCCGTAGTACCCACTCCACCCGCGTGGTCTGTTGTGAGGCAGGTGACAAGGGGGGGGGGGATCAGCTGTGCCAGTCCCTGAAGGCCACACCACACTGACTGCCTGCCTGTACGCTGGCACACACAGTTCCAGGCACTGCCAACACGGAGATAGAGCTGTGCCTCCAGCCTACCCTCGTCACCAAGTCTACTGAGCCACTCTGGATACCACTGATGTCTTAGTAACCGGATGGCAAACAACCAAATGCAGATAACCGTTATCCTTCGTCTTCTCTATCGAACATGAAGCCCTTTGCTCGGGGCTAAGAGGAGAGGGGATTTTCCTCGTCTTGGTTTTTGTGGAATTGGAGGGTAATTATTCTGCGTCTCTGTGTCTGTCGTGAGGTGACATCTTGAGATGCTGACAGGACACCTGGAGAAGAACAGCAGGTATGGAAACATTTTTTTTTTTAAATGGCTCGGTTGGTGGACGGTGGTGATGTGAGGCTTGTCTCCGCGGTGACCGGGGGTTTTAGTTTTACTGCTCAGTGAGAGCTTATCGGACACGCACAGCGGATTGATTTGCGGCAACGATCGACGTGAAATGGCTTCTTCTTCTGTGCTGTGTCGATGGAACACCGAGGAGGAATTGTCAAGAGACAATCTGTGCAAGGAGTGTGGGACCATCAGGGTTGTTTGGATATTCCCGTTTTGTTAGTTTTAGCGTAGCCTATAAATTGCCATGATCCGAAACTAAATAATAGCTGATTTTTCATTCTTAAGATACATATTTGGTAGACTTTTAAAACAACACACAACTCTTATTTGTCATTGTGCCCTAAGCTTGTGTAATGCCCCACATTGACAAGGGCTGAAGAAAGCTTACCTTTGTAGCTTCTGGAAATTGCATAAAAACATTAGGCTCATTTACACCCCAGGCCTTTTCTTCTCAGAGAAAGGAAGACTTTCTGTTTACTAAATTAAAGCAGATTTTAGAGGCAGATGACATTGCTCAAGACATGGGTAGAGGATGTATGGTCCATGTACAGTAGGACATGGGTAGAGGATGTATGGTCCACGTACAGTAGGATATGGGTAGAGGATGTATGGTCCACGTACAGTAGGACATGGGTAGAGGATGTATGGTCCACGTACAGTAGGACATGGGTAGAGGATGTATGGTCCACGTACAGTAGGATATGGGTAGAGGATGTATGGTCCACGTACAGTAGGATATGGGTAGAGGATGTATGGTCCACGTACAGTAGGACATGGGTAGAGGATGTATGGTCCACGTACAGTAGGACATGGGTAGAGGATGTATGGTCTACGTACAGTAGGATATGGGTAGAGGATGTATGGTCCACGTACAGTAGGATATGGGTAGAGGATGTATGGTCCACGTACAGTAGGATATGGGTAGAGGATGTATGGTCTTCATCTTATGGACTTTAGACAATAGCCTGTCTTTAGTTTGTTACCCAATTGAACAGACTAGGAACTATCACAGACCTGAAATATTTCCCCTAAATGATTTCGTCTTTCATTTGTCAGACAATTCCAGTCGTCCACAACTCTAAAATGTAATGCAGGGTCCACGCATTTTGAAATGACAAAATTCTATTTATTCTCTTACGAGTCCATCATAAAGGTTATTGACATTCATCGTAGTCCATTTCATCAATTTCAAGATGTACTGAAACGTGTGTGTGTGTGTGTGTGTGTGTGTGTGTGTGTGTGTGTGTGTGTGTGTGTGTGCGCGAGCGCTGGGCTGGGAGCCTGAGGTAAATGATGTGTAAACTCGCTGATATAAATATGATTATGATGGAGGTGGGTCTGGATGTGGTGTGTCAGGCCTTGTTGACTGAGGTATAGAAAGGATGAAACACTCTTGACATCTCTGTCTCTCTCAGGGTCGTGTCTTGACTTGCTTGGCATGAGATGTGGGCTACTTCCTGTACGTTCTGGCTCTTACCTCAGGCTGTAGAGAGGGCTCTAGATGGGAGTTTTAGCGTGGACATTGCCAACTCCATAATGGCAAAGATACAGAGATTAGTCATCATTATATCTCTGTCTTCACTGCATCAGACTGTTGCTGTGACTCTATGTTTTTGTTGTTGTTGCGACTCGGGCTATGTTGTTGTTGCTGCTGTTTCGACTCGGGCTATGTTGTTGTTGTTGCGACTCGGGCTATGTTGTTGCTGCTGTTTCGACTCGGGCTATGTTGTTGTTGCTGCTGTTTCGACTCGGGCTATGTTGTTGCTGCTGTTTCGACTCGGGCTATGTTGTTGCTGCTGTTTCGACTCGGGCTATGTTGTTGTTGCTGCTGTTTCGACTCGGGCTATGTTGTTGCTGCTGTTTCGACTCGGGCTATGTTGTTGTTGCTGCTATTTCAACTCGGGCTATGCTGTTGTTGTTGCGACTCGGGCTATGTTGTTGTTACTGTTTCGACTCGGGCTATGTTGTTGTTGCGACTCGGGCTATGTTGTTGTTGTTGTTGCGACTCGGGCTATGTTGTTGTTGTTGTTGCGACTCGGGCTATGTTGTTGTTGTTGCGACTCGGGCTATGTTGTTGTTGTTGTTGCGACTCGGGCTATGTTGTTGTTGTGACTCGGGCTATGTTGTTGTTGCGACTCGGGCTATGTTGTTGTTGCGACTCGGGCTATGTTGTTGTTGTGACTCGGGCTATGCTGCTGTTGTTGTTGCGACTCGGGCTATGTTGTTGCTGTTGCGACTCGGGCTATGTTGTTGCTGTTGCGACTCGCACTATCTATGTAGGCTAGTAGTTGAAGACTCAATAGCAGTTAGTTGTTTTTATATATTTTTTGGTCTCTGCTGGGACATGTATCTGAGATTGCCCCATGTACGCGCCTAAACCAGGCCTATGCCAAACCTTTGCGGTTTCCAGGACCCAGACCAACCTGCTGGATTTAAAATGGTGTTTTCATGAGGAGTGTATAATTACTATCATGTTCCTGAATCTGACCAGCTGTACAGCGGGGGGAAAAGCTCCATTGTTGACACTTGCTTCATCGAAAATATGTATTTATCATAACATGTTTAGGAATTCACAGATTTTTTTCAGCAGTTCTAGCTGTAAAAAAATTTTTTAGTGGATTTTCCAGGCTCCTCCACCATCCCCTGACCAGCCTGTCCTGTCACAGCAGAGGCATGTTACTGTGGTTACGTCACAGAGGCACCGTCCCAAATGTACCCCAGGGTACCATTACTGCGCACTGCATAGGGAATAGGGTCCTATTTGTGACGGAGCCAGAGGAAGCCACACAGTCCCTTTTGAAGAGTTCTTAGGCCTAGGTCTCAAATGGCACCCTATTTCCATAGGGCACTGGTCAAAAGTAGTGCACTACATAGGGAATAGGGTGCCCTATGGGCCCTGGTCAAAAGTAGTGCACTACATAGGGAATACGGTGCCATTTGAGACACAATAATATTTTACCCTGGACAATGCTTTCACTTTATCTCACAGGAGTTTGTGCTAACTGCTCTTTGAGAGGTTTGTTGAAGCTGGCATCCTTCTAGGAGAATGCCTTGGAAAAGACTGAAGCTGGCGTGCCTCTAGGAGAAAGCCTTGGAAAAGACTGAAGCTGGCGTCCCTCTAGGAGAATGCCTTGGAAAAGACTGAAGCTGGCGTCCCTCTAGGAGAATGCCTTGGAAAAGACTGAAGCTGGCGTGCCTCTAGGAGAATGCATTGGAAAAGACTGAAGCTGGCGTGCCTCTAGGAGAATGCCTTGGAAAAGACTGAAGCTGGCGTCCCTCTAGGAGAATGCCTTGTAAAAGACTGAAGCTGGCGTCCCTCTAGGAGAATGCCTTGGAAAAGACTGAAGCTGGCGTCCCTCTAGGAGAATGCCTTGGAAAAGACTGAAGCTGGCGTGCCTCTAGGAGAATGCATTGGAAAAGACTGAAGCTGGCGTGCCTCTAGGAGAATGCATTGGAAAAGACTGAAGCCGGCGTGCCTCTAGGAGAATGCCTTGGAAAAGACTGAAGCTGGCATCCTTCTAGGAGAATGCCTTGGAAAAGACTGAAGCTGGCGTGCCTCTAGGAGAATGCCTTGGAAAAGACTGAAGCTGGCGTGCCTCTAGGAGAATGCCTTGGAAAAGACTGAAGCTGGCTTCCTTCTAAGAGAATGCCTTGGAAAAGACTGAAGCTGGCGTCCCTCTAGGAGAATGCCTTGGAAAAGACTGAAGCTGACGTTCCTCTAGGAGAATGCCTTGGAAAAGACTGAAGCTGGCGTGCCTCTAGGAGAATGCATTGGAAAAGACTGAAGCTGGCGTGCCTCTAGGAGAATGCATTGGAAAAGACTGAAGCCGGCGTGCCTCTAGGAGAATGCCTTGGAAAAGACTGAAGCTGGCATCCTTCTAGGAGAATGCCTTGGAAAAGACTGAAGCTGGCGTGCCTCTAGGAGAATGCCTTGGAAAAGACTGAAGCTGGCGTGCCTCTAGGAGAATACCTTGGAAAAGACTGAAGCTGGCTTCCTTCTAAGAGAATGCCTTGGAAAAGACTGAAGCTGGCGTCCCTCTAGGAGAATGCCTTGGAAAAGACTGAAGCTGACGTTCCTCTAGGAGAATGCCTTGGAAAAGACTGAAGCTGGCGTCCCTCTAGGAGAATGTCTTGGAAAAGACTGAAGCTGGCGTCCCTCTAGGAGAATGCCTTGGAAAAGACTGAAGCTGGCGTCCCTCTAGGAGAATGCCTTGGAAAGGACTAGAAAAGAAGAAGAGGAGTCAACATTCCTGGAAGGCCTTTTGTCTTGTTGTTCACTTTCCATTCTGCATCCCAAATGGCACCCTATTCCCGACATAGCGAACTACTTTTGACCACAGCCTTATGTGCCCTGGTCAGAAGTAGTTTGCTATGTAGGGAACAGGTTGCCATTTGGGACACGCCTCCCATTGTCAAGTCTATTCCTCTTCTAAAACGCTTCAGCTGCAGGGTAGCCTAGTGGTTAGAGGCAGGTAGCCTAGTGGTTAGAGGCAGGTAGCCTAGTGGTTAGAGGCAGGTAGCCTAGTGGTTAGAGGCAGGTAGCCTAGTGGTTAGAGGCAGGTAGCCTAGTGGTTAGAGGCAGGTAGCCTAGTGGTTAGAGGCAGGTAGCCTAGTGGTTAGAGTGTTGGACTAGTAACCAGCAGGTAGCCTAGTGGTTAGTGTTGGACTAGTAACCAGCAGGTAGCCTAGTGGTTAGTGTTGGACTAGTAACCAGCAGGTAGCCTAGTGGTTAGAGTGTTGGACTAGTAACCAGCAGGTAGCCTAGTGGTTAGAGGCAGGTAGCCTAGTGGTTAGAGGCAGGTAGCCTAGTGGTTAGAGGCAGGTAGCCTAGTGGTTAGAGGCAGGTAGCCTAGTGGTTAGAGGCAGGTAGCCTAGTGGTTAGAGGCAGGTAGCCTAGTGGTTAGAGTGTTGGACTAGTAACCAGCAGGTAGCCTAGTGGTTAGTGTTGGACTAGTAACCAGCAGGTAGCCTAGTGGTTAGTGTTGGACTAGTAACCAGCAGGTAGCCTAGTGGTTAGAGTGTTGGACTAGTAACCAGCAGGTAGCCTAGTGGTTAGAGTGTTGGACTAGTAACCAGCAGGTAGCCTAGTGGTTAGAGTGTTGGACTAGTAACCAGCAGGTAGCCTAGTGGTTAGAGTGTTGGACTAGTAACCAGCAGGTAGCCTAGTGGTTAGAGTGTTGGACTAGTAACCAGCAGGTAACCTAGTGGTTAGAGCGTTGGACTAGTAACCAGCAGGTAGCCTAGTGGTTAGAGTGTTGGACTAGTAACCAGCAGGTAGCCTAGTGGTTAGAGTGTTGGACTAGTAACCAGCAGGTAGCCTAGTGGTTAGAGCGTTGGACTAGTAACCAGCAGGTAGCCTAGTGGTTAGAGTGTTGGACTAGTAACCAGCAGGTAGTCTAGTGGTTAGAGTGTTGGACTAGTAACCAGCAGGTAGCCTAGTGGTTAGAGTGTTGGACTAGTAACCAGCAGGTAGCCTAGTGGTTAGAGTGTTGGACTAGTAACCAGCAGGTAGTCTAGTGGTTAGAGTGTTGGACTAGTAACCAGCAGGTAATCTAGTGGTTAGAGTGTTGGACTAGTAACCAGCAGGTAGCCTAGTGGTTAGAGTGTTGGACTAGTAACCAGCAGGTAGCCTAGTGGTTAGAGTGTTGGACTAGTAACAAGCAGGTAGCCTAGTGGTTAGAGTGTTGGACTAGTAACCAGCAGGTAGCCTAGTGGTTAGAGTGTTGGACTAGTAACCAGCAGGTAGCCTAGTGGTTAGAGTGTTGGACTAGTAACCAGCAGGTATCCTAGTTGTTAGAGTGTTGGACTAGTAACCAGCAGGTAGCCTAGTGGTTAGAGTGTTGGACTAGTAACCAGCAGGTAGCCTAGTGGTTAGAGTGTTGGACTAGTAACCAGCAGTTAGCCTAGTGGTTAGAGGCAGGTAGCCTAGTGGTTAGAGTGTTGTACTAGTAACCAGCAGGTAGCCTAGTGGTTAGAGGGTTGGACTAGTAACCAGCAGGTAGCCTAGTGGTTAGAGTGTTGGACTAGTAACCAGCAGGTAGCCTAGTGGTTAGAGGGTTGGACTAGTAACCAGCAGGTAGCCTAGTGGTTAGAGGGTTGGACTAGTAACCAGCAGGTAGCCTAGTGGTTAGAGCGTTGGACTAGTAACCAGCAGGTAGCCTAGTGGTTAGAGCGTTGGACTAGTAACCAGCAGGTAGCCTAGTGGTTAGAGTGTTGGACTAGTAACCAGCAGGTAGCCTAGTGGTTAGAGTGTTGGACTAGTAACCAGCAGGTAGCCTAGTGGTTAGAGTGTTGGACTAGTAACCAGCAGGTAGCCTAGTGGTTAGAGCGTTGGACTAGTAACCAGCAGGTAGCCTAGTGGTTAGAGTGTTGGACTAGTAACCAGCAGGTAGCCTAGTGGTTAGAGCGTTGGACTAGTAACCAGCAGGTAGCCTAGTGGTTAGAGTGTTGGACTAGTAACCAGCAGGTAGCCTAGTGGTTAGAGTGTTGGACTAGTAACCAGCAGGTAGCCTAGTGGTTAGAGTGTTGGACTAGTAACCAGCAGGTAGCCTAGTGGTTAGAGTGTTGGACTAGTAACCAGCAGGTAGCCTAGTGGTTAGAGTGTTGGACTAGTAACCAGCAGGTAGCCTAGTGGTTAGAGTGTTGGACTAGTAACCAGCAGGTAGCCTAGTGGTTAGAGTGTTGGACTAGTAACCAGCAGGTAGCCTAGTGGTTAGAGTGTTGGACTAGTAACCAGCAGGTAGCCTAGTGGTTAGAGTGTTGGACTAGTAACCAGCAGGTAGCCTAGTGGTTAGTGTTGGACTAGTAACCAGCAGGTACCCTAGTGGTTAGAGTGTTGGACTAGTAACCAGCAGGTACCCTAGTGGTTAGAGTGTTGGACTAGTAACCAGCAGGTAGCCTAGTGGTTAGTGTTGGACTAGTAACCAGCAGGTACCCTAGTGGTTAGAGTGTTGGACTAGTAACCAGCAGGTATTCTAGTGGTTAGAGTGTTGGACTAGTAACCAGCAGGTAGCCTAGTGGTTATATTGTTGGACTAGTAACCAGCAGGTAGCCTAGTGGTTAGAGTGTTGGACTAGTAATCAGCAGGTAGCCTAGTGGTTAGAGTGTTGGACTAGTAACCAGCAGGTAGCCTAGTGGTTAGAGTGTTGGACTAGTAACCAGCAGGTAGCCTAGTGGTTATAGTGTTGGACTAGTAACCAGCAGGTAGCCTAGTGGTTAGAGTGTTGGACTAGTAACCAGCAGGTAGCCTAGTGGTTAGAGTGTTGGACTAGTAACCAGCAGGTAGTCTAGTGGTTATAGTGTTGGACTAGTAACCAGCAGGTAGCCTAGTGGTTATAGTGTTGGACTAGTAACCAGCAGGTAGCCTAGTGGTTAGAGTGTTGGACTAGTAACCAGCAGGTAGCCTAGTGGTTAGAGTGTTGGACTAGTAACCAGCAGGTAGCCTAGTGGTTATAGTGTTGGACTAGTAACCAGCAGGTAGCCTAGTGGTTAGAGTGTTGGACTAGTAACCAGCAGGTAGCCTAGTGGTTAGAGTGTTGGACTAGTAACCAGCAGGTAGCCTAGTGGTTAGAGTGTTGGACTAGTAACCAGCAGGTAGCCTAGTGGTTAGAGTGTTGGACTAGTAACCAGCAGGTAGCCTAGTGGTTAGAGTGTTGGACTAGTAACCAGCAGGTAGCCTAGTGGTTAGAGTGTTGGACTAGTAACCAGCAGGTAGCCTAGTGGTTAGAGTGTTGGACTAGTAACCAGCAGGTAGCCTAGTGGTTAGAGCGTTGGACTAGTAACCAGCAGGTAGCCTAGTGGTTAGAGTGTTGGACTAGTAACCAGCAGGTAGCCTAGTGGTTAGAGTGTTGGACTAGTAACCAGCAGGTAGCCTAGTGGTTAGAGTGTTGGACTAGTAACCAGCAGGTAGCCTAGTGGTTAGAGTGTTGGACTAGTAACCAGCAGGTAGCCTAGTGGTTAGAGTGTTGGACTAGTAATCAGCAGGTAGCCTAGTGGTTAGTGTTGGACTAGTAACCATCACGTAGCCTAGTGGTTAGAGTGTTGGACTAGTAACCAGCAGGTAGCCTAGTGGTTAGAGTGTTGGACTAGTAACCAGCAGGTAGCCTAGTGGTTAGAGCGTTGGACTAGTAACCAGCAGGTAGCCTAGTGGTTAGAGTGTTGGACTAGTAACCAGCAGGTAGCCTAGTGGTTAGAGCGTTGGACTAGTAACCAGCAGGTAGCCTAGTGGTTAGAGTGTTGGACTAGTAACCAGCAGGTAGCCTAGTGGTTAGAGTGTTGGACTAGTAACCAGCAGGTAGCCTAGTGGTTAGAGGCAGGTAGTCTAGTGGTTAGAGTGTTGGACTAGTAACCAGCAGGTATCCTAGTGGTTAGAGTGTTGGACTAGTAACCAGCAGGTAGCCTAGTGGTTAGAGGCAGGTAGTCTAGTGGTTAGAGTGTTGGACTAGTAACCAGCAGGTAGCCTAGTGGTTAGAGGCAGGTAGTCTAGTGGTTAGAGTGTTGGACTAGTAACCAGCAGGTATGCTAGTGGTTAGAGTGTTGGACTAGTAACCAGCAGGTAGCCTAGTGGTTAGAGGCAGGTAGTCTAGTGGTTAGAGTGTTGGACTAGTAACCAGCAGGTAGTCTAGTGGTTAGAGTGTTGGACTAGTAACCAGCAGGTAGTCTAGTGGTTAGAGTGTTGGACTAGTAACCAGCAGGTAGTCTAGTGGTTAGAGTGTTGGACTAGTAACCAGCAGGTAGTCTAGTGGTTAGAGTGTTGGACTAGTAACCAGCAGGTAGCCTAGTGGTTAGTGTTGGACTAGTAACCAGCAGGTAGCCTAGGGGTTAGAGCGTTGGACTAGTAACCAGCAGGTAGCCTAGTGGTTAGAGGCAGGTAGTCTAGTGGTTATAGTGTTGGACTAGTAACCAGCAGGTAGCCTAGTGGTTAGAGTGTTGGACTAGTAACCAGCAGGTTGCCTAGTGGTTAGAGTGTTGGACTAGTAACCAGCAGGTAGCCTAGTGGTTAGAGGGTTGGACTAGTAACCAGTAGGTAGCCTAGTGGTTAGAGTGTTGGACTAGTAACCAGCAGGTAGCCTAGTGGTTAGAGTGTTGGACTAGTAACCTGCAGGTAGCCTAGTGGTTAGAGTGTTGGACTAGTAACCTGCAGGTAGCCTAGTGGTTAGAGTGTTGGACCAGTAACCAGCAGGTAGCCTAGTGGTTATAGTGTTGGACTAGTAACCAGCAGGTAGCCTAGTGGTTAGAGCGTTGGACTAGTAACCAGCAGGTAGTCTAGTGGTTAGAGTGTTGGACTAGTAACCAGCAGGTAGCCTAGTGGTTAGAGTGTTGGACTAGTAACCAGCAGGTAGCCTAGTGGTTAGAGTGTTGGACTAGTAACCAGCAGGTAGCCTAGTGGTTAGAGTGTTGGACTAGTAACCAGCAGGTAGCCTAGTGGTTAGAGTGTTGGACTAGTAACCAGCAGGTAGCCTAGTGGTTAGAGTGTTGGACTAGTAACCAGCAGGTAGCCTAGTGGTTAGAGTGTTGGACTAGTAACCAGCAGGTAGCCTAGTGGTTAGAGTGTTGGACTAGTAACCAGCAGGTAGCCTAGTGGTTAGAGTGTTGGACTAGTAACCAGCAGGTAGCCTAGTGGTTAGAGTGTTGGACTAGTAACCAGCAGGTAGCCTAGTGGTTAGAGTGTTGGACTAGTAACCAGCAGGTAGCCTAGTGGTTAGAGTGTTGGACTAGTAACCAGCAGGTAGCCTAGTGGTTAGAGTGTTGGACTAGTAACCAGCAGGTAGCCTAGTGGTTAGAGTGTTGGACTAGTAACCAGCAGGTAGCCTAGTGGTTAGAGTGTTGGACTAGTAACCAGCAGGTAGCCTAGTGGTTAGAGTGTTGGACTAGTAACCAGCAGGTAGCCTAGTGGTTAGAGTGTTGGACTAGTAACCAGCAGGTAGCCTAGTGGTTAGTGTTGGACTAGTAACCAGCAGGTAGTCTAGTAGTTAGAGCGTTGGACTAGTAACCAGCAGGTAGCCTAATGGTTAGAGTGTTGGACTAGTAACCAGCAGGTAGCCTAGTGGTTAGAGCGTTGGACTAGTAACCAGCAGGTTGCCTAGTGGTTAGAGCGTTGGACTAGTAACCAGCAGGTATCCTAGTGGTTAGAGTGTTGGACTAGTAACCAGCAGGTAGCCTAGTGGTTAGAGTGTTGTACTAGTAACCAGCAGGTAGCCTAGTGGTTAGAGCGTTGGACTAGTAACCAGCAGGTAGCCTAGTGGTTAGAGCGTTGGGCCAGTAACCAGCAGGTAGCCTAGTGGTTAGAGCGTTGGGCCAGTAACAGCAGGTAGCCTAGTGGTTAGAGCATTGGACTAGTAACCAGCAGGTTGCCTAGTGGTTAGAGCGTTGGACTAGTAACCAGCAGGTTGCTAGGTCGAATCCCCCGAGCTGACAGGTTAAAAATCTGTCGTTCTGCCCCTGAACAAGGCAGTTAACCCATTGTTCCCCGGGAAGGCCAACGTTGTAAATAAGAATTTGTTCTTAAACTGACTTACCTAGCTGAATAAAGGTAAAAAAAATAATGTAATGCCACTGTTCTGTTGAATTTGTTTTGTGGAATCGGTTTGATTGTTGTTCTCCACGGTTAAGGATGTGTTTTTGTCATGTAAAAACTTCACGTCAGTTTACGAAACAACAAAGCGACTTTCATTGAGGACTGACTTCTGGATTTCAATGGTTGTGCTTCAACTTGGTAGACCTGCACTCTCACTATTGTAGCTAGTTGGCTTATCCTGGACAAGTTAGAATGACCAAACTGGTGAACACTTTGTACATTATTCAGTGTTTTGTTTGTTTCAGTTCAATATCGTTGTCTTTGTTTCTTCATTTTTCAATGAGAATCCCTCTTTTCATTAACAGGATTAATTCATTCATTTTAATAATATAATAATTAATTGATGAATTATGCTGCTTTATTTCAAATGTTACCAGGCGTTTGCAAGTAAGGTCCATTGAGACTGTCATAATGGATACTTTGCTTTTAAAAGGTGACTCCACTTCCTTTTTTAGCCTAATTTTAGATTTGGTTCTGTGAGATGTGCTGGTGGCCATGACTGAATTCAAAAAGGAGTTGGTTTCAGGGTGTGGTTTGATGTGGGTGTCTCGTGTGTGTGTGTGTGTGTGTGTGTGTGTGTGTTTGCTTTTGGAAGAGTTGGCTGGTGTGTGACCGGTGACAAAGTTGTTTTAACTTTGGATAGCCTATCTCGGGCCTAGTTAGGAACCAGTAGTTGGCTTTGTCTTTCCATTGTCTGCCTATGAGGTAATAGAGAGAGGATTGAAGTGAACAATAAACTCAGGAACCTGATTACAGGGAGATGGATATTTGTAGTTGGTAGGTATGTGCATCTTTCCCTTTTCAAGACCATTTGATTATGTACCGCGCTTTCGGGAAAGTTTTAATTTTTTTTACACATTTTGTTACGTTACAGCCTTATTCTAAAATGTATTAAAGAGTTGTTTTTTTTCTTCCTGTGGGAAACATTGGAGTCAACATGGGCTAGCATCCCTGTGGAACGCTTTCGACACCTTGTGTGGTTTCAACTCAAAATTAGGAACGTGTTCCTAACGTTTGGTATACTCAGTGTATGCATTATTTTATTTTTTAAAGTAAAACTTTGGCTGATGGCGAACTTGAATAATCCAAATAAACTATTTTGAGGAAGTGTATACTGGCTACGGCATCTCAACATGAACAAACAGTACTATTGGTGCTTTTTCTCTCGTTTTTCAAGCGAAGGTCTTTTTAAGGGTGTATTCGAGCACACTCGTTGGGCTAGGTACTGGGGCGGCAGGGTAGCCTAGTGGTTAGAGTGTTGGGCTAGGTACTGGGGCGGCAGGGTAGCCTAGTGGTTAGAGGGTTGGGCTAGGTACTGGGGCGGCAGGGTAGCCTAGTGGTTAGAGTGTTGGGCTAGGTACTGGGGCGGCAGGGTAGCCTAGTGGTTAGAGTGTTGGGCTAGGTACTGGGGCGGCAGGGTAGCCTAGTGGTTAGAGAGTTGGGCTAGGTACTGGGGCGGCAGGGTAGCCTAGTGGTTAGAGCTTTGGACTAGTAACCGGAAGGTAGCCTAGTGGTTAGAGGGTTGGACTAGTAACCGGAAGGTAGCCTAGTGGTTAGAATGTTGGGCTAGGTACTGGGGCGGCAGGGTAGCCTAGTGGTTAGAGCGTTGGGCTAGGTACTGGGGCGGCAGGGTAGCCTAGTGGTTAGAGCGTTGGGCTAGGTACTGGGGCGGCAGGGTAGCCTAGTGGTTAGAGCGTTGGGCTAGGTACTGGGGCGGCAGGGTAGCCTAGTGGTTAGAGCGTTGGGCTAGGTACTGGGGCGGCAGGGTAGCCTAGTGGTTAGAGTGTTGGGCTAGGTACTGGGGCGGCAGGGTAGCCTAGTGGTTAGAGCGTTGGGCTAGGTACTGGGGCGGCAGGGTAGCCTAGTGGTTAGAGTGTTGGGCTAGGTACTGGGGCGGCAGGGTAGCCTAGTGGTTAGAGCGTTGGGCTAGGTACTGGGGCGGCAGGGTAGCCTAGTGGTTAGAGCGTTGGGCTAGGTACTGGGGCGGCAGGGTAGCCTAGTGGTTAGAGCGTTGGGCTAGGTACTGGGGCGGCAGGGTAGCCTAGTGGTTAGAGCGTTGGGCTAGGTACTGGGGCGGCAGGGTAGCCTAGTGGTTAGAGCGTTGGGCTAGGTACTGGGGCGGCAGGGTAGCCTAGTGGTTAGAGCGTTGGGCTAGGTACTGGGGCGGCAGGGTAGCCTAGTGGTTAGAGTGTTGGGCTAGGTACTGGGGCGGCAGGGTAGCCTAGTGGTTAGAGCGTTGGGCTAGGTACTGGGGCGGCAGGGTAGCCTAGTGGTTAGAGTGTTGGGCTAGGTACTGGGGCGGCAGGGTAGCCTAGTGGTTAGAGTGTTGGGCTAGGTACTGGGGCGGCAGGGTAGCCTAGTGGTTAGAGTGTTGGACTAGTAACCAGCAGGTAGCCTAGTGGTTAGAGCGTTGGACTAGTAACCAGCAGGTAGCCAAGTGGTTAGAGAGTTGGACTAGTAACCAGCAGTTAGCCAAGTGGTTAGAGAGTTGGAAGGTTGCAAGTTTAAACCCCCCCAGCTGACAAGGTACAAATCTGTCGTTCTGCCCCTGAACAAGGCAGTTAACCCACTGTTCCTAGGCCGTCATTGAAAATAAGAATTTGTTCTGAACTGACTTGCCTAGTTAAATAAAGGTAGAAAAAGGGTACCAGCCGAACCGAAGCATGCGGAAAGCCGTCACAGTCTAACGACGATATATTATCAAACATTACTGCCATAGCCACTTCCTCAAGAATATTTTATACTGCCTCCACATTACATTATACTGCCTCCACATTACATTATACTGCCTCCACATTACATTATACTGCCTCCACATTACATTATACTGCCTCCACATTACATTATACTGCCTCAACATTACATTATACTGCCTCCACATTACATTATACTGCCTCCACATTACATTATACTGCCTCCACATTACATTATACTGCCTCCACATTACATTATACTGCCTCCACATTACATTATACTGTCTCCACATTACATCATACTGCCTCCACATTACATCATACTGCCTCCACATTACATTATACTGCCTCCACATTACATTATACTGCCTCCACATTACATTATACTGCCTCCACATTACATCATACTGCCTCCACATTACATTATACTGCCTCCAGCTCACATTACGTTATACTGCCTCCACATTACATTATACTCCCTCCAGCTCACATTACGTTATACTGCCTCCACATTACGTTATACTGCCTCCAGCTCACATTACATTATACTGCCTCCACATTACATTATACTGCCTCCACATTATGTTATACTGCCTCCACATTACATTATACTGCCTCCACATTACATTATACTGCCTCCACATTACATTATACTGCCTCCACATTACATTATACTGCCTCCACATTACATTATACTGCCTCCACATTACATCATACTGCCTCCACATTACATTATACTGCCTCCACATTACATTATACTGCCTCCACATTACGTTATACTGCCTCCAGCTCACATTACGTTATACTGCCTCCACATTACATTATACTCCCTCCAGCTCACATTACATTATACTGCCTCCACATTACATTATACTGCCTCCACATTACATCATACTGCCTCCACATTACATTATACTGCCTCCAGCTCACATTACATTATACTGCCTCCACATTACATTATACTGCCTCCACATTACATTATACTGCCTCCACATTACATTATACTGCCTCCACATTACATTATACTGCCTCCACATTACATCATACTGCCTCCACATTACATTATACTGCCTCCACATTACATTATCTCATCTCATTTGTACATACTGTACCCGATACCATCTACTGTATCTTGCCTATGCTGCTCTGTACCATCACTCATTCATATATCACTCACTCACTCACTCATTCATATATCCTTATGTACATATTCTTTATCCCCTTACACTGTGTACAAGACAGTAGTTTTGGAATTGTTAGTTAGATTACTTGTTATTACTGCATTGTCGGAACTAGAAGCACAAGCATTTCGCTACACTCGCATTAACATCTGCTAACCATGTGTATGTGACAAATAAAATTTGATTTGATTTGATTTGATTTGATTATACTGCCTCCACATTACATTATACTGCCTCCACATTACATTCTACTGCCTCCACATTACATCATACTGCCTCCACATTACATTATACTGCCTCCACATTACATTATACTGCCTCCACATTACATTATACTGCCTCCACATTACATTATACTGCCTCCACATTACATTACGTTATACTGCCTCCACATTACATTATACTGCCTCCACATTACATTACGTTATACTGCCTCCACATTACATTCTACTGCCTCCACATTACATCATACTGCCTCCACATTACATTATACTGCCTCCACATTACATTATACTGCCTCCACATTACATTATACTGCCTCCACATTACATTATACTGCCTCCACATTACATTACATTATACTGCCTCCACATTACATTATACTGCCTCCACATTACATTATACTGCCTCCACATTACATTACGTTATACTGCCTCCACATTACGTTATACTGCCTCCACATTACATTATACTGCCTCCAGCTCACATTACGTTATACTGCCTCCACATTACATTATACTCCCTCCAGCTCACATTACGTTATACTGCCTCCACATTACGTTATACTGCCTCCAGCTCACATTACATTATACTGCCTCCACATTACATTATACTGCCTCCACATTACATTATACTGCCTCCACATTACATTATACTGCCTCCACATTACATTATACTGCCTCCACATTACATTATTCTGCCTCCACATTACATTATACTGCCTCCAGCTCACATTACATTATACTGCCTCCACATTACATTATACTGCCTCCACATTACGTTATACTGCCTCACATTACATTATACTGCCTCCACATTACATTATACTGCCTCCAGCTCACATTACATTATACTGCCTCCACATTACATTATACTGCCTCCACATTACATTATACTGCCTCCACATTACATTATACTGCCTCCACATTACATTATACTGCCTCACATTACATTATACTGCCTCCACATTACATCATACTGCCTCCACATTACATTATACTGCCTCCACATTACATCATACTGCCTCCACATTACACCATACTGCCTCCACATTACATTATACTGCCTCCACATTACATCATACTGCCTCCACATTACATTATACTGCCTCCACATTACATCATACTGCCTCCACATTACATTATACTGCCTCCACATTACATTATACTGCCTCCAGCTCACATTACATCATACTGCCTCCACATTACATTATACTGCCTCCAGCTCACATTACATCATACTGCCTCCACATTACATCATACTGCCTCCACATTACATTATACTGCCTCCAGCTCACATTACATCATACTGCCTCCACATTACATTATACTGCCTCCAGCTCACATTACATCATACTGCCTCCACATTACATTATACTGCCTCCAGCTCACATTACATCATACTGCCTCCACATTACATTATACTGCCTCCACATTACATTATACTGCCTCCAGCTCACATTACATCATACTGCCTCCACATTACATTATACTGCCTCCAGCTCACATTACATCATACTGCCTCCACATTACATTATACTGCCTCCAGCTCACATTACATCATACTGCCTCCACATTACATTATACTGCCTCCAGCTCACATTACATTATACTGCCTCCACATTACATTATACTGCCTCCAGCTCACATTACATCATACTGCCTCCACATTACATTATGCTGCCTCCAGCTCACATTACATCATACTGCCTCCACATTACATTATACTGCCTCCAGCTCACATTACATCATACTGCCTCCACATTACATTATACTGCCTCCAGCTCACATTACATCATACTGCCTCCACATTACATTATACTGCCTCCAGCTCACATTACATCATACTGCCTCCACATTACATTATACTGCCTCCACATTACATTATACTGCCTCCACATTACATCATACTGCCTCCACATTACATCATACTGCCTCCACATTACATTATACTGCCTCCAGCTCACATTACATCATACTGCCTCCACATTACATTATACTGCCTCCAGCTCACATTACATCATACTGCCTCCACATTACATTATACTGCCTCCACATTACATTATACTGCCTCCAGCTCACATTACATCATACTGCCTCCACATTACATTATACTGCCTGCAGCTCACATTACATCATACTGCCTCCACATTACATTATACTGCCTCCAGCTCACATTACATTATACTGCCTCCACATTACGTTATACTGCCTCCACATTACATTATACTGCCTCCAGCTCACATTACATTATACTGCCTCCACATTACATTATACTGCCTCCACATTACATTATACTGCCTCCAGCTCACATTACATTATACTGCCTCCACATTACATTATACTGCCTGCAGCTCACATTACATCATACTGCCTCCACATTACATTATACTGCCTCCACATTACATTATACTGCCTCCACATTACATTATACTGCCTCCACATTACATTATACTGCCTCCACATTACATTATACTGCCTCCAGCTCACATTACATCATACTGCCTCCACATTACATTATACTGCCTCCAGCTCACATTACATCATACTGCCTCCACATTACATTATACTGCCTCCAGCTCACATTACATCATACTGCCTCCACATTACATTATACTGCCTCCAGCTCACATTACATCATACTGCCTCCACATTACATTATACTGCCTCCAGCTCACATTACATCATACTGCCTCCACATTACATTATACTGCCTCCAGCTCACATTACATCATACTGCCTCCACATTACATTATACTGCCTCCAGCTCACATTACATCATACTGCCTCCACATTACATTATACTGCCTCCAGCTCACATTACATTATACTGCCTCCACATTACATTATACTGCCTCCAGCTCACATTACATCATACTGCCTCCACATTACATTATGCTGCCTCCAGCTCACATTACATCATACTGCCTCCACATTACATTATACTGCCTCCAGCTCACATTACATCATACTGCCTCCACATTACATTATACTGCCTCCAGCTCACATTACATCATACTGCCTCCACATTACATTATACTGCCTCCAGCTCACATTACATCATACTGCCTCCACATTACATTGTACTGCCTCCACATTATGTTATACTGCCTCCACATTACATCATACTGCCTCCACATTACATCATACTGCCTCCACATTACATTATACTGCCTCCAGCTCACATTACATCATACTGCCTCCACATTACATCATACTGCCTCCACATTACATCATACTGCCTCCACATTACATTATACTGCCTCCAGCTCACATTACATCATACTGCCTCCACATTACATTATACTGCCTCCAGCTCACATTACATCATACTGCCTCCACATTACATTATACTGCCTCCACATTACATTATACTGCCTCCAGCTCACATTACATCATACTGCCTCCACATTACATTATACTGCCTCCAGCTCACATTACATTATACTGCCTCCACATTACGTTATACTGCCTCCACATTACATTATACTGCCTCCAGCTCACATTACATTATACTGCCTCCACATTATATTATACTGCCTCCACATTACGTTATACTGCCTCCACATTACATTATACTGCCTCCAGCTCACATTACATTATACTGCCTCCACATTACATTATACTGCCTGCAGCTCACATTACATTATACTGCCTCCACATTACATCATACTGCCTCCACATTACATTATACTGCCTCCACATTACATTATACTGCCTCCACATTACATTATACTGCCTCCACATTACATTATACTGCCTCCACATTACATTATACTGCCTCCACATTACATTATACTGCCTCCACATTACATTATACTGCCTCCACATCACATTATACTGTCTCCACATTACATCATACTGCCTCCACATTACATTATACTGCCTCCACATTACATTATACTGCCTCCACATTACATTATACTGCCTCCACATTACATTATACTGCCTCCACATTACATTATACTGCCTCCACATTACATCATACTGTCTCCACATTACATTATACTGCCTCCACATTACATCATACTGCCTCCACATTACATTATACTGCCTCACATTACATTATACTGCCTCCACATTACATTATACTGCCTCCACATTACATTATACTGCCTCCAGCTCACATTACATTATACTGCCTCCACATTACATTATACTGCCTCCACATTACATTATACTGCCTCCACATTACATTATACTGCCTCCAGCTCACATTGTAAAGTGGTGGGTGATGCTCTGGTCCTGTCCTACCGTTGAATGTACATTACGCACCCGAATGGGAGGCGCACTTTAATTATCAGTTAAGATTGAGAATTTAAAATAGTAGCTCTTTTTAAACTTGGCCATCAAAACAGCTTTTAACACGCGATTGCAGCTACTCTGGTGCTGTCTGACAGGTGATATTCCTCTAACTAGTCTCTGTCTGACAGGTGATATTCCTCTAACTAGTCTCTGTCTGACAGGTGATATTCCTCTAACTAGTCTCTGTCTGACAGGTGATATTCCTCTAACTAGTCTCTGTCTGACAGGTGGTATTCCTCTAACTAGTCTCTGTCTGACAGGTGGTATTCCTCTAACTAGTCTCTGTCTGACAGGTGATATTCCTCTCCTCTAACTAGTCTCTGTCTGACAGGTGATATTCCTCTCCTCTAACTAGTCTCTGTCTGACAGGTGATATTGTTCTAACTAGTCTCTGTCTGACAGGTGATATTCCTCTCCTCTAACTAGTCTCTGTCTGACAGGTGATATTCCTCTAACTAGTCTCTGTCTGACAGGTGATATTCCTCTAACTAGTCTCTGTCTGACAGGTGATATTCCTCTCCTCTAACTAGTCTCTGTCTGACAGGTGATATTCCTCTAACTAGTCTCTGTCTGACAGGTGGGATTCCTCTAACTAGTCTCTGTCTGACAGGTGGTATTCCTCTCACTAGTCTCTGTCTGACAGGTGATATTCCTCTAACTAGTCTCTGTCTGACAGGTGGTATTCCTCTAACTAGTCTCTGTCTGCTGTGCGCCAATTTAATTCCACAAAATGATGTAAATGAACCTATAGACTGACATGCATGACCGTTAACCAGTCCCTGCTTTTGACTTATCCCTGAAACCACAGCTGGTTGGGTAATGGTATACTAGCTTACTACATTTTACTTAGACGTGATCTCGTTCTCCATGCAATTCATTACCAAATGAAACGAGCCAATATGTTTTGGAAGGAAGCTGTAAAAGCGTCTATGCCCATTGTTGAGAGAGGAGAAATTAAGGGAAACGAGCTGAGGTAAGCAGTAATTGGAAAAACCTGATTTGGCTGCAAATGGTGAGAATTAATTAATGTCTAGGCCTTTTCTCTTTATTCTGTGAGTCAGGAAATAGAAGGACGATAGAAAGTCTCTCAGAGGACCTCCCGAGTGGTGCAGTGGGCTAAGGTACTGCAGTGCTAGCTGTGTTACTAGAGATCCTGGTTCCGGTCCAGGCTCTGTCTCAGTGGTCTATGGTACTGTGCCACTAGAGATTCTGGGGTCGACTCCAGGCTCTGTCGTAGCCGGCCGCAACTGGGGCGGTGCACAATTTGCCCAGTGTCGTCCGGGTTAGGGGAGGGTTTGGTCGGCAGGGATGTCCTTGTCCCATCGCGCACCAGCGACTCCTGTGGCGGGCCGGGCTCAGTGCACGCTGACCAGGTCACCAGGGTGTTTCCTCCGACACATTGGTGCGGCTGGCTTCCAGGTTAAGTGGGCATTGTGTCAAGAAGCCGTGCGGCTTGGTTGGGTTGTGTTTCGGAGGACGGGCGCCTCTCGACTTTTTGCCTCTCCTGAGTCCGTACGGGAGTTGCAACGATGAGACAAGACTGTAAACTATCAATTGGGTAGAAAGGGGTTAAAGTGAAAATGAAAGAAGACTTGGCTCCATTGTTTAGCCTCATCGTCACTATGTAGGTTAACGTCATATAGCCTAGGCCCTCATTCTGATCGTACAGTTGATCCTGACTCAGTTAATCCTGACTCAGTTAATCCTGACTCAGTTAATCCTGACTCAGTTAATCCTGACTGGGTTGATCATGGCTTTTGTTTAACGTCCTTATGCCCTGAAAACAGGGCTGCAACACATATGTTTTGGTTTGCCATGATAAATTATTGATTTACCATGGCAAAATCTCTGGATCGGCAGGTAGCCTAGCGGTTAGAGAGGCGAGCCTGCAACTGGTGGGTTGCCAGTTCGAATCCCGGGTCCAACAGGAAAAATCGGGTGGGAAGTAATCTGGCAACCGGAGGGTTGCTGGTATCAAATCCAAGTTGGAATTTCCTGCCATTGTGCCCTTCCTGCCATTGTGCTATTGTGCCCTTGATCAAGGCACTTAACACCCCCACAACAGCTCCCCGGGCACCGGTGTACCCAGTGTCAGCCCCCTACACCTCTCCAAACGCTGTATATATGTGTATATATCTTAGTCTGTAATTGGTTTAACATTGAAAAAACAAAAAATCTGATTTAGGCTTCAATCATTCACAGCATTTCGGGGAAAGGAACAAAGAATTTGCTAACGAGTTACTGTCTATAAACGTAAACCTGCACATTGAAAATAAACCTAAAATTCATCACATGTTGGCGAACTAAACCTAGGCTGCTACGTCTTATCACATTCTGCAGGCCTCGGTAACGTTTTTGTTGTCCAGGAATGAACCATATTAGGCCTTCCCTAGCTACTATGGTTATCTCAGACAGGCAGAGTTATTGGTAGGGCTTTAGAAAGGGGATGCTGCAGAGAGAGGAGACATTGTGCTAGCTCGCAGCGAAAGAACAGACCCTCAGCTACCTCAGCGTCGTAAACAGGGAACCTGAGCTACCGTTGTTGTGTGTGTCACTGACTCGATTGGCTGATTTTTGTGTGAACTGTGTCTGAGACCAAAATCTTTCTGTTACACTTATAAAAGGAGCACTACTTTCAGAGACCAGGGTGCTGTAACTCGGTTTCCGTGGAAGGAGATGCAGGTGGGTAGCCTGGTGGTCAGAGGAGGCAGGTAGCCTTGTGGTTAGACGAGGCAGGTAGCCTGGTGGTCAGAGGAGGCAGGTAGCAGAGCGTTGAGCCAGTAACCCAAATGTTGCTAGATCGAATCCCCGACCTGACAAGGTAAACATTTGTCCTTCTGCCCCTGAACAATGCAGTTGAACAACACTGTTGAACAACACTGTTCCTAGGCCGTCATTGTAAATAAGATGTTGTTCTTAACTGACTTCCCTTGTTAAAATAAAGGATAATTAAAAATACAATACACTTTATGCCAAATTTGTTTTTGTGTTGTGACTTCTCCGTACACAGAAGTTCAACATGCCGTTTCATCTACTAGTTCAATTCTGTCCACGTGTCATAGTGAGGGTGTCAGAGGCGTGAGGGGATGGCAGGAAAGGAAGGGTGGTTCTGTCACTCTTATCACACCGGCTACAGCTCACGTGTGATCTTCAACGTGTCGGCCTAAATAAGGAAAGAAGCAGATAACTATGCGTATATGAAGCTGGTGTTGGTTCATGATTTAGCCCACGTTTCAAATGTAGACTTATGCCAACCATCCTTCTCCTTTGAAGGACCTTTCTGCCCTGAACACAAAATATCAAATGCAACATGAAACAATTTCAAAGATTTTACTGAGTTACAGTTCATATAAAGGATGTTGCATTTATATTTTTGTTCAGTGTATATACATTTTTTTGATTTTGGGGGGGGGGGGGGGGGGGGGGGTGGGAATCGTTATAGTTATTATTTTTGACTATATATCGTATCGTCTTGACAATAACGGCTGAACCTGCACCAAAACTCCAGTATTTTTTACTTCATAGCTTCTTCATCTTCTTTATGAATAGGGAGCCATTTTGATTGCTTTTAATTTCCATGACTGATCAAAACTCGTTTTCTCATGGCTCTCTCTTGCCCCTTCTGCAGCAGACATATGGTAATCGATATATCTTTTTGGAACTTTTGAAGCGCAATAAAATCCCAGTATCGAATTGCAATACATATCATATCAATACATATCAATACATATCATATCAATACATATCAATACGTATCAATACATATCAATACATACCGTATCAATACATATCGTATCAATACATATCAATACATATCGATACATATCGTATCAATACATATCAATACATATCGTATCAATACATATCAGTACATATCAATACATATCGTATCAATACATATCGTATCAATACATATTGTATCAATACGTATCAATACATATCGTATCAATACATATCGTATCAATACATATCAATACATATCGTATCAATACATATCAATACATATCGTATCAATACATATCAATACATATCAATACATATCGTATCAATACATATCAATACATATCGTATCAATACATATCAATACATATCGTATCAATACATATCGTATCAATACATATCAATACATATCGTATCAATACATATCAATACATATTGTATCAATACATATCAATACATATCAATACATATCGTATCAATACATATCGTATCAATACATATCGTATCAATACATATCAATACGTATCAATACATATCGTATCAATACGTATCAATGCATATCAATACATATCGTATCAATACATATCGTATCAATACATATCAGAACAAAAGTATCGTATTGTGAGGTCCCTGGCAATTCCCAGGCCTAATTCCATTTAAGGAAGATCCAAATTCATAATAATATTTTTTGGGGCCCTGTTCACGCAGAATGCCCTACTAATCATGGAAGAAGTTTCATTGCTGGATTTTTTGCATTTAGCTTAGTACATTTCCTCATAGCAACAATAATGGATATGTGTGTGTGTCTTTATCCTACAGTGTATTCCACACTGTAGCCACAGTAAACAACTACAGTACTAGTCAAAAGTTTGGACACAGGTACTCAATCAAGGGTACCAGGAGAATGTCAAAGGCAAAGGGGTGGCTACTTTGAAGAATCTCAAATATATAAAATATATTTTGATTTGTTTTAACACTTTTTTGGTTACTACATGATTCCATATGTGTTATTTCATAGTTTTGATGTCTTCACTATTATTCTACAATGTAGAAAATAAAGAAAAACCCTTGAATGAATATGTATCCAAACTTTTGACTGGTACTGTATATCAGGGATGGGGAACTTTGATAGGGGGGGTGGGGGGGCAACAAATCTGAACTCCTCTTGAGGGGCCACAGTGGCTCGTGGGTCTGTGTACCCACATGCAGTCAGAGTCGGCCATAGTCTTTTGGGGGCCCTAAGTGAAATTTTGTTGGTTGACAAAAATGCCCTCTCCTCTCTTAGGGCCTCTCCTCTCTTAGGGCCTCTCCTCTCTTAGGGCCTCTCCTCTCTTAGGGCCTCTCCTCTCTTAGGGCCTCTCCTCTCTCACGGCCTCTCCTCTCTCAGGGCCTCTCCTCTCTCAGGGCCTCTCCTCTCTCAGGGCCTCTCCTCTCACAGGGCCTCTCCTCTCTCAGGGCCTCTCCTCTCTCACGGCCTCTCCTCTCTCACGGCCACTCCTCTCTCAGGGCCTCTCCTCTCTCAGGGCCTCTCCTCTCTTAGGGCCTCTCCTCTCTCACGGCCTCTCCTCTCTTAGGGCCTCTCCTCTCTCACGGCCTCTCCTCTCTTAGGGCCTCTCCCCTCTCACGGCCTCTCCTCTTTTCCCTCCTTCCATATCCAAGGATTTTTTTTCTTCTTTCTTTATCTCTAGACTTTCTATCCTTCTTTTCGTCCATCCTTCGATACTGTCTCTTTATTCCCTTTTCTGTTAACCAACTCCAATATAGAGGGATAATTGAGGAGTAAAGGTGACCGTGGACTGATGCCGTTCTACAAGTGAACAATACATTTTTAATTCAATAGATTTAAAATTAAAAAAAATGGTTCAAAGCACTTCCTGGAAAGGTATAGTAAAATTAAATAGAATTATTAAGTTTTCCTCCTCCCTCCTCATCCTCTCAGGGCTGGCTTTGGCCGGACGAAGCCGCTCAAGATGAACATGGTGAAGAGGATCATGGGTAGGCCGCGGCAGGAGGAGTGTAGCCCGCAAGACAATGCACTTGGCCTCATGCACCTCAGACGCCTCTTCTCAGAGCTCTGCCACCCTCCACGTCACATGACCCAGAAGGAGCAGGAGGAGAAACTCTACATGATGCTGCCTGTCTTCAACAGGGTGAGTAGGGGTTATGGTTGGTTGGTTGGTTGGTTGATTGATTGGAGGACAAGCTCTACATGATGTTGCCCGCTTTCAACATGGTGAGAGTCAACCTGGTGGCTTGGCTTGCAGCTCACTCAATAGATCTCTGTGAAGGTTACGTTCATGTGTTAAACTTAGTGATGTGAATTAGAGAAAAGAAAGCAGAGATGCAGATGAAGTCTTACCACACTTGCCTACGGAGCAGCAAGAGGAACTGCCCCTCCCTACCTTCAGGCTACACTCCAACCCCTACACTCCAACCCCTACACTCCAACCCCTACACTCCAACCCCTACACTCCAACCCCTACACTCCAACCCCTACACTCCAACCCCTACACTCCAACCCCTACACTCCAGACCCTACACTCCAACCCCTACACCCCAACCCCTACACCCCAACCCCTACACTCCAACCCCTACACTCCAACCCTACACTCCAACCCCTACACTCCAGACCCTACACTCCAACCCTACACCCCAACCCCTACACTCCAGACCCTACACTCCAGACCCTACACTCCAGACCCTACACTCCAATCCCTACACTCCAGACCCTACACTCCACTACAAAACCATGGTGCTTGCCTACGGAGCAGCAAGAGGAACTGCCCCTCCCTACCTTCAGGCTACACTCCAACCCCTACACTCCAGACCCTACACTCCAGACCCTACACTCCAACCCCTACACTCCAGACCCTACACTCCAACCCCTACACTCCAGACCCTACACTCCAGACCCTACACTCCAACCCCTACACTCCAGACCCTACACTCCAGACCCTACACTCCAACCCCTACACTCCAACCCCTACACTCCAACCCCTACACTCCAGACCCTACACTCCAACCCCTACACTCCAACCCCTACACTCCAACCCCTACACTCCAGACCCTACACTCCAACCCCTACACTCCAGACCCTACACTCCAGACCCTACACTCCAGACCCTACACTCCAACCCCTACACTCCAGACCCTACACTCCAGACCCTACACTCCAACCCCTACACTCCAACCCCTACACTCCAACCCCTACACTCCAGACCCTACACTCCAGACCCCTACACTCCAGACCCTACACTCCAGACCCTACACTCCAGACCCTACACTCCAGACCCCTACACTCCAACCCCTACACTCCAGACCCCTACACTCCAGACCCTACACTCCAGACCCTACACTCCAACCCCTACACTCCAGACCCTACACTCCAGACCCTACACTCCACTACAAAACCATGGTGCTTGCCTACAGAGCAGCAAGAGGAACTTCCCCTCCCCACCTTCAGGCTATGCTCAAACACTACACCCCAACCCGAGCACTCCGATCTACCACCTCTGGTTTCTTGGCCTCGGGAGGGCTTCTGCCGCTCAGCCCAATCAGAGCTCTTCTCTGTCCTGGTACCCCAATGGTGGAACCAGTTTCCCCCTGAAACTAGGACAGCAGAGACCTTGGCCATCTTCCCGAGAACATCTGAAACCCTACCTCTTCAAAGAGTATCTTAAATAATCGCACAGCACCCTGCCCCCCCCCCCCCCAAAAAAAAAAAAAAAAAAAACATATTTTGTGAACTAACACTCACTCTTGACTTCTCTCTCCCCGCTAGCGCTGACTTTGCTGATAGCTACTTTGAGGGAAAATTTACTGACACTAACCACCTTTTTAATCCATAGTTTCTATGCGAGTAAAGTCTTAACGTATATAAAGTCTTAACGTAAATAAATCACGACCCGCTGTCATGGAAACAGGAGGTTTCGGTACAATTTTTATTATAATTTTTATTATAATTTTTATTATAATTTTTATTTATCATTTGTGATCTTTTTTTTTTGTGTCTGTAAAATGAATGATGTAAGAAATAGCCTGTATAAACCTAAATGCCAAATATTGATTTAATAACCGTCATATCAAAGTTAACTTGAAGTCACGGGATGTCACATGATGTCTGGTCCACCCACTACAAAGGCATGCAGTTCTATTCGGCTACAGATGAAATAAGTTGTGATGAACTTCACCGGGTGGTGAAAGAGCACAGTGATTATTAACTTGATGCTCCTTTCCAATAAATATCAAGGCTCTGATTCTGGTGACTTGATGATCGATGCTTGACCGCCATTTTGACAAATACAAATATTCTCGCTCTTAATAATCTCTTCATGTATTGTAGACTAACCTACCCGCAGAGCCTACCCCCCCCACCCCGCAGAGCCTACCCCCCCACCCCGCAGAGCCTAACCCCCCCACCCCACAGAGCCTAACCCCCTACGCCGCAGAGCCTACCCTCCCACCCCGCAGAGCCTAACCCCCCCACCCCGCAGAGCCTAACCCCCCCACCCCACAGAGCCTAACCCCCTACGCCGCAGAGCCTACCCTCCCACCCCGCAGAGCCTAACCCCCCCACCCCGCAGAGCCTAACCCCCCCCACCCCACAGAGCCTACCCCCCCAACCCCACAGAGCCTACCATCCTTGGCTAAGAACAAACTAGTCACATTTGCTATTTAACAGTTAGTATTAAAACAATCAGTAGAGGTGATAATTCATGGAAACTTATTGAATGTTAGATTTTTATTCAGTACATGGAAACTTAAACGATGCACTATGTCATCACTATGTCATCACATCTTTATTCTCAACAATTCAGTTTGGTGGAAACACCACTGTTTGGAAAATGTGGATATTTTCTTTATGCAGATTTGTGAATATTTGCATAAATCTGTTGCCAATTGAATGGACCCCTATCTACTGGAACCCCTATCTACTGGAACCCCTATCTACTGGAACCCCTATCTACTGGAACCCCTATCTACTGGAACCCCTATCTACTGGAACCCCTATCTACTGGAACCCCTATCTACTGGAACCCCTATCTACTGGAACCCCTATCTACTGGAACCCCTATCTACTGGAACCCCTATCTACTGGAACCCCTATCTACTGGAACCCCTATCTACTGGAACCCTAGCTACTGGACCCTAGCTACTGGAACCCTAGCTACTGAACCCCTAGTTACTGGAACCCCTAGCTACTGGAACCCCTAGCTACTGGAACCCCTAGCTACTGGAACCCCTAGCTACTGGAACCCCTAGCTACTGGAACCCCTAGCTACTGAACCCCTAGCTACTGAACCCCTAGCTACTGAACCCCTAGCTACTGAACCCCTAGCTATTGAACCCTTAGCTACTGAACCCGTAGCTACTGAAACCTAGCTACTGAAACCTAGCTACTGAACCCCTAGCAGCTACGGAACCCAAGCTTCTGAAACCCAAGCTTCTGAAACCCAAGCTTCTGAAACCCAAGCTTCTGAACCTCTAGCTTCTGAACCTCTAGCTTCTGAACCCCTAACTTCTGAACCCCTAGCTTCTGAACCCCTAGCTTCTGAACCCCTAGCTTCTGAACCCCTAGCTTCTGAAACCCAAGCTTCTGAACCCCTAGCTACTGAACCCCTAGCTACTGACTGTGATGTTTGGTTGTCCCACCTAGCTACTGGAACCCTAGCTTCTGAACCCCTAGCTACTGAACCCCTAGCTACTGACTGTGATGTTTGGTTGTCCCACCTAGCTACTGAACCCCTAGCTACTGACTGTGATGTTTGGTTGTCCCACCTAGCTACGGAACCCCTAGCTACTGACTGTGATGTTTGGTTGTCCCACCGAGCTACTGAACCCCTAGCTACTGAACCCCTAGCTACTGACTGTGATGTTTGGTTGTCCCACCTAGCTACGGAACCCCTAGCTACTGACTGTGATGTTTGGTTGTCCCACCGAGCTATCTTAAGATGGATGCACTACCTTTAAGTCTCTCTGGATAAGAGCATCTGCTAAATGACTAGTATATGTATAACATGTAGGTGGGCCTTGGTGTGTGTGTCCATGTGTGTCTGTTCAAATCACATTATATCTGTCAGATGCACCGAATACAAATGCTTACTTACAAGCCCTTAACCAACAATGCAGTTTAAGAAAATACCCCCCAAATATGTAAGAGATAAGAATAACAGCAGTAAATAGCGAGACTATATTCAGGGGTTACCGGTACAGAGTCAATGTGGAGGCTATATACAGGTGGTACCGAGTCAATGTGGAGGCTATATACAGGGTATTACGGTACAGAGTCAATGTGGAGGCTATATACAGGGTATTACGGTACAGAGTCAATGTGGAGGCTATATACAGGGTATTACGGTACAGAGTCAATGTGGAGGCTATATACAGGGGGTACCGGTACAGAGTCAATGTGGAGGCTATATACAGGTGGTACCGAGTCAATGTGGAGGCTATATACAGGGTATTACGGTACAGAGTCAATGTGGAGGCTATATACAGGGTATTACGGTACAGAGTCAATGTGGAGGCTATATACAGGGGGTACCGGTACAGAGTCAATGTGGAGGCTATATACAGGGGGTACCGGTACAGAGTCAATGTGGAGGCTATATACAGGGGGTACCGGTACAGAGTCAATGTGCGGGGGGCACCGGTTAGTCGAGGTAATTGAGGTAATATGTGCATGTAGGTAGAGTTATTAAAGTGACTATGCATAGATAATAAACAGAGAGTAGCAGCAGTGTAAAAGAGGGGGGGGCAGTACAAATAGTCTGGGTAGCCATTTGATTAGCTGTTCAGGAGTCTTATGGCTTGGGGGGTAGAAGCTGTTTAGAAGCCTCTTGGACCCAGACTTGGTGCTCCGGTACCGCTTGCTGTGCGGTAGCAGAGAGAACAGTCTATGACTAGGGTGACTGGAGTCTTTGAACATTTTTAGGGCCTTCCTCTGACTGTTAATCTTTTACCTTTTGCAGGTGTTTGGTAACGCTCCCCCCAGCACCATGACAGAGAAGTTCCAGGACCTCCTCCAGTTCACTACCCAGGTGTCCCGGCTCATGGTCACGGAGATCAGACGGAGGGCCTCCAACAAGTCCACAGGTCAGTGGATTTATTTAACCAGATCGTCCCGTTGAGGTCAGAAGAACTCTTTCCCAAGGGAGGCAACACGTGTGTCTCACTGTTCCCCTTAAAAGCTATATTTTGGCCTATTTCATGTCAGTCTTAAGTCAACTTCGCTGCAACGTTTTTTGTCTGCTACAGTCCATCGCGAGGGCTGTTGCTAAGCTGCCATCCCGTACTAATTAAACACACTGTGGGTGGTTAAAGTCTCCTCAATTCAGATCATGTCAGGTTTGTCTGAGCACAGCAGTTCTTAATCACAGCTTCAGATCTGACTCTACAGCCCTTCACAGTTTCTGATCTAACTCTTACAGCCCTTCACAGCTTCTGATCAGACGTTACAGCCCTTCACAGCTTCTGATCAGATGCTACAGCCTTTCACAGCTTCTTATCAGATGCTACAGCCCTTCACAGCTTCTGATCTGACTCTACAGCCCTTCACAGCGTCTGATCTGACTCTACAGCCCTTCACAGCTTCTGATCTGACTCTACAGCCCTTCACAGCTTCTGATCTGACTCTACAGCCCTTCACAGCTTCTGATCTGACGCTACAGCCCTTCACAGCTTCTGATCAGACGCTGCAGCTCGTCAGTATCAGTGGAGCTGTCTTGTTATTCGCCTAGCTCAGATAGGTGTCCAAGCAACAGCTCTAGAGAAACATGACCAAAATACCAACCGATTTATTACCTTGATTCTCACTGCTCAGTGTTGGAGCTCGTAAGCTGGATGGATGAGGTAGCCTCTCGTGATGATTTATACACCTGTTTTGGGTGAAATGTGGACCTAACTGACAGAGAAGGAGTGAGTGATGGAGTGAGGGAAAAGAGAACTGGCTTATGATCAGAGGGATGGATGGAGTAAAGTTGTCACTCAGCTTGACCATTCTTTGATATACTACATGACCAAAAGTATGTGGACACCTGTTCGTGGGAACATCTCATTCACAGCTCCACTCTTCTGGGAAGGCTTTCCACTAGATGTTGGAACATTGCTGCTATAACAGCCTCCACTCTTCTGGGAAGTCTTTCCACTAGATGTTGGAACATTGCTGCGGGGACTTGTTTCCATTCAGTCATAAGAGCATTAGTGATGTCGGGCACTGATGTTGGGAGACTAGGTCTGGCTCGCAGTCAGCGTTCAAATTCATCCCACAGGTGTTCGATGGGGTTGAGGTCAGGGCTCTGTGCAGGCCAGTCAAGTTCTTCCACACTGATCTTGACAAACCATTTCTGTATGGACCTCGCTTTGTCATGATGGAACAGGAAAGAGCTTTCCCTAAACTGTTGCTACAATGTTGGAAGCACAGAATCATCTAGAATGTTATAGTACGCTGTAGCGTTAAGATTTCCCTTCACTGGAACTAAGGGGCCCGACCCATGAAAAACAGCCCCAGACCATTATTCCTCCTCCACCAAACTTTACAGTTGACACTATGCATTGGGGCAGGTAGCGTTCTCCTGGCATCCGCCAAACCCAGATTCTCTGTCGGACTCCCAGATGGTGAAGCGTGATTAATCACTCCAGACAACGCGTTTCCACTGCTCCAGAGTCCAAAGGCGGCGAGCCTTTACACCTCTCAAGCCAACGCTTTTTATTGCGCATGGTGATCTTAGGCTCGTGTGCGACTGCTCTGCCATGGAAACCCATTTCATGAAGCTCCAGTCTAACAATTCTTGTGCTGATGTTGCTTCAAGAGACCGTTTGGAACTTGGTAGTGAGTGTGGCAACCGAGGTCAGCACTCGGTGGTCCCGTTCTGTGAGCTTGTGTGGCCTACCACTTCACGGCTGAGCCGTTGTTGCTCCTAGACGTTTACACTTCACAATAACAGCACTGACAGTTGACCGGGGCAGCTCTAGCAGGGCAGGCATTTAACTAACTGTCCTATGATGGTGCCATTTTGAAGATCTTCAGTAAAAGCCATTCTACTGCCAATGTTTGTCTATGGAGATTGCATGGCTGTGTGATATCATTTTATACAACTTTCAGCAAGGGGTGTGGCTGAAATAACCGAATCCACTAATTTAAAGAGGTGTCCACATACTTTTGGCCATGTAGTGTTGTTCCATCCTGGAGAGTACGCTGTGACTGCCAAGGATATCTTTACACGACTCACAAGGCTTCACACGACTCACAAGGCTTCACACGACTCACAAGGCTTCACACTCAGATCTTTTTGTATTGCACGACTTCCCCGCGTGGCTTTGTTACTGATCACGGACCACAGTTCATCACCCTGGAATTCATATTGGGGTGGCCTAGTGTGTTACTGATCACGGACCACAGTTCATCACCCTGGAATTCATATTGGGGTGGCCTAGTGTGTTACTGATCACGGACCACAGTTCATCACCCTGGAATTCATATTGGGGTGGCCTAGTGTGTTACTGATCACGGACCACAGTTCATCACCCTGGAATTCATATTGGGGTGGCCTAGTGTGTTACTGATCACGGACCACAGTTCATCACCCTGGAATTCATATTGGGGTGGCCTAGTGTGTTACTGATCACGGACCACAGTTCATCACCCTGGAATTCATATTGGGGTGGCCTAGTGTGTTACTGATCACGGACCAAAACCTCCTGCTAGTGTTTCCTCTGATGTCGTCAGTTCTCTCTCCAGGTCAGTGTGTGTTATCAGTCTGTCGTCCGTTCTCTCTCCAGGTCAGTGTGTGTTATCAGTCTGTCGTCAGTTCTCTCTCCAGGTCAGTGTGTGTTATCAGTCTGTCGTCCGTTCTCTCTCCAGGTCAGTGTGTGTTATCAGTCTGTCGTCCGTTCTCTCTCCAGGTCAGTGTGTGTTATCAGTCTGTCGTCAGTTCTCTCTCCAGGTCAGTGTGTGTTATCGGACCAACGGCACGGCAGCTCTAGAGGAAACCGCTAGATACACACACACACACACACACACACACACACACACACACACACACACACACACCGCCGAATATAAGGAATTCTTGCCCTCTCTGCCACCTGCTCTAAGACTTTTGGAATTACATTATGCTACACATCTGTAGCTCATTCTCTGTCTAACACCAACGTGTGTGTGTGTGTGTGTGTGTGTTCTCTCCACAGAGGCAGCCAGTAGAGCCATCGTCCAGTTCCTGGAGGTGAACCACAGTGAAGAGGCGTCACGTGGCTGGATGCTACTGACCACCATCAACCTGCTAGCATCCTCCGGACAGGTGGGTGGTACCGGACAGCTGTGTGTGTGTTTCTGAACTGAGCGTGTTTCTGTGTGTATCACCTAGGCTTGGACGGTATACCGACAGTATGATTTTCAATACGGGGGGGGGGGGGGGGGGGTTCAGGGCTCCAGCTCAGGGCTTCAGCTATGCATGTGGTTTGCTAACTTGCTATCTAGGTTGCTAGCTTGCAATATCAAGTTTCTTGGTTTACAGCAGAGACCATCCATCCCTTCCTGGATCAAGATCGCTGCTGTCTAAATTGTTTTGTGTGTAAAAAAAAAAAAGTTAATAATTAAGTTTGGAAAGAAATTGCGCCCTTGATAATACCATATACCCTGGTATGGTACAGGAACACTAGGAAAATCTGGATACCAACCAACCTTATTATCACCCAGTGTGCAATGCAAATAATAAAACATTTCATTTGCACTTTTCATCATAGAGTTAATAGATCAAATCTATGTAAAAAAAAAAATATTAAAAAAATAAATAAATTCGGCATCCATTTTGAATCTAGGCAGGTATAATAGCAATAGTGGGCTAGGTGCTAAATCCATTAGGACTAACAGAAGAAAGACAGTCTGTAGAAGTGGATTTTAAGGCCAATTTGTCAATGATAGATTGCCTCACAGATGGTCAGGGAGAGATTTCCACAGGCGAAGGGGCGAGGGAGCAGAAGGCTCGGTCCCCCATAGTTCGGAGACGGAACGGGGAGAGTGCGAGGTGTCTCGCTGGTTGAGATGAGATCGCTGATGTAGGTGGGCCTCAATCCATTCAAGGATAGAAGCAGTTGGATTTTTGAAGTCAATCCTGTAGTTGACTGCTAGCCAGTTTGGGCAGGATCGGGGTGATGTGGTCGGACATCTTGGTCCTGGTCAGGACCCTGGCAGCACTCTTCTGGATTTGTTGAAGCCTCTAGTGATTAGTCCGGGAGGCACCCATGCAGCGTGGTTTCGATCCGAGAGAAGATGGAAGGCGTGGATGAGTTTCTCTGCATCTGGCTGGGAGAGGGACGGTATGACCAAGAAACACAACATTACCAAAAGTATGTGGACACCTGCTCGTCAAACATCTCATGAATTAATATGGAGTTGATCCCCCCCCCTTTGCTGCTATAACAGCCTCCACTCTTCTGGGAAGGCTTTCCACTAGATGTTGGAACATTGCTGCTATAACAACCTCCACTCCTCTGGGAAGGCTTTCCACTAGATGTTGGAACATTGCTGCTATAACAACCTCCACTCTTCTGGGAAGGCTTTCCACTAGATGTTGGGACATTGCTCCGGGGACTTGCTTCCATTCAGCCACAAGAGCATTAGTGAGGGCGGGCACTGATGTCGTTGGGTGATTAGGTCTGGCTCGCAGTCGGCTTTCCAATTCATCGCAAAGGTGTTTGATGGGGTTGAGGTCAGGGCTCTGTGCAGGCCAGTCAAGTTATTCCACACCGATCTTGACAAACCATTTCTGTATGCTTTGTGCAATGGGGCATTGTCATGCTGAAACAGGAAAGGGCCTTCCCCAAACTGTTGCCACAAAGTTGGAAGCACAGAATCATCTAGAATGTCATTGTAGGCTGTAGCGTTAAGATTTCCCTTCACTGGAACTAAGGGGCCTGAACCATGAAAAACAGCCAGAGAACATTATTCCTTCTCCACCAAACTTTACAGTTGGCACTATGCATTGGGGCAGGTAGCTTTCTCCTGGCATCCGCCAAACCCAGATTAGTCCGTCGGACTGCCAGATGGTGAAGCGTGATTCATCACTCCAGAGAACGTGTTTCCACTGCTCCAGAGACCAATGGCGGCGAGCTTTACACCACTCCAACCGATGCTTTGCATTGCGCATGGTGATCTTAGGCTTGTGTGCGGCTGCTCGGCCACGGAAACTCATTTCATGAAGCTTTTGACGACCAGTTCTTGTGATGACGTTGCTTCCAGAGGCAGTTTGGAATACAGTAGTGAGTGTTGCAACCCGAGGACAGACGATTTATACACGTTTCAGCGTGGTCGTGTTCTGTGAGCTTGTGTGGCCTACCACTTCACGGCTGAGCCACTTCACGATAACAGCACTTACAGTTGACCGGGGTAGCTTTTTGCAGGGCATACATTTGACGAACTGACTTGTTGGAAAGGTTGCATCCTATAACGGTGTGACGTTGAACACATCACAGAACTCTTCAGTAAGACCATTCTACTGCCAATGTTTGTCTATGGAGATTGCACGGCTACGTGCTCGATTTTATACACCTGTCCGCAAGGGGTGTGTGTGTGTATGTATATATATATATAGTGTGTATATATATATATATATATATATATAGTGTATTTGTTTTATGCAAACAGAGAAGGGTCAAACCTGACTCCTAGGTTGGAGGTGACAGTGGGCAGATGGATTGCCTGTCCTTTGATTGTATGTTTCCTGCACTGGTGACCTCCTTGGGTGTCCCAATAAGCAAAGCCTCAGTCTTACTACTGTATAACTGGAGGGAATATCTATTTTTCTTTCATCCCATGGCCTGATGGTACTCTAGGCAGCTGCTGAGTTTTGCTAGGGCAGAGATGGTGTCCGGTTTGGTCTTAATGTAAAACCTGGCTATTGTGAGTGTAGCGATGGATGTTGATGTTATATGTGTGTGAGAGGGAGCATGTCGGTTAAAAACAGTGTAGGCCCCAGCACTGACCCCTGTGGGACTGACCCCTGTGGGACTGAAGTGTCCTCCGATCTGGACTCTCCAATAGTGATGTATCGCCTCTTATTGGAGGAGAACCGTAACCCAGCTAGCACATTGGGTTCCTTGGAAGTTGTGGGAATGTATGTTTTTTTGTTTTACATTGGTTGTGGGAACAAAGCCGTACGTTTCCTGACTGATAAAACAAACAAAAATCGCCTGTTCTGGGAACGGCTATTTTTTTACATTGCAGGGAGGTTCTGACAACGTTTTCTGCAGATAATAGGTTATTTGTAGTGATTGTAAGTTAGGCTGATTTTAATATTTTCGAGCCGCCGAGCAGGAGGAGCGTGTATTGATCCTGCTGTAGGACTCATCGCTGCCAGCACTAGCAAGTAAAACGAACAACTAAAATGAACGAGTCACTCAGAAAAACAAATCATGACTCTCGAATCAATAAAAAAGAGTCAATCAAAAAGAACGAATCGTTTGCGAACTGCACATTGCTCGTTTTTTTATTTTTTTAAAATATGTTTTTAATAACTTCCTTAAAACTTTCACTGACTTTTAATAACACTGTGTTCTTATTTTGGGTTTTAAACACCCAGCACAGATAGAACACTTGGAAATTATCTTCCTCAGGCAAACATATTTGTCACACGGCATCCGTGAGACTGGAACCGATAATCTCCTGTTCTCTTTCCATGGAATTCGTCCGCTGTGCCACCATGACATGTTGTTCTTTACACGTACTAAGATGTTCATTTTAGTCTATTTAAACAGACCCCATTTCAAAGGAAACAAGTACTCATTAAGATTAAGGTGTGACCAATTAGTGGGCGTGGCAAATCCACCTGAACACACTTATTAGCAAGATAAGAGTTTTGTTTATGCTGAGAATGGAATGTATATGTTTTTAAATAACTTTGTCACGTTCAGAGAACGTTCTTAGAAAGTTATTTTTAATGGAACGTTTTCCTAACGCCTTCTTAACGCCTTCTTATCGCCTCCGGAACCATTTGAGAACGTGACTAAATATAACCTGTAGGAAACGTTATGCTGAAGTACTGAAATTCCCAACATTTTGTTTCTTAATGTTCTTTGAACTATTTGGAGAAGGTTTCTAGAACATTACCAACATTGAAATTAAATGTTTGAACTTTTCTGGAATGTTCTGTTAAAGCAGAGGTCACCAACCTTTTCTGAGTCAAAATGCAAGCAGAGATCTATTAAATATGACATAAAAAGCATTGGCCTATGCAACATTAACCAATTAAAATAAGTTATAGGACCTCCCGAGTGGCACAGTGGTCTAAGACACTGCATCTCAGTGCTAGCTGTGCCACTAGAGATCCTGGTTCGAGTCCAGGCTCTATCGCAGCCGGCCGCGACCGGGAGACTCATCGGGAGGTGCACAATTGGCCCAGCGTCGTCCGGGTTAGGGGAGGGTTTGGCCGGCAGGGATGTTCTTGTCCCATCGTGCTCTAGCGACTCTTGTGGCGGACCGGGCCAATGCACGATGACACGGTCACCAGGTGTACGGTGTTTCCTCCGACACATTGGTTAAGTGGGTGTTGTGTCAAGAAGCAGTGTGGCTTGACCGGGTTGTTTCGGAAGATGCACGGCTCTTGACCTTCGCCTCTCCCGAGTTCGTACGGGAGTTGCAGCGATGAGAAAAGACTAACTACCAATTGGATACCATGAAATTGGAGAGAAAAAGGGGTTAAAGTTTAAAAAAAAGTGTGTATACAGTGGGGAGAACAAGTATTTGATACACTGCCGATTTTGCAGGTTTTCCTACATACAAAGGTCTGATCTAAAACATAAATCCAGAAAATCACATTGTATTATTTTTAAGTAATTAATTTGCATACCTTATAAACACAAATCTAAAGGGATGGAATAAGAACATGTACATAGAAGTATATGGATGAGCGATGGCCGAATGGCATAGGCAAGGTGCAATAGATGGTATAAAATACAGTATATACATATGAGATGAGTAATGTAAGATGTGTAAGCATTATTAAGGTGATTTTGAGTCTTGACAATCTTGCCAATTAAAGAATCATTAAAGTAGTTGGCGATGTCAGTGGGTTTTGTAATGAACGAGCCATCTGATTCAATGAGTGATGGAGCTGAGTTAGCTTTTTTTTTAAAAACACATTTTAATTTAAGGTGCTCCAAAGCTTTTTACAATCATTATTTATGTAATTTATATTTGTTTCATATCATAGTTTCTTCTACTTTTTATTTAATTCAGTTTAGTCACATGATTTATCAATTTGCATATCGGTTGTGCAGCCAGACTTGCTTGCCATTCCTTTTGCCTCATCCCTCTCAACCGTACCATTTTTCAATTCCTCATCAAACAACAGGGATTTAACAGTTTTTACAGTCATTTTCGTAATGGTTGCGTGCTTCTTAGTCACTGGAATAAGTAGTTTCATAAATGCGTCAAGTGCAGCGTCTGGTTGCTCCTCATTACACACCACAGACCAACAAATATTCTTTACATCGACAACATAGGAATCACTACAAAACTTATTGTATGACCTCTTATTCATTATATTAAGCCCAGCCTTTTGATTTTTGGTTTTCCTAGATATGGCTACTATGTTGTGATCACTACATCTGATGTATTTGCAGCATTAGTAAAGATGTGATCAATACATGTTGATGATTTCATTCCTGTACTGTTTGTAACTACCCTGATAGGTTGATTTAATCATCTGAACCAGGTTGCAGGCACTGGTTACAATTTTAAGCTTATTATTTAGTGGGCAGCTTGATGAAAACCAGTCAATGTTTAAATCACCCAGAAAATATACCTTTCTGTTGAAATCACATACATCATCCAGCATTTCACACATTATCCAGATACTGACTGTTAGCACTAGGTGGTCTATAGCAGCTTCCCACCAGAATGGGCTTTAGGTGAGGCAGGTGAACCTGTAGCCATATTACTTCAACAGTATTTAACATGAGATTGTCTCTAAGCTTTACAGGAATGTGGTTCTGAATATAAACAGCAGCACCTCCACCACTGGCATTTCTGTATTTTCTGTAAATGTTATAACCTTGTTGCTACCATGATCTAATCAAATATATTGTCTAAGTGGGTTTCAGAGAGTTAGAATATGAATGTCATCTGTTTCATTCATTTCATTAGACTTGTTTCTTAAGCTACACATGTAAACGTGGGCAATTTTGAGCACTTTTCTGTGATGCTTGCTTGTTTTCATTGCTTTACTGGGGAAGCTTAGCAGAAGTACATGTTCTCAAATGATTTATGTTAGTGGACTTCCTACTAGGGCACACAGCCTCAGTGCTAACAGTATAACTCTGGTTCAGTATGAACCTGATTACTGCATACAATAGCTGTAAGATCAGCAGAGGTATTCAGGGCAGACATAAATTAGGGGCGTTAGACACAATGTAATGTACATTTGCCTTAGCATTATGACAACTCAGCGACACAATGGTAGAGTCATTGTCTCAACGCAGCCTTATAATGCTGTGAAAGGATCCAGGATCCCATAGGATTTGGGTGGATCCCATCCTCCTTATGAAACCTGTTTTCAAAAGGTATCGAAATAGTAGTCAACAATAGTTACACCCATTGAGCTGCAGTAATCACATAGCCAGTTGTGAAGAGAAACAATCTGGCTAAAGCGTTCAGTGCCACGATTCAGAGGATGGCACAGGGCCAGATATGATGGGTATTTTATTAGTGTCTAGCAGAGAGTCAGTAAGCTCTTTTGAAATCCAGTTTCAACTGTTCAGAGCTGCCCTTCATTATGTCATTAGAACCCAAATGGACTACGATAGAATCAATGTCCATGTCCTGACGTAGTCCATTCAGGAGCAGCTTAGTAATGTCATTTACTCCAGCTCTGGGATATAGGACATTGTTTTTGCACCGTCACATTTCTTACCATGGAGCACACTTCTCCATGCGTGTCAGAATGCCATTTGAAAGTGAGCGTTTGCCCACTTAAATTGGTTACGACTCCGAACTGTGGTGAAGACCCTGGTGAGGATGACGAGCACGGCGATGGTCTTTCTCAAGACGGTTGCTGACCGTTTGTGCAGACATTCTTCGTTTGTGCAAACCCACAGTTTCATCAGCTGTCTGGGTGGCTGTACTCTGATGATGCAGCAGGTGAGAGAAGCCGGATGTGGAGGTTCTGGGCTGGTACTGGTACACCTGGTCTGGGTTGTAAGGCCGGTTGGACATTCTGCCAAATTCTTTAAAACAATGTTGGAGGTGGCTTATGGTAGAGAAATTAACATTTTAAATTCTGTGAAAACTGCTCTGGTGGACATTCCTGCAGTCAGCGTGCCAATTGTACGCTCCCTCAAAACTTGAGACATCTGTGGCATTGTGTTGTGACAAAACTGCACTTTTTAGTGTCCACATTTTGTCCCCAGCACTTGGTGCACCTGTGTAATTATCATGCTGTTTAATCAGCTTCTTGATAAGCCACACCTGTCAGGTGGATGGATTATCTTGGCAAAGGAGAAATGCCCACTAACAGGGATGTAAACAAATTTGTGCACAACATTTGAGAGAAATAAGCTGTTTTTGTGGGTATGGAGCATTTTGGGGATATTTTTATTATTTATATTTTTTTTTCAGCTCATGAAACGCGCTTTACATGTTGCGTTTATATTTTTGTTCAGTGTATATACAGTATATCACAAAAGTGAGTACATTTTTGTAAATATTTGAGTATATCTTTTCATGTGACAACACTGAAGAAATGACACTTTGCTACAATGTAAAGTAGTGAGTGTACAGCTTGTATAACAGTGTACATTTGCTGTCCCCTCAAAATAACTCAACACACAGCCATTAATGTCTAAACCGCTGGCAACAAAAGGGAGTACACCCCCAAGTGAAAATGTCCAAATTTGGCCCAATTAGCCATTTTCCCTCCCCGGTGTCATGTGACTCGTTAGTGTTTGTGATAAACTGTAAATATAAACGGTATATATTTCTTTCTTTCATCACATTCCCAGTGGGTAAGAAGTTTACATGCACTCAATTAGTATTTGGTAGCATTGCCTTTAAATTGTTTACGCTGGGGTCAAACGTTTCGGGAAGCCTTCCACAAGCTTCCAACAATAAGTTGGGTGAATTTTGGCCCATTCCTCCTGACAGAGCTGGTGTAACTGAGTTGGGTTTGTAGGCCTCCTTGCTCGCACACGCTTTTTCAGTTCTGCCCACAAATTTCCTATGGGATTGAGGTCTGGGCTTTGTGATGGCCACTCCAATACCTTGACTTTGTTGTCCTTAAGCCATTTTGCCACAAATTTGGAAGTATGCTTGGGGTCATTGTCCATTTGGAAGACCCATTTGCGACCAAGCTTTAACTTCCTAACTGATGTCTTGATGTTGCTTTAATATATCCACATAATTTTCCTACCTCATGATGCCATGAATTTTGTGAAGTGCACAAGTCCCTCCTGCAGCAAAGCACCCCCACAACATGATGCTGCCACCCCCGTGCTTCACGGTTAGGATGGTGTTCTTCGGCTTGCAAGCCTCCCCCTTTTTCCTCCTAACATAACGATGGTCATTATGGCCAAACAGTTCTATTTTTGTTTCATCAGACCAGAGGACATTTCTCAAAAAAGTATGATCTTTGTCTCCATGTGCAGTTGCAAACCGTAGTCTGGCTTTTTTTATGGCAGTTTTGGAGCAGTGGCTTCTTCCTTGCTGAACGGCCTTTCAGGTTATGTCGATATAGGACTCGTTTTACTGTGGATATAGATACTTTTGTACCTGTTTCCTCCAGCATCTTCACAAGGTCCTTTGCTGTTGTTCTGTTATTGATTTGCACTTTTCACACCAAAGTACCTTAATCTCTAGGAGACAGAACGCATCTCCATCCTGAGCAGTATGGCGGCTGCGTGGTCCCATGGTGTTTATACTTGCATACTATTGTTTGTACAGATGAACGGGATACCTTCAGGCATTTAGAAATTGCTCCCAAGAATGAACCAGACTACAATTTTTTTCTGAGGTCTTGGCTGATTTCTTTTGATTTTCCTATGATGTCAAGCAAAGAGGCACTGAGTTTGAAGGTAGGCCTTGAAATACATCCACAGGTACAGCTCCAATTGTCTCAAATGATGTCAATTAGCCAATCAGAAGCTTCTAAAGCCATGACATAATTTTCTGGAATTTTCCAAGCTGTTTTAAGGCACAGTCAACTTAGTGTATGTAAACTTCTGACCCACTGGAATTGTGATACAGTGAATTATAAGGGAAATAATCTGTCTGTAAACAATTGTTGGAAAAATTACTTGTCATGCACAATGTAGATGTCCTAACCGAATTGCAAAAATGATAGATTCTTAACAAGACATTTGTGGAGTGTTTGAAAAACGAGTTTTAATGACTCCAACCTAAGTGTATGTGAACTTCCGACTTCAATTATATATATTAGTGGTCGACCGAGCCAGGCGGCCCAAACTGCTGCATATACCCTGACTCTGTTGCACAGGACGCAAGAGAAATGACACAATTTCCCTAGTTAAAAGAAATTCATGTTAGCAGGCAATATTAACTAAATATGCAGGTTTAAAAATATGTACTTGTGTATTGATTTTAAGAAAGGAGTTGATGTGTTTTTTTTGCGAATGCGCTTGTTAAATCACCCATTTGGCGAGGTAGGCTGTGATTCAAAGATAAATTAACTGGCACCGCGTCGATAATATGCAACACAGGACAAGCTAGATAAACTAATAATATCATCAACCATGTGTAGTTAACTAGTGATTATGTTAAGTTTGCTTGTTTTTTACAAGATACGTTTAATGCTAGCTAACAACTTACCTTGGCTCCTTGCTGCACTCACATAACAGGTAGTCAGTCAGCCTGCCACGCAGTCTCCAAAAATGCAGATTACCGATTGTTATGAAAACTTGAAATCGGCCTAATTAATCAGACAACCTCTTATTTATATATATATATATATATATATATATATATATATATATATATATATATATATATATATATATATATATTTATATATAAAGCATCTGATGGTCAGTCTGAGGGGAGGGAGGGAGCAACGGTGAGGCTTCCTGTCACCCAACTCCCTGGCCTTGCACCTCTCCCTCCCTCCCTCCGCTTAGAAAAGGCGACACGGTCTTCCAACGGAAACTGAAGCCGCACTACATTATTTCATGTTACTCATGTGACCAGAGAAAGTGAACTATCCCCTCTATTAATGACGAAAGCCGCTAATAATAACAAGGCTTATCGGAAACACTTTGCTTTACTCATTCTTTGCAGTTGTAGCGGTGAGTGGAAGTAGGGAGAAAGTGCTGAATATCAACTTAAACCTTTTAATGATAAAAAACAACAGCTCTTTGCTGTATTTGGTGAGTCTCTGTCTAGTCATGTTTTTTTCAATTTAAAGTTTTATTAATGTTTTTCAATCAACCAACAAAACACATTCCACATTCACAGATGTGACAGGTTTATAATATATATATATATATTTTTTTTGAACCTGTCACATTTATATATATATATATATATATATATATACATACATACATATTAAATAATATAAAATAATAATAAAAAATACACAAAAAAAATATATTTTAAAAAGTTTGGAAATCTCACAGTATCGATTTTGCATTTGAGGCTCTTTTTTTTTAACGGTCTATAGCTCGTGGAAACTGCAGACACGGAGATCTGAGCTATCTGATTGGCAGGTCTATAGGTGCACTTGATTTGCTCTCTGGGAATGCCGGGTATGCAGAATTCTACCTTCAGACACATGAAATGGTTCAAAATGGGAAAACTTTGCCTTTATTATTTATTTCACCTTTATTTAACCAGGTATTTATATATATAACCCTAACCCTTTATTTAACCAGGTATTTATATATATAACCCTTTATTTAACCAGGTATTTATATATATAACCCTAACCCTTTATTTAACCAGGTATTTATATATATAACCCTTTATTTAACCAGGTATTTATATATATAACCCTTTATTTAACCAGGTATTTATATATATAACCCTTTATTTAACCAGGTATTTATATATATAACCCTTTATTTAACCAGGTATTTATATATATAACCCTTTATTTAACCAGGTATTTATATATATAACCCTTTATTTAACCAGGTATTTATATATATAACCCTTTATTTAACCAGGTATTTATATATATAACCCTAACCCTTTATTTAACCAGGTATTTATATATATAACCCTAACCCTTTATTTAACCAGGTATTTATATATATAACCCTAACCCTTTATTTAACCAGGTATTTATATATATAACCCTAACCCTTTATTTAACCAGGTATTTATATATATAACTCTAACCCTTTATTTTACCAGGTAGGCCATTTGAGAACAAGTTCTCATTTACAACTGCGACCTGGCCAAGATAAAGCAAAACAGTGCGACACAAAGAACCACACAGAGTTACACACGGAGTAAACAAACATACAGTCAATAACACAATAGAACAATCTGTATACAGTGTGTGTAAATGGAGTAAGGAGGTAAGGCAATAAATAGGCCTATAGTAGCAAAGTAATTACAATTTAGCAAATTAACACTGGAGTGATAGATGTGCAGATGAGGATGTGCAAGTAGAAATACTGGTGTGCAAAAAAGTAAATCAAAACAATATGGGGATGAGGTAGTTGGGTGGGCTATTTACAGATGGGCTATGTACAACTGCTGCGATCGGTTAGCTGCTCAGATAGCTGATGTTTAAAGTTAGTGATGGAGAGATAGTTCTCCCAACTTCAGTGATTTTTTTGCAATTCGTTTCAGCCTCCCCGTCTCTAGAGCTGCTGTATTTACTGCCAACAGTAACAAAAAATAGGAACCCACGTCTTTTACTGTTGACTTCTTTTTACATAAATGTTTGGTGATCGACTAGGAAAGCCTTGGAGATCGATCAGTCAATCCCGATCAACCAACCACTGTGTTAAAGTAATGAAATACCAAACAATAAATATATATATATATATATATATATATATACAGTGCCTTGCGAAAGTATTCGGCCCCCTTGAACTTTGCGACCTTTTGCCACATTTCAGGCTTCAAACATAAAGATATGTGAAGAATCAACAACAAGTGGGACACAATCATGAAGTGGAACGACATTTATTGGATATTTCAAACTTTTTTAACAAATCAAAAACTGAAAAATTGGGCGTGCAAAATTATCGCAAAGTTCAAGGGGGCCGAATACTTTCGCAAGGCACTGTATATATATATATATATATATTTTTAGTTTTTGTTGTTGTCAAATACCTTAAATGGGCTGAGAATGTTCCAAAGCCAAGCAACGTTCCCAGAATGTTGTGGGAAGGTTGTTCAATATTACAAATGTGGTAATTTGTCAAGCATCGTCTGGCCATAGGGGAACCATAGGGGGAGGAAGGTCGTCACTTAAGAACTAACTGCCTCCCGAATAGCACCCTATTCCCTATGTAGGTCACTGCTTTTCTACCAGGACCCTATGGCAACCCTATTCTCTATGTAGTGCACTACTTTTGTACCAGGGCCTTATGGCACCCTATTCCCTATGTAGTGCACTACTTTTGGACCAGGGCCATATGGCACCCTATTCCCTATGTAGTGCACTACTTTAGACCAGGACCCTATGGTACCCTATTCCCTATGTAGTGCACTACTTTTGTACCAGGGGCCCTATGGCACCCTATTCACTATGTAGTGCACTACTTTTGTCCAGGGTCCATAGGGAATAGGGTGCCTTTTGGGAAGCTGTCATGCACATCTCCCTCAATCATCACAGACATTCTTTAAAACTTCATGTCAATTAGTCTGAGAGTCTTCAGAGAGGTGGGAGGAGGCTTCTCTTGCTTCACTGAAGATCAGAAATGCACTCTTCTTCTTTTGTCGGTTTGGTTAGAGACTTTGGAGCCTTAGTTTCCTTTGTAGAGGCCCTTGTCCTTCTCTCCTCCTCAGTTTGTCTCTCTCTCTCCTCTCTCTTTTTCTAGCTGTCTCTCAATTCAAGGGGCTTTATTGGCATGGAAACGTATGTTGACATTGCCAATGCAAGTGAAATAGACCAACAAATGTGAAATAAACAAAATAAAATTAACAGTAAACATTACACTCACAAAAGTTCCAAAGGAATAAAGACATTTCAAATGTCATATTATGTCTATATAGAGTGTTGTAACGATGTGCAAATAGTTAAAGTACAAAAGGGAAAATAAATAAACATAAATATGGGTTGTATTTACAATGGTGTTTGTTCTTCACTGGTTGCCCTTTTTCTTGCTGCTGTGATGGTACACTGTGGTATTTCACCCAGTAGATATGGGAGTTTATCAAAATGTGATTTGTTTTTTTGTGTAATTCTTTGTGGGTCTGTGTAATCTGAGAGAAATATGGGTTTCTAATACGGTCATACATTTGGCTGGTAGTTTTTTTGTTAATTATTTCCAATGTGTCAATTAATTACCTTTTTTGTTTTCTCATGATTTGGTTGGGTCTAATTGTGTTGCAGAGAGGCTCTGTGTTTGTGTTTGTGTACAGAGCCCCAGGACCAGTTTGCTTAGGGGACTCTTCTCCAGGTTCATCTCTCTGTAGGTGAGGGCTTTGTTATGGAAGGTTTGGGAATCGCTTCCTTTTAGGTGGTTGTAGAATTTAACGGCTCTTTTCTGGATTTTGATAATTAGTGGGTATCGGCCTAATTCTGCTCTGCATGCGTTATTTGGTGTTCTACGTTGTACATGGAGGATATTTTTGCAGAATTCTGTAGGCAGTCTCAATTTGGTGTTTGTCCCATTTTGTGAATTATTGGTTGGTAAGTGGACCCCAGGCCTAACAACCATGAAGAGCAATAGGTTCTATAACTGATTCAAGTATTTTTAGCCAGATCCTAATTGGTATGTTGAATTTTATGTTCCTTTTGATGGCATAGAAGGTCCTTCTTGCCTTGTCTCTCAGATCGTTCACAGCTTTGTGGAAGTTACCTGTGGTGCTGATGTTTAGGCCGAGGTGGGTATACTTTTTTGTGTGATCAAGTGCAACGGTGTCTAGATGGAATTTGTGTTTGTTGTCCTGGCAACTGTCAAGGCCCAGGTCTGTCAGGGCCCAGGTCTGTCAGGGCCCGGGTCTGTCAGGGCCCGGGTCTGTCAGGGTCAGGGCCCAGGTCTGTCAGGGCCCAGGGTCTGTCAGGGCCCAGGGTCTGTCAGGGCGTCTGTCAGGGCCCGGGTCTGTCAGGGCCCAGGTCTGTCAGGGTCAGGGCCCAGGTCTGACAGGGCCCAGGTCTGACAGGGCCCTGGTCTGTCAGGGCCCAGGTCTCTCAGGGTCAGGGCCCAGGTCTGACAGGGCCCAGGTCTGTCAGGGCCCAGGTCTGTCAGGGCCCAGGTCTGTCAGGGTCAGGGCCCAGGTCTAACAGGGCCCAGGTCTGACAGAAGATCTAGGTGCTGCTGTTGGCCCTCCTTGGTTGGGGACAGAAGCACCAGATGATCAGCCAACAGTAGACGGGATTCTAGTAGGTTGAGCCCAGGTGCTGCCGACTGTTCTAGTTCCCCTCACCAATTTGTTGATATATATGTTGAAGAGGGTGGGGCTCAAGCTGCATCCCTGTCTCACCCCACGGCCATGTGGAAAGAAATGTGGATTTGTGGCCAATTTTAACCACACACTTGTTGTTTGTGTACATGGATTTTTACAATGTCTCTCTCTGACTTTCTACAGTTTAATTAAGCACATCCACACAGCAGGGAGATTAAACAGTAGCCTGTAGCACGTCACACAGCAGGGAGATTAAACAGTAGCCTGTAGCACGTCACACACAGCAGGGAGATTAAACAGTAGCCTGTAGCACGTCACACACAGCAGGGAGATTAAACAGTAGCCTGTAGCACGTCACACAGCAGGGAGATTAAACAGTAGCCTGTAGCACGTCACACACAGCAGGGAGATTAAACAGTAGCCTGTAGCACGGCACACACAGCAGGGAGATTAAACAGTAGCCTGTAGCACGTCACACAGCAGGGAGATTAAACAGTAGCCTGTAGCATGTCACACAGCAGGGAGATTAAACAGTAGCCTGTAGCATGTCACACAGCAGGGAGATTAAACAGTAGCCTGTAGCATGTCACACACAGCAGGGAGATTAAACAGTAGCCTGTAGCCATGTCACACACAGCAGGGAGATTAAACAGTAGCCTGTAGCATGTCACACACAGCAGGGAGAATAAACAGTAGCCTGTAGCATGTCACACACAGCAGGGAGATTAAACAGTAGCCTGTAGCATGTCACACACAGCAGGGAGAATAAACAGTAGCCTGTAGCATGTCACACACAGCAAGTAACCTCTTTTCAATTGTGGCCTTCACCCAACTTTTGACCCTTCTCCCCTGTATGAAAAAAAACTAGACTTGTCTTGACTAAAATATGTAGTCTGATCCCTAGAATGAACCAACGTACAGACAATAAGATCCTGTATCTACTGATCTTGATTCTCATTCACTTGGGAGATGTAAGGAATTGGTCAGTATAATGTCATTATAATGTAATGTGATTATATGGTAGCGTGTGTGTGAAGACCAGGTCATGGCTGGCTGGCTGGCTGACTGGCTGGCTAGCTGACTGGCTGGCTGGCTGGCTGACTGGCTGGCTGACTGGCTGGCTGGCTGACTGGCTGGCTAGCTGACTGGCTGGATAACTGACTGGCTGACTGGCTGGCTGACTGGCTGGCTGGCTGACTGGCTGGCTTGCTGACTAGCTGACTGGCTGACTGACTGGCTGGCTAACTGACTGGCTGGCTGGCTGACTAGCTAACTGACTGTCTGGCTAGCTGACTGGCTAACTGACTGGCTGACTGGCTGGCTGACTGGCTGGCTTGCTGACTGGCTGGCTTGCTGACAGGCTGGCTGGGATAATGGATGTGTGTGTTCCCTGCTCCGTTGTCGCAGACAGCACGACAACACACATTCGTATATACACACACACACACACACACACACACACACACACACACACACACACACACACACACACACACACACACACACACACACACACACTCACACGGAGAGCTCGGCGGTCTCAGAGAGTAAAACAAAGGGCCTCTGGGCGCCCTCCCTTCCACCTGACGTCATAGCAACAACAGCTCTCTCTCTCTCTCTCTCGGTTCATCCTCCAACACATTCTAAATTCTGCCTCCCCTCCGCTCCCCTCCCCTCTCTGCTCCCCTCCGCTCCCCTCCCCTCCCCTCTCTGCTCCCCTCCCCTCCCCTCCCCTCCCCTCTCCACTCCACTCTCCACCCCTCCCCTCCCCTCTCTGCCCTCCTCCCTCCTTTCTTTACAGAAGAAAAACGTCTACAGTAGATATTACACCCAGATATACATAAAACAACATCTATATTTCATCTCCCTCCCGTCTTCCCTCGGTCCCTCGCTCACTCTTCCTAGTTTTGTAGCTGATGAATGACGGCATCACTCACTCATCACTCATCACTCATCACTCACTCACTCACTCACTCACTCACTCACTCACTCACTCACTCACTCACTCACTCACTCACTCACTGACCTGAGCCAGAGCCAGCTCTACACTGTCTTCCCGTCACCTGACTGCTCGTGATGGTGGGGAAAACTCCATGTAGTTACATATCGTAATATTGTTTCTGGAGAATATTATATTGATACTTTGACTCCCAAGTATCCATTTTTGTTGTTGTTGCTAGGTAGACTTAGTCGGCTGTAGCTGCGCCAAAACTCTGGTATTTTCAATCCTATAGCTTGTTATTAATCTTCTTTTTAAATAGTTAGCCAACATGTTTTCAGTACTTTTTTTATTTTCCTGTCTGATCAACTAATTGTCTCACGGTTTTCTCTCTTCTCTCTTGTCTCTCTGGAGCAGACGTGTAGTCAACAATATGTCTGGAACAGCAAATAGCAATGCATATCATATCGGAACCTAAGTATCGCGATATCATACCGTGACCGTCCCCTGGTAGTTCCCAGCCCTACTGACTGCACACATCCAGGACAGACTATTGGGATCTTCATTCATTCACCATTCAGCCGATTCACCTTCCCTGACTGCTTTCACTGGGGAGGGGGGGTCTCTACCCCTCAAACCAACCACCCTTGACCGTCCCCTCCTCTACCCTTCAAACCAACCACCCTCTACTGTCTCTTCTCTACCCCTCAAACCAACCACCCTCTACCGTCCCCTCCTCTACCCCTCAAACCAACCACCCTCTACTGTCTCTTCTCTACCCCTCAAACCAACCACCCTCTACCGTCCCCTCCTCTACCCTTCGAACCAACCACCCTCTACCGTCCCCTCCTCTACCCTTCGAACCAACCACCCTCTACCGTCCCCTCCTCTACCCTTCGAACCAACCACCCTCTACCGTCCCCTCCTCTACCCTTCGAACCAACCACCCTCGACCGTCCCCTCCTCTACCCTTCGAACCAACCACCCTCTACCGTCCCCTCCTCTACCCTTAGAACCAACCACCCTCTACCGTCCCCTCCTCTACCCTTCGAACCAACCACCCTTGACCGTCCCCTCCTCTACCCTTCGAACCAACCACCCTCTACCGTCCCCTCCTCTACCCTTCGAACCAACCACCCTCGACCGTCCCCTCCTCTACCCTTCGAACCAACCACCCTCTACCGTCTCTTCTCTACCCTTCGAACCAACCACCCTCGACCGTCCCCTCCTCTACCCTTCGAACCAACCACCCTCTACCGTCCCCTCCTCTACCCTTCAAACCAACCACCCTCGACCGTCCCCTCCTCTACCCTTCGAACCAACCACCCTCTACCGTCCCCTCCTCTACCCTTCAAGCCAACCACCCTCTACCGTCCCCTCCTCTACCCCTCAAACCAACCACCCTCTACTGTCTCTTCTCTTTGCTGCTTTCTCATCAAGAACACTTGTTTTTCCTCTCCTCTCCTCTCCTCTCCTCTCCTCTCCTCTCCTCTCCTCTCCTCTCCCCTGTGTTCTGTTCTGTTTTGCTGTGTGTGTCTTTGTGTTACTGCTCTTCTCAAAGATTCAGCGATATGAGTCCTCCCCCAGGCATCTCAGTAATGAATGGAGGGGAGCTCAGCTCACAGCACAGCAGCCTTGCACATATACACCTGTGTGTGTGTGTGTGTGTGTGTGTGTGTGTGTGTGTGTGTGTGTGTGTGTGTGTGTGTGTGTGTGTGTGTGTGTGTTTGCGTGTGTTTGCGTGAATCATTTACATGAATAAGCACGAACCCCTCTTTCTGTGTTTTTCCCTCTGCGTCAATAAACAGCCATGATTTTGACACACACACACACACACACACACACACACACACACACACACACACACACACACACACAGGTTTGGGGAGAACTACTCTCATTACTGCCACTGAGCTGTCCCCAGTACAGGTTGACAGTGTTATCAAAGTTTAAAGCCTGCCGCATGAGAGAGACACACACACACACACACACACACACACAGTGCACACACGGTGCACACACACACACACGGTGCACACACACACGGTGCACACACACACACACAGTGCACACACACACACATACGGTGCACACACACACACACACACACACACACGGTGCACACACACACACACACATGGTGCACACACACACACACACAGAATTAACACACACACACACACATGGTGTACACACACGTAATGAACACACACACCCATGGTGCACGGAATGAACACACACACTTTTCACAGGTAAGAGTGAGTCACTGTCTGAGTACATAACTGGTAATTACAAGGCTGATTTTGCTGGGGCTTTTAGTAACGTGTGTGTGTGTGTGTGTGTGTGTGTGTGTGTGTGTGTGTCTTTCTCCTCCCTGTAGAAAACGGTGGACTGCATGACCACCATGTCGGTGCCCTCCACCCTGGTGAAGTGTCTGTATCTATTCTTTGACCTTCCTCACATGGCCGAGGCCCCTGGGGCCTCACAGACCCAGACCTCAGAGCTGCCCCAGGCTGACCGCCGGGCCCTGCTGCAGAAGGTCTTCGCACAGGTCTGTAATCAACCCCTATTCCCTAAACACTGCTTCCTAGCCCCTATTCCCTAAACACTGCTTCCTAGCCCCTATTCCCTAAACACTACTGCTTAGCCGCTTCTTCCTAGCCCCTATTCCTTAAACACTGCTTCCTAGCCCCTATTCCCTAAACACTTATCCTTAGCCCTTCCATCCTGGCCTCTAGCCCCCCTTCTCTAGCTCAGTTCCCCCATATCCTGGTGGGGTAAGGGGATAAGGGGTATCCTGGTGAAGCTAATTGGGTTGAGGTGTATCCTGGTGAAGCCTTGTGGGGTAAGGGGTATCCTGGTGAAGCCTTGTGGGGTAAGGGGTATCCTGGTGAAGCTAATTGGGGTAAGGGGTATCCTGGTGAAGCTAATTGGGGTAAGGGGTATTCTGGTGAAGCTAATTGGGGTAAGGGGTATCCTGGTGAAGCCTTGTGGGGTAAGGGGTATCCTGGTGAAGCTAATTGGGGTAAGGGGTATCCTGGTGAAGCTAATTGGGGTAAGGGGTATCCTGGTGAAGCTAATTGGGGTAAGGGGTATCCTGGTGAAGCTAATTGGGGAAAGGGGTATCCTGGTGAAGCCTTGTGGGGTAAGGGGTATCCTGGTGAAGCTAATTGGGGTAAGGGGTATCCTGGTGAAGCTAATTGGGGTAAGGGGTATCCTGGTGAAGCTAATTGGGGTAAGGGGTATCCTGGTGAAGCTAATTGGGATAAGGGGTATCCTGGTGAAGCTAATTGGGGTAAGGGGTATCCTGGTAAAGCTAATTGGGGTAAGGGGTATCCTGGTGAAGCTAATTGGGGTAAGGGGTATCCTGGTGAAGCTAATTGGGGTAAGGGGTATCCTGGTGAAGCTAATTGGGGAAAGGGGTATCCTGGTGAAGCTAATTGGGGTAAGGGGTATACTGGTAAAGCTAATTGGGGTAAGGGGTATCCTGGTGAAGCTAATTGGGGTAAGGGGTATCCTGGTGAAGCTAATTGGGGTAAGGGGTATCCTGGTGAAGCCTTGTGGGGTAAGGGGTATCCTGGTGAAGCTAATTGGGGTAAGGGGTGTCCTGGTGAAGCCTTGTGGGGTAAGGGGTATCCTGGTGAAGCTAATTGGGGTAAGGGGTGTCCTGGTGAAGCCTTGTGGGGTGAGGGGTATCCTGGTGAAGCTAATTGGGGTAAGGGGTATCCTGGTGAAGCTAATTGGGGTAAGGGGTATCCTGGTGAAGCTAATTGGGGTAAGGGGTATCCTGGTGAAGCTAATTGGGATAAGGGGTATCCTGGTGAAGCTAATTGGGGTAAGGGGTATCCTGGTAAAGCTAATTGGGGTAAGGGGTATCCTGGTGAAGCTAATTGGGGTAAGGGGTATCCTGGTGAAGCTAATTGGGGTAAGGGGTATCCTGGTGAAGCTAATTGGGGAAAGGGGTATCCTGGTGAAGCTAATTGGGGTAAGGGGTATACTGGTAAAGCTAATTGGGGTAAGGGGTATCCTGGTGAAGCTAATTGGGGTAAGGGGTATCCTGGTGAAGCTAATTGGGGTAAGGGGTATCCTGGTGAAGCTAATTGGGGTAAGGGGTATCCTGGTGAAGCTAATTGGGGTAAGGGGTATCCTGGTGAAGCTAATTGGGGTAAGGGGTATCCTGGTGAAGCTAATTGGGGTAAGGGGTATCCTGGTGAAGCTAATTGGGGTAAGGGGTATACTGGTAAAGCTAATTGGGGTAAGGGGTATCCTGGTGAAGCTAATTGGGGTAAGGGGTATCCTGGTGAAGCTAATTGGGGTAAGGGGTATCCTGGTGAAGCTAATTGGGGTAAGGGGTATCCTGGTGAAGCTAATTGGGGTAAGGGGTATCCTGGTGAAGCTAATTGGGGTAAGGGGTATCCTGGTGAAGCTAATTGGGGTAAGGGGTATCCTGGTGAAGCTAATTGGGGTAAGGGGTATAGTAAAGTGTTTTCATGTTTAAAACTGGTTTATTACTGTGTTGTTATTAGATCCTGGTGAAGCTGTGTAGCTTTGTCTCTCCGGCGGAGGAACTGGCCCAGAAAGACGATCTCCAGCTACTCTTCTCTGCCATCACGTCCTGGTGCCCCCCCCACAACTTGCCCTGGAGGAAGAGCGCCGGCCAGGTCCTCACCACCATCTCACGACACGGACTCAGCGTCAACGTCATCAAGTATATCCACGGTGAGAGGTTTGGGGTTGGTTGTGTTGGCAAAATTCAGAAAACATTCCCATCATTTCCAGAAATCTTGTTGAGAGGATTTCCACTTGTAATTTTAAAATAAATTCCAATTTTATTCCCTCCTAAATTTGTCAAACGGGAATTCTGGAAAACCTGTGCATTTTGGGAAGGTTTTCTGAATTCTTACAACCCTAAATGGTTGGTGTGTGTGTGTGTACCGAAAACATGCAGATGAATGGACGCGATGGATGGTGTGTGTGTGTGTGTGTGTGTGTGTGTGTGAGGCCATATTAACCTCCCTCCCTCCCTCAGAGAAAGAGTGCCTGGCCACATGTATCCAGAACATGCAGATGAATGGACGCGATGGATGGTGTGTGTGTGTGTGTGTGTGTGTGTGTGTGTGTGTGTGTGAGGCCATATTAACCTCCCTCCCTCCCTCCCTCAGAGAAAGAGTGCCTGGCCACATGTATCCAGAACATGCAGCAGTCAGATGACCTCTCACCCCTGGAGATCGTAGAGATGTTTGCCGGTCTGTCCTGCTTCCTGAAGGACTCCAGCGACGTCTCCCAGACCCTGCTGGACGACTTCAGGATGTGTCAGGGATACACGTTCCTCTGCGACCTCATGCTCAGGTAGGCTCATATTAGAGGTGGTGTGTGTGTGTGTGTGTGTGTGTGTGTGTGTTTCAATATCAACAACTCTCCCTCCCAGTAGTGTAGAGATGTTCTGAACAGTGTAATGATATTTTCCTCTACAACATAGTGTGTTATGGTATTAACCCCTTCCTCTTCCTCTTCCTCTTCAACATAGTGTGTTATGGTATTAACCCCTTCCTCTTCCTCTTCCCCTTCCTCTTCAACATAGTGTGTTATGGTATTAACCCCTTCCTCTTCCTCTTCAACATAGTGTGTTATGGTATTAACCCCTTCCTCTTCCTCTTCCTCTACAACATAGTGTGTTATGGTATTAACCCCTTCCCCTTCCTCTTCCTCTACAACATAGTGTGTTATGGTATTAACCCCTTCCTCTTCCTCTTCAACATAGTGTGTTATGGTATTAACCCCTTCCTCTTCCTCTTCCCCTTCCTCTTCAACATAGTGTGTTATGGTATTAACCCCTTCCTCTTCCTCTTCAACATAGTGTGTTATGGTATTAACCCCTTCCTCTTCCTCTTCAACATAGTGTGTTATGGTATTAACCCCTTCCTCTTCCTCTTCCCCTTCCTCTTCAACATAGTGTGTTATGGTATTAACCCCTTCCCCTTCCTCTTCCTCTACAACATAGTGTGTTATGGTATTAACCCCTTCCTCTTCCTCTACAACATAGTGTGTTATGGTATTAACCCCTTCCTCTTCCTCTTCCCATTCCTCTTCAACATAGTGTGTTATGGTATTAACCCCTTCCCCTTCCTCTTCCTCTTCAACATAGTGTGTTATGGTATTAACCCCTTCCTCTTCCTCTTCAACATAGTGTGTTATGGTATTAACCCCTTCCTCTTCCTCTTCAACATAGTGTGTTATGGTATTAACCCCTTCCTCTTCCTCTTCAACATAGTGTGTTATGGTATTAACCCCTTCCTCTTCCTCTTCAACATAGTGTGTTATGGTATTAACCCCTTCCTCTTCCTCTTCAACATAGTGTGTTATGGTATTAACCCCTTCCTCTTCCTCTTCAACATAGTGTGTTAGGGTATTAACCCCTTCCTCTTCCTCTTCAACATAGTGTGTTATGGTATTAACCCCTTCCTCTTCCCCTTCCTCTTCCTCTTCAACATAGTGTGTTATGGTATTAACCCCTTCCTCTTCCCCTTCCTCTTCCTCTACAACATATTGTGTGTTACTTGTTTCACTATATTAAATGTACCCCCCCCAGATTGGAGCAGGCCAAAGAGGAGGACAGCAGTGATGCTCTGAAGGATCTGGTCAACCTAGTGACGCTTCTGACCACCTATGGCGTGACTGATCTCAAACCGGCCGGTCTCACCACTGGAGCCCCCTTCCTCCTGCCCGGCTTCGTACTCCCACAGCCTTCTGGGAAAGGTACAGTCAACCCAAGCGTCATCACGGCTCCATTGTTTACTCAGCCCACTGCCACACCTTTTTAGTTAACGTCTTAAGCATAGAAATAGAGTCGGTAGAACGAGTTTCTCCATTTTAGTCAACAATTCCTTAATGGCTGCAGCCAGATTGCCATGGTATGAATAACATGCCGTTCAACGAATTCTATTTTTATGAGCTTGTGTGTGTGTGTGTGTGTGTGTGTGTGTGTGTGTGTGTGTGTGTGTGTGTGTGTGTGTGAGAACCAGAACTGTCCAGAATGTGTTAGTGTCATAGGAGTGGGTGGAGCTGTGCGCCTCAACAGGGAAGTGACACATTGTGATCAACAGGGAAGTCCGGTTGTCTGGGTGAGGCACTGACCTGTCCTCTGACTCAGCCTGCAGTTTAAATGGAAATCAAATCAAACTTTATTGGTCGCGTACACAGTTTCGCAGGGTGGCAGGTAGCCTAGAGGTTAGCGGTTAGAGCGTTGGGCCAGTAACTGAAAGATCGCTGGTTTGAATATCCGAGCCGACAAGGTGAAGAATCTGCCAATGAGAAGGTCACCCATCATTTGCTCCAGGGACCTGTCATACTACTATGACTGACCCTGTAAAACAACACCTATCACACTACTATGACTGACCCTGTAAAACAACACCTATCATACTACTATGACTGACCCTGTAAAACACATATGTCAGAGTCAAGGCCCGCGGGCCACATCCGGCCCGCAAGAAGGTTTTTTACGGCCCCTGGGATGATCTTGATTTATTATTAGAACCGGCCCGCAGCAAGCCGGCAGCCCGCAGATCTTTTACACGCACCAATACTACATTTCCCACAATGCAAAGGTGACGCACCGAGCAGTAGGCTGCTTCATTTCAATATTTATTGGCACAGCAGTCGTCAGCATCACAGTAAAATTAACTTTCAGATACCCATCAAAAATGGCAAAACGGAAGGTGGATACTGAGAACCGGGGGTTTCAAACAAGGTGGGAGTCGGAGTATATGTTCACGAAGGTAGCTGGAAAACCTGTGTGTCTTCTGTGTGGAGAAAGTGTGGCGGTACTGAAAGAGTATAATCTGAGACGACATTATGAAACGAAACACGCGGACACACACGCGGACGCAACTGTCAAGGCCAGTTTTATTTTGGCAGAAGAGATCGCTAAATCAGCCCGGCCATTTACGGAGGGGGATTTCATCAAAAACTGCATGATTAAAGTTTGTGACGAAGTTTGCCCAGAAAAAAGGCAACTCTTTTTAAATGTGAGTCTGAGCAGAAACACCATTGCCGAGAGAGTAGACCAGTTGTCCATCAATCTAAAAGAGCAGCTTGTGAAAAAGGGAAAAGATTTTATTGCATATTCCTTGGCTGTGGATGAGAGCACCGACATTTCTGACATTGCCCAGTTGTCAATTTTCATCCGCGGAGTGGACTCCAACCTAAGCGTGACAGAGGAGTTTTTGGCTTTACGTCCTATGCATGGCACAACTACGGGGCATGATTTGTATGAAGAGGTGTCAAGATGTGTAAATGAGATGGAGCTGCCTTGGGAAAAACTCGTGGGTTTGACAACCGACGGAGCACCTGCGATGTGTGGACACAGGAGCGGACTGGTGGCGAAGATACGGGAAAAGATGCAAGAGGAAAACGCGACAGGTGAGCTGACAGCTTATCATTGTATCATACACCAGGAAGCGTTGTGCGGTAAAGCCTTGAAAATGGAGCATGTAATGAGCATCATCACGCGCACAGTTAACTTTATCAGAGCCAAAGGTTTGAATCACCGCCAGTTCAAGGCATTTCTGACGGAGTTAGAAACGGAGCATGGTGATTTGCCTTATCACACAGAGGTGCGATGGCTAAGCCAGGGAAAGGTGCTTCAAAGATGTTTCGAGCTTCGTGAGGAGATTTGTCTGTTCTTGGACAGCAAAGGGAAAGACACAACACAACTCCGAGACGAAATGTTTCTGTGTGAAATGGCTTTTCTGTGTGACATTACGAGTCATCTGAATGCAATAAACTTGCAGCTGCAGGGTCGGGATCGTGTCATCTCTGATATGTACAGTACAGTGAAGGCATTTAAAACCAAACTGACTCTGTGGGAGACGCAGATGCGGAAAGAAAATTTGAGCCACTTTCCCAGCTGCCAGACCATGAAAGAGAAGCTCTCTACCAGTGCGTTCCCGAGCACACAGTTGGCTGATAAAATAGGTATGCTTGCCGCTGACTTTCGACGCCGATTTGCTGACTTTGAAGCACAAAAAAGCAGGTTGGAACTGCTCGGTAACCCATTTGCTGTTGACGTGGAAAGCTCACCACCAAACCTCCAAATGGAGTTGATTGACCTCCAATGCAATGATGCACTGAGGGCAAAATATGCGGCAGTGGGTGCTGCGGAGTTCGCCCGTTTCCTCCCCGGCACAATGCCCCAGCTGCGCATCCAGGCTGCTCAAACGTTGTCTATGTTTGGCAGCACATACCTGTGTGAACAACTGTTTTCTTTGATGAACCTGAACAAAACATCACACAGAAGTCGACTTACTGCTGAACACCTCCACTCAATTCTGAGGATTTCTTCAGCTCAGAGCCTTACCCCGAACATTGATGAACTTGTGGAAAAGATGGGACACCACCAAGTATCACCCTCAACCTCAAACAAGTGAACATTACTGTGCAATCACATATTTAGAGTTTTTACTCAGTTCAAGTTTAAAAGTTAAAATTTAATATTTGTTTTCACTGCATGTTACTTCTCCTTAAACAAAGTGTTGTTTTTGATTAATAGATTTTTGCACTTTATTTTTTTGTATTTCAATCCAATTATATTTTAAAAATATTTCAGTTGAGTGGATGATAGAAAATTGCTATTATTGTTTTTTCTTTGAAGTAAATTTAGCCCACTTTTGCTAAAATAGAAAATATAGTCTACTGATGGTGCCTTGAATACCGGTTTCTTTCATTTAATGTTCATGTTATGGGGATATTTATATAAAGGAAATTTGTCTTTTGTGTCTGTTGAAAATTAAAGATTACTGACAGAGCCATAAGAAAATATTGCTTTATTTATCTGATCATATTGTAATATATTTGTTAGGTTTTCAGTAGGTTCAATTAGGTTCACTAGACTATATGCGTCATTTAAAAATTTTTCAATGAACATTCGAACAGTCCGGCCCTCGTCTTGTAGCTGATTTTTTTATTTGGCCCTCCGTCCATTTGACTTTGACACCCCTGCTGTAAAACAACGCCTATCACACTACTATGACTGACCCTGTAAAAGCACTTTGTGACTCCTGCTGAAAACATTTGATTGATTGTTGGTCTGTGTCTGGTCCAGGCCACACGGTGAGGAACCTCCAGTCGTTCTCCGTCCTGCAGAATGCCTTCCTGAGGGCTAAGACGTCCCGGCTGACCGGCACGCTGCTGGACGCCATCGGCAACATCTACGCCGCCGACCACGCCAATTACTTCATCCTGGAGGCACAACACACACTCTCACAGTTCGCTGACAAGGTGTGTGTGTCTCTGTGTGTGTGTCTCTGTGTGTGTGTCTCTGTGTGTGTGTCTCTGTGTGTGTGTCTCTGTGTGTGTGTGTGTGTGTCTCTGTGTCTCTGTGTGTGTGTGTGTCTCTGTGTGTGTGTGTGTGTGTCTCTGTGTGTGTGTCTCTGTGTGTGTGTCTCTCTGTGTGTGTGTGTGTGTGTCTCTGTGTGTGTGTGTGTGTGTGTGTGTGTGTGTGTGTCTCTGTGTGTGTGTCTCTGTGTGTGTGTGTGTGTGTCTCTGTGTCTCTGTGTGTGTGTGTGTCTCTGTGTGTGTGTGTGTGTGTCTCTGTGTGTGTGTCTCTGTGTGTGTGTCTCTCTGTGTGTGTGTGTGTGTGTCTCTGTGTGTGTGTGTGTGTGTGTGTGTTATATGTTATGCAGCTATATGTTATTCTAAATAAAACCCCATCTCTTTCCAGGTGGCCAAGCTGCCAGATGCCCAGACAAAGTACTTTGACCTGTTGGAGTTTGTAGTGTTCAGTCTGAACTATGTTCCCTGTAAGGAGCTGTTCAGTGTCAGCGTCCTGCTGAAGGGCTCTACGTCATACACCTGCAGTATCACAGCCACCAGGTAGGGAAGTGTGTGTGTGTGTGGCTGCGTCTGTGTGTTTGTGTGTGTGCGCGCGTCTGGGCATGCGTGTGTGTGGGAGCGTTCTTCACAATCAGCTTGGGCTGATTTAATTGATGTTTGCTAGGTATGATTTAATTGATGGTTGCTAGGGCCAATTTAATTGATGTTTGCTAGGTATGATTTAATTGATGGTTGCTAGGGCCGATTTAATTGTTTAATCAAAGTAATACATCTAAGAGTAGATGCCTACTTATCTGGTATCGTATCTGGTATCGTACCTGGTATCTAGTATTTGGTATCGTACCTGGTATCTAGTATCGTACCTGGTATCTGGTATCTAGTATGGTATCTGGTGTCATATCTGGTATCGTACCTGGTATCGTACCTGGTATCGTATCTGGTATCGTACCTGGTAGCTGGTATCGTATCTGGTATTGTATCTGGTGTCATATCTGGTATCTGGTATCGTACCTGGTATCTAGTCTCTGGTATCGTACCTGGTAGCTGGTATCGTATCTGGTATCGTATCTGGTATCTAGTATCGTATCTGGTATGGTATCTGGTATCTGGTGTCATATCTGGTATCGTATCTGGTATTGTATCTGGCATCTGGTATCGTATCTGGCATCATATCTGGTATCGTATCTGGTATCTGGTGTCATATCTGGTGTCGTATCTGGTGTCGTATCTGGTGTCGTATCTGGTGTCGTATCTGGTATCGTATCTAGTATCTGGTATCTGGTATCTGGTGTCGTATCTGGTGTCGTATCTAGTATCTGGTATCTAGTATCGTATCTGGTATCTGGTGTTGTATCTGGAATCGTATCTGGTGTCGTATCTGGTATTGTATCTGGCATCTGGTATCGTATCTAGTATCGTATCTGGTATCGTATCTGGTGTCGTATCTGGTATCGTTTCTGGTATCTAGTATCGTATCTGGTATCGTATCTGGGATCGTATCTGGTATCTGGTGTCGTATCTGGTGTCGTATCTGGTATCGTATCTGGTATGGTATCTGGTATATCTGGTATCGTATCTAGTGTCTGGTATCTGGTATCTGGTATCGTATCTGGTATCTAGTATCTGGTATCTAGTATCTGGTATCTAGTATCTGGTATCTAGTATCTGGTGTCATATCTGGTTTATCTGGTATCGTATCTGGTATCTGGTATCTGGTATCTAGTATCTGGTATCGTATCTGGTATCTAGTATCTAGTATCGTATCTGGTATCTAGTATCTAGTATCTAGTATCTGGTATCTAGTATCTGGTATCGTATCTGGTATCTAGTATCTGGTATCTAGTATCTGGTATTTTTTATTTCACCTTTATTTAACCAGGTAGGCTAGTTGAGAACAAGTTCTCATTTGCAACTGCGACCTGGCCAAGATAAGGCATAGCAGTGTGAACAGACAACACAGAGTTACACATGGAGTAAACAATTAATAACACAGTAGAAAAAAGGGTAGTCTATATATACATTGTGTGCAAAAGGCATGAGAAGGTAGGCGAATAATTACAATTATGCAGATTAACACTGGAGTGATAAATTATCAGATGGTTATGTACAGGTAGAGATATTGGTGTGCAAAAGAGCAGAAAAATAAATAAATAAAAACAGTATGGGGATGAGGTAGGTGAAAATGGGTGGGCTATTTACCAATAGACTATGTACAGCTGCAGCGATCGGTTAGCTGCTCAGATAGCAGATGTTTGAAGTTGGTGAGGGAGATAAAAGTCTCCAACTTCAGCGATTTTTGCAATTCGTTCCAGTCACAGGCAGCAGAGAACTGGAACGAAAGGCGGCCAAATGAGGTGTTGGCTTTAGGGATGATCAGTGAGATACACCTGCTGGAGCGCGTGCTACGGATGGGTGTTGCCATCGTAACCAGTGAACTGAGATAAGGCGGAGCTTTACCTAGCATGAACTTGTAGATGACCTGGAGCCAGTGGGTCTGGCGACGAATATGTAGCGAGGGCCAGCCGACTAGAGCATACAAGTCGCAGTGGTGGGTGGTATAAGGTGCTTTAGTGACAAAACGGATGGCACTGTGATAAACTGCATCCAGTTTGCTGAGTAGAGTGTTGGAAGCAATTTTGTAGATGACATCGCCGAAGTCGAGGATCGGTAGGATAGTCAGTTTTACTAGGGTAAGTTTGGCGGCGTGAGTGAAGGAGGCTTTGTTGCGGAATAGAAAGCCGACTCTTGATTTGATTTTCGATTGGAGATGTTTGATATGGGTCTGGAAGGAGAGTTTAGAGTCTAGCCAGACACCTAGGTACTTATAGATGTCCACATATTCAAGGTCGGAACCATCCAGGGTGGTGATGCTGGTCAGGCGTGCGGGTGCAGGCAGCGAACGGTTGAAAAGCATGCATTTGGTTTTACTAGCGTTTAAGAGCAGTTGGAGGCCACGGAAGGAGTGCTGTATGGCATTGAAGCTCGTTTGGAGGTTAGATAGCACAGTGTCCAAGGACGGGCCGGAAGTATATAGAATGGTGTCGTCTGCGTAGAGGTGGATCAGGGAATCGCCCGCAGCATGAGAAACATCATTGATATATACAGAGAAAAGAGTCGGCCCGAGAATTGAACCCTGTGGCACCCCCATAGAGACTGCCAGAGGACCGGACAGCATGCCCCCTATCTGGTATCTGGTGTCATATCTGGTATATCTGGTATCGTATCTAGTGTCTGGTATCTGGTATCTGGTATCTAGAATCTGGTATCTAGTATCTGGTATCGTATCTGGTATCTAGTATCTGGTATCGTATCTAGTATCTAGTTTCTAGTATCTGGTATCTGGTACCTGGTATCGTATCTAGTATCTGGTATCTGGTATTGTATCTGGTATCTAGTATCTGGTATTGTATCTGGTATCTAGTATCTGGTATCTGGTATCATATCTGGTATCTAGTATCTGGTATCTGGTATCATATCTGGTATCTAGTATCTGGTATCTGGTATCTAGTATTTGGTATCGTATCTGGTATTGTATCTGGTATCTAGTATCTGGTATCTAGTATCTAGTATCTGGTATCTAGTATCTGGTATCTAGTATCTGGTATCTGGTATCGTATCTAGTATCTAGTTTCTAATATCTGGTATCTGGTATCTAGTATCTGGTATCGTATCTGGTATCTAGTATCTGGTATCTAGTATCTGGTATCTGGTATCGTATCTGGTATCTAGTATCTGGTATCGTATCTGGTATCGTATCTAGTATCTGGTATCATATCTAGCATCTTATCTAGTATGTTGTATCTGGTATCATATCAAGCATCTTATCTAGTATGTTGTATCTGGTATCATATCTAGCATCTTGTCTAGTATGTTGTATCTGGTATCATATCTAGCATCTTATCTAGTATGTTGTATCTGGTATCATATCTAGCATCTTATTTAGTATGTTGTATCTGGTATCGTATCTAGCATCTTATCTGGCGTCGTTTCTGGTGTCGTTTCTGGTGTCGTATCTAGTATCTTACCTATTGGGGCTGGAAAGCCACATATATTTGGGATCAGATCTCGTATTTCTGTCCAGCAATGCAAAATATATAAAATAATATGTTTGATTTCCTTATTTTGAAATCGATATGGATGCCCTAATAAATGTAAATCGACTCTTTCAATATTCCATGAATCCAACTCCTCCCTCAGGACTCTGTTGAAGTTGAGTCGTCATGACGCGGTGTTCAGTGATGTGTTGAGAGAGGTGGGGCTGCTGGAGGTGCTGGTTAACCTCCTGCATAAATACGCTGCCCTGCTCAAAGACCCCGCAACGCAACAACAGACTCAGTCACAGAACAACGAACAAGGTGAGGAGTCTCCTAGATCAAGAGGTAATACTGGGTTGTAAAACATTTCAAAACGTCCAATCAGAAACACACATTTTCCGTTGCGCCAACAAGTCCAGATTGATTCTGTTTCCGCACGTTTCTTCCCTTTTCATGCCCAGTGAATATGACCCTCACTAACCCCGCCGTGAGAAAGCCTTGCCGACTGAAGTGAATGATTTGTGATTCGTCATCTGGTTGCTAATAGTTCCTCAAACAAGCAGTCAAATCATCCAATCCCTGATATAATACACACATGTTCATCATGTACTGGGAGATGGAACAGAGAATTCTAAATAGAATAACAATCTGCTGCTTTCTCTCTCTCTCTCTTCGTCCCTCTCTCCCTCTCTTCCTCCCTCTCTCCCTCTCTTTCCCTCTTCCTCCTTCTCTCTCTCGCTCTCTTTCTCCCTCTTTTCCTCCTCCTCTCTCTTTCCCTCTTTCTCCCTCTCTCCCTCTCTTCCTCCCTCTCTCCCTCTCTTCCTCCCTCTCTTCCTCCCTCTCTTCCTCCCTCTCTAACTCTCCATCTCTCTCTTTCTCCCTTTCTTTCTCCCTCTCTTCCTCCCTCGCTCTATCCCCCCCACCCCCTCTATTTCCATCTCTTTCTCTCTGTCTCTAGGTGACTGTAAGAACAGCAGTGTAGCGGAGGAACAGAAACAGTTAGCTTGGCTGGTCATGGAGACGCTGACTGTCCTGCTGCAAGGCTCCAACACTAACGCAGGTACACACACACCCACACGCAAAAATTATGGCTAACAAGGCCGTGAAATTACACAGAAACCTCAGTATTTCAACTCTTTTGTGTGTTCAACTCGTATGATTCCCCTTTATTAAAGCCAGGCGAATCCAGACAGAATCCTCCCAATCCCCACATCCCCTTCAGAACATAATCCCATACTAGTAGTGATGTCACACAGCCTCAACTCTGGGTTTCTCTGAGTTTAGGTAATGCACACAAATCTGTCTCTGTCTGCCTGCCTGCCCCAAACTGACACACACAAACATACATACACACGCCGGATGACAAATGACTCAAATGATTTCTATTTGAACAAGCCTTGACTCTGGGCAGAGCTCAATGGTTTCACTTCTGTCATTCACGATCATGTGACACTGGACAGGAAGATATGCACTTCCTCCTTCTATATGTTGATTGGCTGGCTGGCTGTATGGATTCCTCATCTCAGAGATCACCAACATCATCTATTTGTACTCGCTCGCTCGCTCTCTCTTCTCTTGTCTCAATCTCTCCTTCTGTCTCAATCTCTCCTTCTGTCTCAATCTCTCCTTCTGTATCTCTCTTTCTTCTCTCTCTCTCTCTCTCTCTCTTTCTTCTCTCTCTTTCTCTCTCTCTCTCTCTTTCTCTCTCTGTATCTCTGTCTCTCTCTCTCCATCTCTCTCTCCCACTATCCTGGTCTGAGTAAGGAACGGTAGTGGAGGCCAGACTAATATGATGAGTCAGTGTTCTGTAGCAGAGATGGAGACTCAGAGATGTGTATGATAAATGAGTGTGATGGGTGAATAAAGGTTATTATTAGTATCATCTCTTATTGTGTCTCTTCCAATGCCCCGCTCTCCCCTCCCTCCTTCTCTCCCCCATCCCTCTCCCCTCCCTCCTTCTCTCCCCCATCCCTCTCCTCTCCCCGCTCTCCCCTCCCTCCTCCTCTCCCCCATCCCTCTCCCCTCCCTCCTCCTCTCCCCCATCCCTCTCCCCTCCCTCCTTCTCTCCCCCATCCGTCTCCTCTCCCCCATCCCTCTCCCCTCCCTCCTTCTCTCCCCCATCCGTCTCCCCTCCCTCCTTCTCTCCCCCATCCGTCTCCCCTCCCTCCTTCTCTCCCCCATCCGTCTCCCCTCCCTCCCTTCTCTCCCCATCCCTCTCCCCTCCCTCCTTCTCTCCCCCATCCGTCTCCCCTCCCTCCTTCTCTCCCCATCCCTCTCCCCTCCCTCCTTCTCTCCCCATCCCTCTTCCATCCCTCCCTTCTCTCCCCCGTCCCTCTCCCCTCCCTCCCTTCTCTCCCCCATCCCTCTCCCCTCCCTCCTTCTCTCCCCCATCCGTCTCCCCTCCCTCCTTCTCTCTCCCATCCGTCTCCCCTCCCTCCCTTCTCTCCCCATCCCTCTCCCCTCCCTCCTTCTCTCCCCCATCCGTCTCCCCTCCCTCCTTCTCTCCCCATCCCTCTCCCCTCCCTCCTTCTCTCCCCATCCCTCTTCCATCCCTCCCTTCTCTCCCCCGTCCCTCTCCCCTCCCTCCCTTCTCTCCCCATCCCTCTCCCCTCCCTCCTTCTCTCCCCCATCCGTCTCCCCTCCCTCCTTCTCTCCCCATCCCTCTTCCATCCCTCCCTTCTCTCCCCCGTCCCTCTCCCCTCCCTCCCCATCCCTCTTCCATCCCTCCCTTCTCTTCCCCGTCCCTCTCCTCTCCTCTCCCTCCCCATCCCTCTCCCCTCCCTCCCTTCTCTCCCCCATCCCTCTCCCCTCCCTCCCTTCTCTCCCCCATCCCTCTCCCTCCCTCCCTTCTCTCCCCCATCCCTCTCCCCTCCCTCCCTTCTCTCCCCCATCCCTCTCCCCTCCCTCCCGTCTCTCCCCCATCCCTCCCCCCTCCCTCCCGTCTCTCCCCCATCCCTCCCCTTTCTCCTCTCCCCATCCCTATTCCATCCCTCCCTTCTCTCCCCATCCCTCTCCCCTCCCTCCCTTATCTCCCACATCCCTCTCCCCTCCCTCCCTTCTCTCCCACATCCCACCCCTTTCTCCTCTCCCCATCCCTATTCCATCCCTCCCTTCTCTCCCCATCACTCTCCCCTCCCTCCCTTCTCTCCCCCATCCTTCTCCCCTCCCTCCCTTCTCTCCCCCATCCCTCTCCCCTCCCTCCCTTCTCTCCCCCATCCCTCCCCTTTCTCCTCTCCCCATCCCTCTTCCATCCCTCCCTTCTCTCCCCCATCCCTCTCCCCTCCCTCCCTTTTCTCCCCCATCCCTCTCCCCTCCCTCCCTTCTCTCCTCCATCCCTCTCCCCTCCCTCATTCTCTCCCTTCTCTCCCCCATCCCTCTCCAATCCCTCCCTTCTCTCCTCCATCCTTCTCCCCTCCCTCCTTCTCTCCCCCATCCCCCCCACCCCCCCCACCCCCTCCTCCAGGTCTGTTCAGAGAGTTTGGAGGGGCGCGGTGTGTCCACAACATAGTGAAGTATGATCAGTGCAGGGAACATGCTCTGATGATCATTCAGCAGCTGGTTCTGTCCTCCAGTGGAGATGATGACATGGGAACCCTACTGGGTCTGATGCACTCTGCCTCGTCCACCGAGCTACAGCTCAAAACTGACATACTACAGGTGAGATACACACCTACACACACACCTACATCTCAACACACACCTACCTACACCTACACACCTACACTTACACCTACACACACACACACCTACACACACACCTACACCTACACACACACCTACACTCACACCTACACTTACACCTACACTTACACACCTACACCTACACACACACCTACACACACACCTACACACACACGCACACACCTACACACCTACACACACACACCTACACACACAAATACACTTACACACCTACCTACACCTACACACACACACCTACACCTACACACACACACCTACACACACCTACACACACACACCTACACACACCTACACACACACCTACACCTACACACACCTACACACACACCTACACACACCTACAGTGGGGCAAAAAAGTATTTAGTCAGCCACCAATTGTGCAAGTTCTCCCACTTAAAAAGATGAGAGACCTGTAATTTTCATCATAGGTACACTTCAACTATGACAGACAAAATCCAGAAAATCACATTGTAGGATTTTTTATGAATTTATTTGCAAATTATGGTGGAAAATAAGTATTTGGTCAATAACAAATGTTTATCTCAATACTTTGTTATATACCCTTTGTTGGCAATGACAGAGGTCAAACTTTTTCTGTAAGTCTTCACAAGGTTTTCACACACTGTTGCTGGTATTTTGGCCCATTCCTCCATGCAGATCTCCTCTAGAACATTGATGTTTTGGGGCTGTTGCTGGGCAACACGGACTTTCAATTCCCTCCAAAGATTTTCTATGGGGTTGAGATCTGGAGACTGGCTAGGCCACTCCAGGACCTTGAAATGCTTCTTACGAAGCCACTCCTTCGTTGCCCGGGCGGTGTGTTTGGGATCATTGTCATGCTGAAAGACCCAGCCACGATTCATCTTCAATGCTTTGCTGATGGAAGGAGGTTTTCACTCAAAATCTCATGATACATGGCCCCATTCATTCTTTCCTTTACACGGATCAGTCGTCCTGGTCCCTTTGCAGAAAAACAGGCCCAAAGCATGATGTTTCCACCCCCATGCTTCACAGTAGGTATGGTGTTCTTTGGATGCAACTCAGCATTCGTTGTCTTCCAAACACGACGAGTTGAGTTTTTACCAAAAAGTTATATTTTGGTTTCATCTGACCATATGACATTCTCCCAATCTTCTTCTGGATCATCCAAATGCTCTCTAGCAATCTTCAGACGGGCCTGGACATGTACTGGCTTAAGCAGGGGGACACTTCTGGCATTGCAGGATTTGAGTCCCTGGCGGCGTAGTGTGTTACTGATGGTAGGCTTTGTTACTTTGTTCCCAACTCTCTGCAGGTCATTCACTAGGTCCCCCCGTGTGGTTCTGGGATTTTCGTTCTTGTGATCATTTTGACCCCACGGGGTGAGATCTTGCGTGGAGCCCCAGATCGAGGGAGATTATCAGTGGTCTTGTATGTCTTCCATTTCCTAATAATTGCTCCCACAGTTGGTTTCTTCAAACCAAGCTGCTTACCTATTGCAGATTCAGTCTTCCCAGCCTGGTGCAGGTCTACAATTTTGTTTCTGGTGTCCTTTGACAGCTCTTTGGTCTTGGCCATAGTGGAGTTTGGAGTGTGACTGTTTGAGGTTGTGGACAGGTGTCTTTTATACTGATAACAAGTTCAAACAGGTGCCATTAATACAGGTAACGAGTGGAGGACAGAGGAGCCTCTTAAAGAAGAAGTTATAGGTCTGTGAGAGCCAGAAATCTTGCTTGTTTGTAGGTGACCAAATACTTATTTTCCACCATAATTTGCAAATAAATTCATTAAAAATCCTACAATGTGATTTTCTGGATTTTTTTCTAATTTTGTCTGTCATAGTTGAAGTGTACCTATGATGAAAATTACAGGCCTCTCTCATCTTTTTAAGTGGGTGAACCTGCACAACTGGTGGCTGACTAAATACTTTTTTGCCCCACTACACCTACACCTACACACACACACCCACACACACACCTACACACACCCACACACACACCTACACACACCCACACACACACCTACACACACCTACACCTACATACACCTACACACACACCTACACACACACACCTACACACACACACCTACACACACACACACACACACACCTACACACACACCTACACACACACACACACACACACACCTACACACACACACACACACACACCTACACACCTACACACCTACACACACACACACCTACACACCCACCCACACACCCACCCACCCAGCCCTAACCATCCTCTCCCTTTCTGCTAGACTCTCCTGGCTGTGCTGAGAGAAAGTCATCGCACACGGACAGTCTTCCGGAAGGTTGGGGGCTTTGTGTATGTGACGTCCCTACTCGTTGCCATGGAGCGCTCTCTGTGTCAGCCGCCGTGTCACGGGTGGGAACGGGCCAATCAGAACCAAGTGTTTGAGCTCCTCCACACCGTCTTCTGCACGTTGACCGCTGCCATGCGCTACGAACCCGCCAACTCACACTTCTTCAGGACGGAGATCCAGTATGAAAAACTGGCAGACGCTGTCAGGTACAGTATAGGACAGGACATGTATAGGACATGTATAGGACATTATAGGACATTATAGGACATGTATAGTATAGGACATGTATAGGACATGTATAGTATAGGACATGTATAGGACATGTATAGGACAGGACATGTATAGGACATGGACATTAAAGGACATGTATAGGACATTATAGGACATAGGACATGTACATTATAGGACATTATAGGACATGTATAGTATATTATAGGATGTCTATAGTATAGGACATGTATAGTATAGTATAGGACATGTATAGGACATGTATAGTATAGGACATGTGTAGTATAGGACATGTATAGTATAGGGCATGTATAGTATAGGACAGGACATGTATAGTATAGGGCATATATAGGACAGGGCATGTATAGGACATGTATAGTATAGGACATGTATAGTATAGTATAGGGCATGTATAGGACAGGGCATGTATAGTATAGGACATGTGTAGTATAGGACATGTATAGGACAGGACATTATAGGACATGTATAGGACATGGACATGTATAGGACATGTATAGGACATTATAGGACATAGGACATGTACATTATAGGACATTATAGGACATTATAGGACATGTATAGTATATTATAGGATGTCTATAGTATAGGACATGTATAGTATAGTATAGGACATGTATAGTATAGGGCATGTATAGTATAGGACATGTATAGTATAGGGCATGTATAGTATAGGACAGGACATGTATAGTATAGGGCATATATAGGACAGGGCATGTATAGGACATGTATAGTATAGGACATGTATAGTATAGGGCATGTATAGGACAGGGCATGTATAGTATAGGACATGTATAGTATAGGACATGTATAGTATAGGACATGTATAGGGCATGTATAGGACATGTATAGTATAGGGCATGTATAGGACCTGTATAGGGCATGTATAGTATAGGACATGTATAGTATAGGACATGTATAGTATAGGACATGTATAGTATAGGGCATGTATAGTATAGTATAGGGCATGTATAGTATAGGGCATGTATAGTATAGTATAGAACATGTATAGTATAGGACATGTATAGTATAGGACATGTATAGTATAGGACATGTATAGTATAGGGCATGTATAGTATAGTATAGGGCATGTATAGGACAGGACATGTATAGTATAGGGCATGTATAGTATAGTATAGGACATGTATAGTAAAGGGCATGTATAGTATAGTATAGTATAGGACATGTATAGTATAGGACATGTATAGTATAGGACATGTATAGTATAGGACATGTATAGTATAGTATAGGGCATGTATAGTATAGGCCATGTATAGGACAGGGCATGTATAGGACAGGGCATGTATAGTATATGACATGTATAGTATAGGACATGTATAGTATAGGACATGTATAGTATAGGACATGTATAATATAGTATAGGACATGTATAGTATAGTATAGTATTGGACATGTATAGTATTGGACATGTATAGTATTGGACATGTATAGTATAGGACATGTATAGTATTGGACATGTATAGTATTGGACATGTATAGTATAGGACATGTATAGTATAGGACATGTATAGGACATGTATAGGACATGTATAGGATAGGACATGTATAGGACATGTATAGTATAGGACATGTATAGTATAGGACATGTATAGTATAGGACATGTATAGGACATGTATAGTATAGTATAGGGCATGTATAGTATAGGACATGTATAGGACAGGGCATGTATAGTATAGGACATGAATAGTATAGGACATGTATAGTATAGTATAGTATAGGACATGTATAATATAGTATAGGACATGTATAATATAGTATAGGACATGTATAGGGCAGGGTATGTATAGTATAGGACATGTATAGTATAGGACATGTATAGTTTAGGGCATGTATATTATAGTATAGGGCATGTATAGTATAGTATAGGACATGTATAGTATAGGACATGTATAGTATAGGGCATGTATAGTATAGTATAGGACATGTATAGGACAGGACATGTATAGGACATGTATAGTATAGGACATGTATAGTATAGGACATGTATAGGACATGTATAGTATAGGACATGTATAGTATAGGACATGTATAGTATAGGACATGTATAGGGCATGTATAGTATAGGACATGTATAGTATAGGACATGTATAGTATAGGACATGTATAGGGCATGTAAAGGACATGTATAGTATAGGGCATGTATAGGACCTGTATAGGGCATGTATAGGACATGTATAGTATAGGGCATGTATAGTATAGGACATGTATAGTATAGGGCATGTATAGTATAGGATATGTATACCGTCGTGGCCAAAAGTTTTGAGAATGACACAAATATAGTATAGGACATATATAGTATAAGACATGTATAGTATAGTATAGGACATGTATAGTATAGGACATGTATAGTATAGGACATGTATAGGACATGTATAGGACATGTATAGTATAGGACATGTATAGTATAGGATATGTATACCGTCGTGGCCAAAAGTTTTGAGAATGACACAAATATAGTATAGGACATATATAGTATAAGACATGTATAGGGCATGTATAGTATAGGACATGTATAGTATAGGACATGTATAGTATAGGACATGTATAGGACATGTATAGGACATGTATAGTATAGGATATGTATAGTATAGGATATGTATAGTATAGGACATGTACAGTATAGGACATGTATAGTATAGGACATGTATAGGACATGTATAGTATAGGACATGTATAGTATAGGACATGTATAGTATAGGGCATGTATAGTATAGGACATGTATAGTATAGGACATGTATAGTATAGTATAGGACATGACATGTATAGTATAGGGCATGTATAGTATAGGGGATTGTATAGGACATGTATAGTATAGGGTATGTATAGTATAGGATATGTATACCGTCGTGGCCAAAAGTTTTGAGAATGATAGTATAGTATAGGACATATATAGTATGGTAGAGTATAGTATAGGAAATGTATAGTATAGGACATGTATAGGACATGTATAGGACAGGGCATGTATAGTATAGGACATGTATAGTATGGTAGAGTATAGTATAGGAAATGTATAGTATAGGACATGTATAGGGCATGTATAGTATAGGACATGTATAGGACATGTATAGTATAGGACATGTATAGTATAGGACATGTATAGTATAGGATATGTATAGGACATGTATAGTATAGGACATGTATAGTATAGGACATGTATAGTATAGGGCATGTATAGGACATGTATAGTAATGGGCATGTATAATATAGGACATGTATAGGACATGTATAGTATAATATAGGACATGTATAGTATAAGACATGTATAGGACATGACATGTATAGTGTAGGGCATGTATAGGGCATGTATAGTATAGTATAGGACATGTATAGGGCATGTATAGTATAGTATAGGACATGTATAGTATAGGGCATGTATATTATAGTATAGGGCATGTATAGGATAGTGTAGGACATGTATAGTATAGAGCATGTATAGGACAGGGCATGTATAGGACATGTATAGGACAGGGCATGTATAGTATAGGACATGTATAGTATAGGACATGTATAGGACAGGGCATGTAAAGCATAGGACATGTATAGGACAGGGCATGTATTGTATAGGACATGTATAGTATAGGGCATGTATAGTATAGGACATGTATAGTATAGGATATGTATACCGTCGTGGCCAAAAGTTTGGAGAATGACACAAATATTAATTTTCACAAAGTCTGCTGCCTCAGTTTGTATGATGGGAATTTGCATATTCTCCAGAATGTTATGAATAGTGATCAGATGAATTGCAATTAATTGCTAAGTCCCTCTTTGCCATGCAAATTAACTGAATCCCCCAAAAACATTTCCACTGCATTTCAGCCCTGCCACAAAAGGACCAGCTGACATCATGTCAGTGATTTTCTCGTTATTAACACAGGTGTGAGTGTTGATGAGGACAAGGCTGGAGATCACTCTGTCATGCTGATTGAGTTCGAATAACAGACTGGAAGCTTCAAAAGGAGGGTGGTGCTTGGAATCATTGTTTTTCCTCTGTCAACCATGGTTACCTGCAAGGAAACACGTGCCATCGTCATTGCTTTGCACAAAAAGGGCTTCACAGGTAAGGATATTGCTGCCAGTAACATTGCACCTAAATCAACCACTTATCGGATCATCAAGAACTTCAAGGAGAGCGGTTCAATTGTTGTGAAGAAGGCTTCAGGGCGCCCAAGAAAGTCCAGCAAGAGCCAGGACCGTCTCCTAAAGTTGATTCAGTTGCAGGATCGGGGCACCACCAGTACAGAGCTTGCTCAGGAATGGCAGCAGGCAGGTGTGAGTGCATCTGCACGCACAGTGAGGCGAAGACTGGTGTCAAGATGGGCAGCAAAGAAGCCACTTCTCTCCAGGAAAAACATCAGGGACAGACTGCTATTCTGCAAAAGGTACAGGGATTGGACTGCTGAGGACTGGGGTAAAGTCCTTTTCTCTGATGAATCCCCTTTCAGATTGTTTGGGGCATCCGGAAAAAAGCTTGTCCGGAGAAGACAAGGTGAACGCTACCATCAGTCCTGTGTCATGCCAACAGTAAAGCATCCTGAGACCATTCATGTGTGGGGTTGCTTCTCAGCCAAGGGAGTGGGCTCACTCACAATTTTGCCAAAGAACACAGCCATGAATAAAGAATGATACCAAGACATCCTCCGAGAGCAACATCTCCCAACCATCCAGGAACAGTTTGGTGACAAACAATGCCTTTTCCAGCATGATGGAGCACCTTTCCATAAGGCAAAAGAACTAAGTGGCTCTGGGAACAAAACATCGATATTTTGGGTCAATGGCTAGGAAACTCCCCAGACCTTATTCCCATTGAAAACTTGTGGTCAATTCTCAAGAGGCGGGTGGACAAACAAAACCCCACAAATTCTGACAAACTCCAAGCATTGATTATGCAAGAATTAGGTGCCATCAGTCAGGATGTGGCCCAGAAGTTAATTGACAGCATGCCAGGGCGGATTGCAGAGGTCTTGAAAAAGAAGGGTCAACACAGCAAATATTGACTCTTTGTATCAACTTCATGTAATTGTCAATAAAAGCCTTTGACACTTATGAAATGCTTGTAATTATACTTCAGTATTCCATAGTAACATCTGACAAAAATATGTAAAGACACTGAAGCAGCACACTTTGTGGAAATTAATATTTGTGTCATTCTCTAAACTTTTGGCCACGACTGTAGTATAGTATAGGACATGTATAGGACAGGACTAGTATAGTATAGGACATGTATAGGACATGTTTAGTATAGGACATGTATAGGACATGTTTAGTATAGGACATGTATAGGACATGTTTAGGACAGGACATGTATAGGTCATGTATAGGTCATGTATAGTATAGGACATGTATAGGACTGGGCATGTATAGGACATGTATAGGTCATGTATATTATAGGACATGTATAGGACAGGGCATGTATAGGACAGGACATGTTTAGGACATGTATAGGACATGGACCCAACTAATCGTTAAACAGTGATGAGTATTGAAGTGTGGTAGATCGTGAGTCTTCACATGAGACTTCTACTGATGATGATGATTAGAGGACTGTCTACACTGAACAAAAATATAAACGAAACGTGTGAGGTGTTGCTGAAATAAAAGATCCCGTCAATTTTCCATACGAACAAAAAAGCTTATTTCTCTCAAATTTTGTTGACAAATTTGTTTACATCTCTGTTAGTGAGCATTTCTCATTTGCCAAGATAATCCATCCACCTGACAGGTGTGACCTATATCATTGTGCTGGGGACAATAAAAGGCCACTCTAAAATGTATAGTTTTGTCACAAAACTCAATGCTACAGACGTCTCAAGTTTTGAGGGAGCGTACAATTGGCATGCTGACTGCAGGAATGTCCACCAGAGTTGTTGCCAGAGAATGTAATGTTGATTTCTCTACCATAAGCCGCCTCTAACAACGTTGTTTTAGAGAATTTGGCAGTACGTTCAATCGGCTTCACAACCGCAGACCACGTGTAACCACGCCAGCCCAGAACCTCCACATCCGGCTTCTTCACCTGCGGGATTGTCTGAGGGTGGTGGGCCAAACCAGGCCCACCCATGGCTGCGCCCCTGCCCAGTCATGTGAAATCCATAAATTAGAGCCTAATGAATTTATTTAAATTGACTGATTTCCTTATATGAACTGTAAACTCAGTAAAATCTTTGACATTTTTTGCAAGTTGCGCTTATATTTTTGTTCAGTATAAATAAATACGATTGATTGATTAATTATTGGCCCATGCCCCACCACCTTCATTCAGGCTGCTGGGTTGTTTCTCGGAGGCCAAGAAGGTCGGAGTCACCGGAGTGTTCCCTTCCAACGCCCAGCCCTTCCTGAGGCTCCTGGAGGACGACGGGGCAGGGGGCGGGACCGGGGACAACATCTGCCCCACCCTCAAACACTGCAGCAAGCTCTTCATCTACCTTCATAAGATGGCCACCGACTCCTTCGACAGGTACGTCAGTCATTGTTTCTCACTAAAACAGACTCTAGGCCCACTCATTTGATAGGTCAGTGATTGACTCCCTCAACGGGTCAGTGATTGACTCCCTCAATAGGTCAGTGATTGACCCCCTCAACAGGGCAGTGATTGACCCCCTCAACAGGGCAGTGATTGACCCCCTCAACAGGGCAGTGATTGACTCCCTCAACAGGTCAGTGATTGACTCCCTCAACAGGGCAGTGATTGACTCCCTCAACAGGTCAGTGATTGACTCCCACAGTGATCAGTGATTGGTTAAACAGGCCAAAAGGAGTCTAACCAATCAATGGTTGTTGAATCAATGGGCTCCCGAGTGGCGCAGCGGTCTAAGGCACAGCATCACCAGTGTAAGAGGCGTCACTACAGTCCCTGGTTCGAATCCAGGCTGTATCACATCCGGCCGTGATTTTGGAAGTTCCATAGGGCGGCGCACAATTGGCCCGGCGCCTTCCGGGTTTGGCCGGAGTAAATAAGAATTTGTTTTTAAACTGGCTTGAAAATACATCCCGTGACAATCAAAGCTCCGACGAACAAGTCACAGATTCATCGATGCAAAGCCCCCACAGATTTAGATACCGAGTTCCTCTCAGATCACGTCTGAGACTCAAAACAGTGACTTCACTTGGACTCTCACATACCTCAATGCAGTTGTGCAGTTTTGACTGGGCTGTGCTGCCTTGCGAATGAAGAGCTTACCTGCCACACTGTTGTGCAGGTCTCTCCAAACAAGGTCCTGGGTACCACAAGGGGCACACATTTTGGTATTATATTATACAGATGATTCAAATAATCAACCCCCCCAGGACCAGGATTGGGAAACATTGGTGTAGTGTAACCAAACCTTCACATGCATGTGCTGTAGCATTAGCCTCCTGGTAGTGAGCTGTAGCAATAGCCTCCTGGTAGTGAGCTGTAGCATTAGCCTCCTGGTAGTGAGCTGTAGCATTAGCCTCATGGTAGTGAGCTGTAGCATTAGCCTCCTGGTAGTGAGCTGTAGCATTAGCCTCCTGGTAGTGAGCTGTAGCAATAGCCTCCTGGTAGTATGCTGTAGCATTAGCCTCCTGGTAGTGAGCTGTAGCATTAGCCTCCTGGTAGTGTGCTGTAGCATTAGCCTCCTGGTAGTGAGCTGTAGCATTAGCCTCCTGGTAGTGAGCTGTAGCATTAGCCTCCTGGTAGTGAGCTGTAGCATTAGCCTCCTGGTAGTGAGCTGTAGCATTAGCCTCCTGGTAGTGAGCTGTAGCATTAGCCTCCTGGTAGTGAGCTGTAGCATTAGCCTCCTGGTAGTGAGCTGTAGCATTAGCCTCCTGGTAGTGAGCTGTAGCATTAGCCTCCTGGTAGTGTGCTGTAGCATTAGCCTCCTGGTAGTGAGCTGTAGCATTAGCCTCCTGGTAGTGAGCTGTAGCATTAGCCTCCTGGTAGTGTGCTGTTGCATTAGCCTCCTGGTAGTGAGCTGTAGCATTAGCCTCCTGGTAGCATTAGCCTCCTGGTAGTGTTCTGTATAATTAGCCTCCTGGTAGCATTAGCCTCCTTGTAGTGTGCTGTGGCATTAGCCTCCTTGTAGTGTGCTGTAAAATTAGCCTCCTGGTAACATTAGCCTCCTTGTAGTGTGCTAGCTAGCTATGCTCTGAGCGCTCTTTTCTTTCAGCCTTCTAACTAACATCTTCCTCTTTTCTCTCTTTCCTCTCTTTCTCTCTTTTTCTCCTCTAATCTTTGGCACTGCCTGGCTGTGTGTTTGGGCTGTGTGCTACTCTTGTCCATCCATGTTTGTCTGTGTGTGTGTGTGTGTCCTGAATGTGTGTGTGTGCTGTGTTCAGTCGTGCGGAGCAGGTTCCCCCCTGCCTCACTCACGAGACCTCCCTGCCATCCCCCTGGGGTACGCCAGCGCTCGCCAGGAAGAGGTAGCTACTGCGCTCTGCACTCCTCTTCCTCATCCCGCTCTTTCGCTCCTCTTCCTCTGTCATGCTACTTTCTCTTTCCCCTATGTCAGCTATTGCTGCTATGTCATGTAGCTCCCTTTCCCTTATGTCAGCTGTTGCTGCTATGTCATGTAGCTCTCTCCTCTCCCTTATGTCAGCTGTTGCTGCTATGTCATGTAGCTCTCTCCTCTCCCTTATGTCAGCTATTGCTGCTATGTCATGTAGCTCCCTTTCCCTTATGTCAGCTGTTGCTGCTATGTCATGTAGCTCTCTCCTCTCCCTTATGTCAGCTATTGCTGCTATGTCATGTTGCTCTCTTTCCCTTATGTCAGCTATTGCTGCTATGTCATGTTGCTCTCTTTCCCTTATGTCAGCTGTTGCTGCTATGTCATGTAGCTCTCTCCTCTCCCTTATGTCAGCTATTGCTGCTATGTCATGTTGCTCTCTTTCCCTTATGTCAGCTGTTGCTGCTATGTCATGTAGCTCTCTTACCCTTATGTCAGCTGTTGCTGCTATGTCATGTTGCTCTCTCCTCTCCCTTATGTCAACTATTGCTGCTATGTCATGTGAATTCCTCTCCTCTTGTTCTTTGCATTCTGACCCATTTCTTTCTCTCTCTCTCTCTTATCCTCCCGCTCGTTCTTTCTCCCCTCTCTTTGTTCTCTCTCTCTCTCTCTCTCTCTCTTATCCTCCCTCTCGTTCTCTCTCCCCTCTCTTTGTTCTCTCTCTCTCTCTCTTATCCTCCCTCTCGTTCTCTCTCCCCTCTCTTTGTTCTCTCTCTCTCTTTTCATCCTGGTTCTGCTGACCCCTTCCTTTAAAGCCCTCTCTCCTCACTGCTCTGTAGGGGAAACCAACCCACCGGTTGTATCACTTCCATGACTGCATCAACGTGGCTATTTTTCTCTAATTAAATGAATACAGGCCTGGGTGTGAGTCAGTGTCAACTCTAAACTGACTTAACCTTTAAACCTCTCGTGTTTAATCTCTTCATGTTTTAATCACTTTTACAGAGACATTTTGTTAATCAACATTTCAGTTTTCAAAGTAAAAATCCAGAGTTTAGCAAAATAGGTGATTTTATTCCATGATCCCTTTTGAAAGGAAAGATTAGGACATCAATTCTGGATTTATTTTCCCTCTCATCGGACTCAACCCCACAATATTTTGGCAACACATTATTTAGATAGTCCCCAATAGATACTGAGTATAGCGAACATTAAGAACACCTTCTTAACATTGAGTTGTATCCCCTTTTGCACACAGAACAGCATCAATTCGTCGGGGACATGGACTCTACAAGGTGTCCAAAGCGTTCCACAGGGATGCTGGCCCATGTTGACTCTACAAGGTGTCGAAAGCGTTCCACAGGGATGCTGGCCCATGTTGACTCTACAAGGTGTCGAAAGCGTTCCACAGGGATGCTGGCCCATGTTGACTCTACAAGGTGTTGAAAGCGTTCCACAGGGATGCTGGCCCATGTTGACTCTACAAGGTGTTGAAAGCGTTCCACAGGGATGCTGGCCCATGTTGACTCTACAAGGTGTCCAAAGCGTTCCACAGGGATGCTGGTTCATGTTGACTCTACAAGGTGTCTAAAGCGTTCCACAGGGATGCTGGCCCATGTTGACTCTACAAGGTGTCGAAAGCGTTCCACAGGGATGCTGGCCCATGTTGACTCTACAAGGTGTCGAAAGCGTTCCACAGGGATGCTGGCCCATGTTGACTCTACAAGGTGTCGAAAGCGTTCCACAGGGATGCTGGCCCATGTTGACTCTACAAGGTGTGGAAAGCGTTCCACAGGGATGCTGGCCCATGTTGACTCTACAAGGTGTGGAAAGCGTTCCACAGGGATGCTGGCCCATGTTGACTCCAATGCTTCCCACAGTTGTGTCTAGTTGGCTGGATGTTCTTTAGGTGGTGGGCCATTCTTGATACACACAGGAAACTGTTGACTGTCACTAACTACTAACTTACTGTCACCGAAAACACAGGCACGGCTACCAGGGCACATCAGGCCCCCCTGCAGGGGTCCGAGCCTTGACGGACCTAAACATGAAACTACAACTGGCCAACTCTTCCTCCTCCTCGGACTCGGTGGTCATCCACCCTGGGGCGGGGCTAGCAATGTTGGACCTGCTGGCCTCCGTCAGCTCCGACAGCCAACCAGAGGTAAGGAAGTGCCGAGGAGGCCACACCCACTTCTTGTGTCCCTGGTCTCAGGATGAATGTGTTACTTTCTCTCAGTGGTACTAGTCGGTAAAAATTGAATAAAGTTTACTACCATTTCCTCTTAGTCCAAAAATGAGGTGAATGAGGAACAAGAGTTGTACAAGAGTTCCATTTCCTCCCTAAGAGTTGTACATGTCTGAATATCTGTGTATGTTCCTGGTTTAGCTGTGTCATAACACTAGTCTAGCTTTTATATGACAAAGACTTACCCTTCAGCAAGATGCTCCAAGGGTTCAGCTCGTCTGTCACAAACGTTAAAGACACCAAAACTTAACTATTCATTTCCCTTCCCTCCCTCCCTCTCCCTACCCAGCATGCTCTGGACCTTCAGCTAGCAGTAGCTAACATCCTGCAGCTGCTGGTCCACAGTGAGAGAAACCAGCAGATCCTGTGTGAAGCAGGTCTCCACAGCAGACTACTGCAGCGCTGCAGCCTGGCCCTGGGAGACGAGGAACACCCCCTACACCCACCGCTGCAGAGGATGTTTGAGAGGCTGGCCTCGCAGGCCCTGCAGCCTATGGCCCTGAGGTGAGGGTGGGATGCAGGCAGACAGAGTCTCTCACTCACACACTCACTCACGCACGCACTCACTCACTCGCTCACTCGCTCACTCACTCACTCACTCACTCACTCACTCACTCACTCACACACTCACACACTCAACTCACACCCCGCAGGACCAGATGTGGCACATCATTATAAGTCCATTTACCTCTAAAATATTTACCTCATCACAGATTTAATTGCACACAAATAGTAAACAGAGCTCTCTGTCACTAAGGGCTGGCATAACCCCCATAACCCCCATAACCCCCCTAATAACCCCCCATAACCCCCCTAATAACCCCTAATAACCCCCCATAACCCCCCTAATAACCCCCCATAACCCCCCATAACCCCCCTAATAACCCCCCATAACCCCCCATAACCCCCCTAATAACCCCCATAACCCCCCATAACCCCCCTAATAACCCCCCTAATAACCCCCCATAACCCCCCCATAACCCCCCATAACCCCCCTAATAACCCCCCATAACCCCCCCATAACCCCCCTAATAACCCCCCATAACCCCCCCATAACCCCCCATAACCCCCCTAATAACCCCCCATAACCCCCCTAATAAACTCTTAATGATGTCGATGGTTCTTTTACATAAAAGGGAAATAATCGGTTTTGACAGGTTTTATTATTATTTAGAGGAGTCTGGGTGGAGTCACAGTTGGCCTAATTTGCTGCATGGCCGGTCAGCTGTGATGCAGGATAGGATACAGACAGTTGGGCTCGAGACACACACACGCACACGCACACGCAGACACAGACACACAGAGCCAGAGAAGAAGTCATCTGACTTTCTTTCTTATAAAAATGAACAATGATCCTCTGTAGACTCTCCTGTTTCTCCTCTGTAGACTCAAACAATGAATCAATTCATAATAAAATGAATCAATTAGCCCATTTAAAATGTTTATTTTACTCCGTAAGATAATTAGCAATATGCAAGAGACTACAGTTGGACCGTGTGCCATGAAGTATACTGTGTTTCGCTGATTTAAGGTCAAGGACTGGTCATGAGAAGCCAAATATCAAAGCAAGTATTATTTAATGACTTCTGGTAGAAAACAAATCAATTGATTCACAATACAAGGCATAACGGCGTAATGTACGAGGCAAGAGGCATTATTTTAAGCGTATAGATACGAAAGTTGACTTACAAGGACAAAACGTGAACAAAGAGATGCCTTTTAGATGTCTAGGAAATGAGAATGGATCATCCCATCCTTCCTCCTTGGACCTGATACAGGATAAGAGAGAGAGAGAGAACAAAAGGCATTTCATTCCATTTAGAACAACTGAAGGTGTTAACCTTTTCAACCCAAAATCAGCCACCGTTGGCCAATCAAACGATACCAAGTTCACAGAGTAACCTGACCACCAAGGCCCAGTCTCCACAGAGAGTCACAGCATTTAATGACTTGTGTGGCAGATGAGACCAATGGGAATGAGACAGAATTCCTGAGAAGACAATGAAAACCTTTTTGCGTTATTGAGTAATTCAGAGTTCACCTTGTCCAGATACAAGTTACCACAGAGATCCTACATCTATATAGAGAGCATCAGAGTTCACCTTGTCCAGATACAAGTTACCACAGAGATCCTACATCTATATAGAGAGCATCAGAGTTATCCTGAGGACAAGTTACCACAGAGATCATACATCCATATAGAGAGCATCAGAGTTATCCTCAGAGGGCAATTACCACAGAGATCCTACATCTATATAGAGAGCATCAGAGTTATCCTCAGAGGGCAGTTACCACAGAGATCCTACATCTATATAGAGAGCATAAGAGTTATCCTCAGAGGGCAGTTACCACAGAGATCCTACATCTATATAGAGAGCATCAGAGTTATCCTCAGAGGGCAGTTACCACAGAGATCATACATCTATATAGAGAGCATCAGAGTTATCCTCAGAGGGCAGTTACCACAGAGATCATACAGGTAGCCTAGTGGTTAGAGTGTTGGACTAGTAACCAGCAGGTAGCCTAGTGGTTAGAGTGTTGGACTAGTAACCAGCAGGTAGCCTAGTGGTTAGAGTGTTGGACTAGTTACCAGCAGGTAGCCTAGTGGTTAGAGCGTTGGACTAGTAACCAGCAGGTAGCCTAGTGGTTAGTGTTGGACTAGTAACCAGCAGGTAGCCTAGTGGTTAGAGCTTTGGACTAGTAACCAGCAGGTAGCCTAGTGGTTAGAGTGTTGGACTAGTAACCAGCAGGTAGCCTAGTGGTTAGAGTGTTGGACTAGTAACCAGCAGGTAGCCTAGTGGTTAGAGTGTTGGACTAGTAACCAGCAGGTAGCCTAGTGGTTAGAGCATTGGGCCAGTAACCAGCAGGTAGCCTAGTGGTTAGAGCGTTGGGCCAGTACCTGAAAGGTTGCTAGATCGAATCCCCTGACTAGGTACCCCCTTTTCCCTTGTAATAGTGTTGTAGCTGTGGTAAAACCATTATAACTGACTAGGTACCCCCCTTTTAATAGTGTTGTAGCTGTGGTCAAACCATTATAACTGACTAGGTACCCCCATTTTAATAGTGTTGTAGCTGTGGTAAAACCTTTATAACTGACTAGGTACCCCCCTTTTAATAGTGTTGTAGCTGTGGTAAAACCATTATAACTGACTAGGTACCCCCCTTTTAATAGTGTTGTAGCTGTGGTAAAACCATTATAACTGACTAGGTACCCCCCCTTTCCCTTTTAATAGTGTTGTAGCTGTGGTAAAACCATTATAACTGACTAGGTACCCCCCTTTCCCTTTTAATAGTGTTGTAGCTGTGGTAAAACCATTATAACTGACTAGGTACCCCCCTTTTAATAGTGTTGTAGCTGTGGTAAAACCATTATAACTGACTAGGTACCCCCCTTTCCCTTTTAATAGTGTTGTAGCTGTGGTAAAACCATTATAACTGACTAGGTACCCCCCTTTTAATAGTGTTGTAGCTGTGGTAAAACCATTATAATTGACTAGGTACCCCCCTTTTAATAATGTTGTAGCTGTGGTAAAACCATTATAACTGACTAGGTACCCACCCCCCTTTTAATAGTGTTGTAGCTGTGGTAAAACCTTTATAACTGACTAGGTACCCCCCTTTTAATAGTGTTGTAGCTGTGGTCAAACCATTATAACTGACTAGGTACCCCCCTTTTAATAGTGTTGTAGCTGTGGTAAAACCATTATAACTGACTAGGTACCCCCCTTTCCCTTTTAATAGTGTTGTAGCTGTGGTAAAACCATTATAACTGACTAGGTACCCCCCTTTCCCTTTTAATAGTGTTGTAGCTGTGGTAAAACCATTATAACTGACTAGGTACCCCCCTTTTAATAGTGTTTTAGCTGTGGTAAAACCATTATAACTGACTAGGTACCCCCCTTTTAATAGTGTTGTAGCTGTGGTCAAACCATTATAACTGACTAGGTACCCCCCTTTTAATAGTGTTGTAGCTGTGGTAAAACCTTTATAACTGACTAGGTACCCCCCTTTTAATAGTGTTGTAGCTGTGGTAAAACCATTATAACTGACTAGGTACCCCCCTTTTAATAGTGTTGTAGCTGTGGTAAAACCATTATAACTGACTAGGTACCCCCCTTTTAATAGTGTTGTAGCTGTGGTAAAACCATTATAACTGACTAGGTACCCCCCTTTTAATAGTGTTGTAGCTGTGGTAAAACCATTATAACTGACTAGGTACCCCCCTTTTAATAGTGTTGTAGCCTTTTAATAATTTTGTAGCTGTGGTAAAACCATTATAACTGACTAGGTACCCCCCTTTCCCTTTTAATAATTTTGTAGCTGTGGTAAAACCATTATAACTGACTAGGTACCCCCCTTTTAATAGTGTTGTAGCTGTGGTAAAACCATTATAACTGACTAGGTACCCCCCTTTCCCTTTTAATAGTGTTGTAGCTGTGGTAAAACCATTATAACTGACTAGGTACCCCCCTTTTAATAGTGTTGTAGCTGTGGTAACACCATTATAACTGACTAGGTACCCCCCTTTTAATTGTGTTGTAGCTGTGGTAGCACCATTATAACTGACTAGGTACCCCCCTTTTAATAGTGTTGTAGCTGTGGTAAAACCATTATAACTGACTAGGTACCCCCCTTTCCCTTTTAATAGTGTTGTAGCTGTGGTAAAAGCATTATAACTGACTAGGTACCCCCCTTTCCCTTTTAACAGTGTTGTAGCTATGGTAAAACCATTATAACTGACTAGGTACCCCCCTTTCCCCTGTAATAGTGTTGTAGCTGTGGTAAAACCACTATTACTGACTAGGTACCCCCCTTTCCCCTGTAATAGTGTTGTAGTTGTGGTAATGCCATTTTAACTGACTAGGTACCCCCTTTTAATAGTGTTGTAGCTGTGGTAAAACCATTATAACTGACTAGGTACCCCCCTTTCCCTTTTAATAGTGTTGTAGCTGTGGTAAAACCATTATAACTGACTAGGTACCCCCCTTTCCCCTGTAATAGTGTTGTAGCTGTGGTAAAACCACTATAACTGACTAGGTACCCCCCTTTCCCCTGTAATAGTGTTGTAGTTGTGGTAATGCCATTTTAACTGACTAGGTACCCCCCTTTTAATAGTGTTGTAGCTGTGGTAAAACCATTATAACTGACTAGGTACCCCCCTTTCCCTTTTAATAGTGTTATAGCTGTGGTAAAACCATTATAACTGACTAGGTACCCCCCTTTTAATAGTGTTGTAGCTGTGGTAAAACCATTATAACTGACTAGGTACCCCCCTTTCCCTTTTAATAGTGTTGTAGCTGTGGTAAAACCATTATAACTGACTCGGTACCCCCCTTTTAATAGTGTTGTAGCTGTGGTAAAACCATTATAACTGACTAGGTACCCCCCTTTTAATAGTGTTGTAGCTGTGGTAAAACCATTATAACTGACTAGGTACCCCCCTTTCCGTTTTAATAGTGTTGTAGCTGTGGTAAAACCATTATAACTGACTAGGTACCCCCCTTTCCCCTGTAATAGTGTTGTAGCTGTGGTAAAACCATTATAACTGACTAGGTACCCCCTTTTAATAGTGTTGTAGCTGTGGTAAAACCATTATAACTGACTAGGTACCCCCCCTTTCCCTTTTAATAGCGTTGTAGCTGTGGTAAAACCATTATAACTGACTAGGTACCCCCCTTTTAATAGTGTTGTAGCTGTGGTAAAACCATTATAACTGACTAGGTACCCCCCTTTCCCTTTTAATAGCGTTGTAGCTGTGGTAAAACCATTATAACTGACTAGGTACCCCCCTTTTAATAGTGTTGTAGCTGTGGTAAAACCATTATAACTGACTAGGTACCCCCCTTTTAATAGTGTTGTAGCTGTGGTAAAACCATTATAACTGACTAGGTATCCCCCTTTACCTTTCAGTTGGACAACTGACTAGGTATCCCCCCTTTCTCTTCCCATATAGATAGCTTCAGAGTTCTCCTCGGTGAACACTTTTCAGATACCAGACCAAAGTTAATATTTCATTATTCAATCACACATTCAATAGTCGGTCCTCTTGATACTGTAACAGAGATACATTCAATAGTCAGTCCTCTGGATACTGTAACATAGATATAGTCAGTCCTCTGGATACTGTAACAGAGATATAGTCAGTCCTCTGGATACTGTAACAGAGATATAGTCAGTCCTCTGGATACTGTAACAGAGACACATTCAATAGTCAGTCCTCTGGATACTGTAACAGAGATATAGTCAGTCCTCTGGATACTGTAACAGAGAGATAGTCAGTCCTCTGGATACTGTAACAGAGAGATAGTCAGTCCTCTGGATACTGTAACAGAGACAGATTCAATAATCAGTCCTCTGGATACTGTAACAGAGACAGATTCAATAATCAGTCCTCTGGATACTGTAACAGAGACAGATTCAATAGTCAGTCCTCTGGATACTGTAACAGAGACAGATTCAATAGTCAGTCCTCTGGATACTGTAACAGAGATATAGTCAGTCCTCTGGATACTGTAACAGAGATATAGTCAGTCCTCTGGATACTGTAACAGAGATATAGTCAGTCCTCTGGATTCTGTAACAGAGATATAGTCAGTCCTCTGGATACTGTAACAGAGATAGTCAGTCCTCTGGGTACTGTAACAGAGACACATTCAATAGTCAGTCCTCTGGATACTGTAACAGAGATATAGTCAGTCCTCTGGATACTGTAACATAGATATAGTCAGTCCTCTGGATACTGTAACAGAGATAGTCAGTCCTCTGGGTACTGTAACAGAGACACATTCAATAGTCAGTCCTCTGGATACTGTAACAGAGATATAGTCAGTCCTCTGGATACTGTAACATAGATATAGTCAGTCCTCTTAATACTGTAACAGAGATATAGTCAGTCCTCTGGATACTGTAACAGAGATATAGTCAGTCCTCTGGATACTGTAACAGAGACACATTCAATAATCAGTCCTCTGGATACTGTAACAGAGACTCATTCAATAGTCAGTCCTCTGGATACTGTAACAGAGATATAATCAGTCCTCCGGATACTGTAACAGAGAGATAGTCAGTCCTCTGGATACTGTAACAGAGATATAATCAGTCCTCTGGATACTGTAACAGAGAGATAGTCAGTCCTCTGGATACTGTAACAGAGAGATAGTCAGTCCTCTGGATACTGTAACAGAGATATAGTCAGTCCTCTGGATACTGTAACAGAGATATAATCAGTCCTCTGGATACTGTAACAGAGATATAGTCAGTCCTCTGGATACTGTAACAGAGATATAATCAGTCCTCTGGATACTGTAACAGAGAGATAGTCAGTCCTCTGGATACTGTAACAGAGACACATTCAATAGTCAGTCCTCTGGATACTGTAACAGAGATATAGTCAGTCCTCTTGATACTGTAACAGAGATATAGTCAGTCCTCTGGATACTGTAACAGAGATAGTCAGTCCTCTGGATACTGTAACAGAGATATAGTCAGTCCTCTGGTTACTGTAACAGAGACACATTTTGTCCCCTCGGAGGGGGAAGGGCTGACTAGTCCATTGTCCTTTGTGTTGACCTTGTGTTTCTGGACCATTTGCCATGCAGCTCCAGGTGACAGAGAGCATATCAATTAAGGCCGAGTCTGCAATGATGTTTATTGTTCTTCAAAAGGAGGAAATGCGTCCATGTTGATCCCTTTGGAAATAAGTGTTTTCATTCAAGTTTTCACGTGTCATCCACTGGGATTCAACATGCACATCTTGTCTACGTATGTTTTCTTGTCACACCAAGATAAACATAATTTTTTAAAATTCATATTGTTTCTCCCCCGCAGAGAGTTCCTCCGGCTGGGCAACCCTCTAAACTGTGGCGCCTGGGACAAGAAGCTGCTCAAACAGTATCGTGTCCACAAACCCTCCTCCCTTAGCTACGACGCAGAGATGAGAAGTAAGACACCACTCTCAATGTTGTGTGTGTGTGTGTATATATATATATATATATATATATATATATATATATATACACACACACACACACACACACACACACACACACACACACACACACATCTATACACACATACACACACACATCTACACACACACACACACACACACACACACACACACACATCTATACACACATCTACACACACACATCTACACACACACACACACACACACACACACACACACACACATCTATACACATACAGTACCAGTCAAAAGATTGGATATAGCTACTCATTCCAGGGTTTTTCTTTATTTTTACTATTTTATACATTGTAGAATAATAGTGAAGACATCAAAACTATGAAATAACATATATGGAATCATGTAGTAACCAAAAAAGTGTTAAAACAAATCAAAATATATTTTAGTTTCTTCAAGTACCCACTGTTTGCCTTGATGACAGCTTTGCACACTCTTGGCATTCTCTCAACCAGCTTCACCTCAACCAGCTTTTCCAACAGTCTTGAAGGAGTTCCCACATATGCTGAGCACTTGTTGGCTGCTTTTCCTTCACTCTGTGGTCAAACTCATCCAAAACCATTTCAACTGGGTTGAGGTCAGGTGATTGTGGAGACCAGGTCATCTGATGCAGCACTCCATGACTCTCCTTCTTGGTCAAATAGCCCTTACACATCCTGGAGGTGTGTTGGGTCATTGTCCTGTTGAAAAACAAATGATAGTCCCACTAAGCGCTAACCAGATGGGATGGCGTTTCAATGCAGAATGCTGTGGTAGCCATGGTGATTAAGTGTGCCTTGAATTCTAAATAAATCACAGACAGTGTCACCAGTAAAGCACCATCACACCTCCTCCTCCATGCTTCACAGTGAGAACCACACATGCAGAGATAATCCGTTCACCTAATCTAATGTCCATTGCTCGTGTTTCTTGGCCCAAGGCAAGTCTCTTCTTCTTATTGGTGTCCTTTAGTAGTGATTTCTTTACAGCAATTTGACCATAAAGGCCAGATTCATGCAGTCTCCTCTGAACAGTTGATGTTGAGATGTGTCTGTTTCTTGAACTCTGTGAAGCATTTATTCGGGCTGCAATTTCTACAGTTAACTCTAATGAACTTATCCTCTGCAGCAGAGGTAACTCTGGGTCTTCCTTTCCTGTGGCGGTCCTCATGAGAGCCAGTTTCATCATAGCGCTTGATGGTTTTTGCGACTGCACTTAAAGAAACTTTCAACGTTTTTGAACATTCTCCGGATTGACTGACCTTCATGTCTTAAAGTAAGGATGGACTGTCATTTCTCTTTACTTATTTGAGCTGTTCTTGCCATAATATGGACTTGGTCTTTTACCTTGTCACAACACAACTGATTCGCTCAACTGCATTTTTTTACTTTTAACAAGGCACACCTATTTATTGAAATGCATTCCAGGTGACTACCCCATGAAGCTAGTTGAGAGAATGCCAAGAGTGTGCAAAGCTGTCGTTAAGGCAAAGGGTGGCTACTTTGAAGAATCTCAAATATAAAATATATTTTGATTTGTTTAACATTTTTTTTGGTTACTACATGATTCCATATATGTTATTTCATAGTTTTGATTTCGTCACTTAATATTGGGCTCCCAAGTAGCGCAGCGGTCTAATGCACTGCATCTCGGTGCTAGAGGTGTCACTACAGATACAGCCTGGATTCGAACCAGGGTATCACAGCCGGCCGTGATTGGGAGTCCCATAGGGCGGCGCACAATTGGCCCAGCGTCGTCCGGCTTTGGCCGGGGTAGGCCATCATTGTAAATATGAATTTGTTCTTAACTGACGTGGCTAGTTAAATAAAGATGAAATAAATTAAAATATATATATACAATGTAGAAATAGTATATGAGGAAAATTGTTATTTAGCCTTACTGCTATCAGCCCATATAAATGCAGTGAAAAACAGATTCACTGCATGGAACAACAGATCTTTATAGATGCAGAATAAGGCTTTATAGATGCAGAATAAGGCATTATAGATGCAGAATAAGGCATTATAGATGCAGAATAAGGCATTATAGATGCAGAATAAGGCTTTATAGATGCAGAATAAGGCTTTATAGATGCAGCGTAAGGCTTTATAGATGCAGAGTAAGGCTTTATAGATGCAGAATAAGGCTTTATAGATGCAGAATAAGGCTTTATAGATGCAGAATAAGGCTTTATAGATGCAGAATAAGGCTTTATAGATGCAGAATAAGGCTTTATAGATGCAGAATAAGGCTTTATAGATGCAGAATAAGGCTTTATAGATGCAGAATAAGGCTTTATAGATGCAGAATAAGGCATTATAGATGCAGAATAAGGCATTATAGATGCAGAATAAGGCTTTATAGATGCAGAATAAGGCTTTATAGATGCAGAATAAGGCTTTATAGATGCAGAATAAGGCTTTATAGATGCAGAATAAGGCATTGTGTGTGCGTGCGTCATAGAAAGTGTTACCAGAAAGTTTTTCTGCAGAGCGAGATGGACAGGAGGAAAGACGTGCAGTTTGAAAAGGCCAACAAATTACTCCCAGCAAATTTATTTTTCCTTTTATCCTCCTGCTGTTAGTTGATCCATTCGGTTGTATCCAGTCAGTTACTGTAGTGGAGAATAGATTGAGGGGTTTTTGCCAGGAGATGAGCTTTCTCTAGCTTTAATTGCCAGTGGAAATGACGTTCTGGAGACTGTAATCCTTCCACGATTGCACACCAGAAGGAGCTTATTGTAGCGTTATTGAAATGTTGCTGCAACCTAAACCGACGACGTTATGTGGGCTGCTTCCTAGACCTCGACTAATCACCTTCAGATAATTACCTGAGGTGAATTTGTCCGTCAGTGCTGAGTGATTAAACTTTCTGTTATTAAACAACTAATTGACTGACGTCGGTTCAGTTACTTGATTTCCATTTTTTTATTTTTTATTTTAATGTTTATTTTTTAGGCCAAGGCGCCATTTCTCTAGAGATACTGCCTGAGCAGAGATGATTACTTTAAGGAGAGCACATAGAGAACCTAGATGATCTGGCTGGCTGATACTGCCTGAGCAGAGATGATGACTTTAAGGAGAGCACAGAGAGAACCTAGATGATTTGGCTGGCTGGCTGGCTGGCTGATACTGCCTGAGCAGAGATGATGACTTTAAGGAGAGCACAGAGATAACCTAGATGATCTGGCTGGCTGATACTGCCTGAGCAGAGATGATGACTTTAAGGAGAGCACAGAGATAACCTAGATGATCTGGCTGGCTGATACTGCCTGAGCAGAGATGATGACTTTAAGGAGAGCACATAGAGAACCTAGATGATCTGGCTGGCTGATACTGCCTGAGCAGAGATGATGACTTTAAGGAGAGCACAGAGAGAACCTAGATGATCTGGCTGGCTGGCTGGCTGATACTGCCTGAGCAGAGATGATGACTTTAAGGAGAGCACAGAGATAACCTAGATGATCTGGCTGGCTGGCTGGCTGGCTGGCTGGCTGGCTGGCTGGCTGGCTGGCTGGCTGATACTGCCTGAGCAGAGATGATGACTTTAAGGCGATCACAGAGATAACCTAGATGATCTGGCTGGCTGGCTGGCTGGCTGATACTGCCTGAGCAGAGATGATGACTTTAAGGAGAGCACAGAGATAACCTAGATGATCTGGCTGGCTGATACTGCCTGAGCAGAGATGATGACTTTAAGGAATGAACATGAATAAAGTCATGACATAAAACCTAAGTAATATACACAACTGAAATATTATTTCATAGTCATTTCCTGTTTCTCTATTGATGTCTACCCAATGTGGACCTGACAGAGACAATGGAACATTTTCAATGTTTTGGCAATTGAAAGTTCAATATTTTTGGTCTTTTAATAAATAAAAAGCTCTACAATCATTACAATGTCATTATTTCATAATGCATTTAAGCATTTTTTTTTTTAACAAAACCAACTTTGGGAAAAACAATTTTTTTAATAGCCAAACCCTAATCGAAATTACCTCAAAAAAGCACTAATCGCTCAGCATTACCTTCCGTAAAAGTTAATGTCTTGACTATCTTAATTCCAAATTAGGCACAATTTACAGCCTCTGGGTAATTTCATGTAAACCGCCAGTCTTGTCAAAGTATAATGGGAAAGCCTGAGTTTGTCAGACTAATGATCATGTTTGATTAATGTTGTCTATTTAGTAAGAAAATGTTTGCAATGTGGGAATGGTTATTTAGCTGTAGCATCAATCTCTAAATTGTCCTTCCCTAACTGTAATGGGATATTTTCCAAATGAAAATTACCTCATTTTCTCTCAATAGTCTAATAGTTCCTCCTTACTCTACTCCTAGGCCCTGTTTCAATAGTCTAATAGTTCCTCCTTCCTCTACTCCTAGACCCTGTTTCAATAGTCTTAATAGTTCCTCCTTCCTCTACTCCTAGGCCCTGTTTCAATAGTCTAATAGTACCTCCTTCCTCTACTCCTAGGCCCTGTTTCAATAGTCTAATAGTATCTCCTTCCTCTACTCATAGGCCCTGTTTCAATAGTCTAATAGTTCCTCCTTCCTCTACTCCTAGACCCTGTTTCAATAGTCTTAATAGTTCCTCCTTCCTCTACTCTCAGGCCCTGTTTCAATAGTCTAATAGTTCCTCCTTCCTCTGTTCTCAGGCCCTGTTTCAAAAGTCTAATAGTATCTCCTTCCTCTACTCCTAGGCCCTGTTTCAATAGTCTAATAGTACCTCCTTCCTCTACTCCTAGACCCTGTTTCAATAGTCTAATAGTACCTCCTTCCTCTACTCCTAGACCCTGTTTCAATAGTCTAATAGTATCTCCTTCCTCTACTCTCAGGCCCTGTTTCAATAGTCTATTAGTACCTCCCTCCTCTACTCCTAGACCCTGTTTCAATAGTCTAATAGTACCTCCTTCCTCTACTCCTAGGCCCTGTTTCAATAGTCTAATAGTACCTCCTTCCTCTACTCCTAGGCCCTGTTTCAATAGTCTAATAGTACCTCCTTCCTCTACTCCTAGGCCCTGTTTCAATAGTCTAATAGTACCTCATTCCTCTACTCCTAGGCCCTGTTTCAATAGTCTAATAGTATCTCCTTCCTCTACTCCTATGCCCTGTTTCAATAGTCTATTAGTACCTCCTTCCTCTACTCTCAGGCCCTGTTTCAATAGTCTAATAGTATCTCCTTCCTCTACTCCTAGGCCCTGTTTCAATAGTCTAATAGTACCTCCTTCCTCTACTCTCAGGCCCTGTTTCAATAGTCTAATAGTACCTCCTTCCTCTACTCTCAGGCCCTGTTTCAATAGTCTAATAGTACCTCCTTCCTCTACTCCTATGCCCTGTTTCAATAGTCTATTAGTAGCTCCTTCCTCTACTCCTAGACCCTGTTTAAATAGTCTAATAGTTCCTCCTTCCTCTACTCCTAGGCCCTATTTCAATAGTCTAATAGTACCTCCTTCCTCTACTCTCAGGCCCTGTTTCAATAGTCTAATAGTATCTCCTTCCTCTACTCCTAGACCCTGTTTCAATAGTCTATTAGTACCTCCTTCCTCTACTCCTAGACCCTGTTTCAATAGTCTATTAGTACCTCCTTCCTCTACTCCTAGACCCTGTTTCAATAGTCTATTAGTACCTCCTTCCTCTACTCTCAGGCCCTGTTTCAATAGTCTAATAGTATCTCCTTCCTCTACTCCTAGACCCTGTTTCAATAGTCTATTAGTACCTCCTTCCTCTACTCCTAGGCCCTGTTTCAATAGTCTATTAGTACATCCTTCCTCTACTCCTAGGCCCTGTTTCAATAGTCTAATAGTACCTCCTTCCTCTACTCCTAGGCCCTGTTTCAATAGTCTATTAGTACCTCCTTCCTCTACTCCTAGGCCCTGTTTCAATAGTCTATTAGTACCTCCTTCCTCTACTCCTAGACCATGTTTCAATAGTCTAATAGTATCTCCTTCCTCTACTCCTAGGCCCTGTTTCAATAGTCTATTAGTACCTCCTTCCTCTACTCTCAGGCCCTGTTTCAATAGTCTAATAGTACCTCCTTCCTCTACTCCTAGGCCCTGTTTCAATAGTCTAATAGTACCTCCTTCCTCTACTCTCAGGCCCTGTTTCAATAGTCTAATAGTACCTCCTTCCTCTAATCCTAGGCCCTGTTTCAATAGTCTAATAGTACCTCCTTCCTCTACTCGCAGGCCCTGTTTCAATAGTCTAATAGTACCTCCTTCCTCTAATCCTAGGCCCTGTTTCAATAGTCTAATAGTACCTCCTTCCTCTACTCATAGGCCCTGTTTCAATAGTCTAATAGTACCTCCTTCCTCTACTCCTAGGCCCTGTTTCAATAGTCTAATAGTATCTCCTTCCTCTACTCCTAGGCCCTGTTTCAATAGTCTAATAGTATCTCCTTCCTCTACTCCTAGGCCCTGTTTCAATAGTCTAATAGTATCTCCTTCCTCTACTCCTAGGCACTGTTTCAATAGTCTAATAGTATCTCCTTCCTCTACTCCTAGGCCCTGTTTCAATAGTCTAATAGTACCTCCTTCCTCTACTCTCAGGCCCTGTTTCAGTAGTCTAATAGTACCTCCTTCCTCTACTCTCAGACTCTGTTTCAATGCTTCCCTGTAGCAGATGAGGTGTGTTTTAACATTTCATCTCGTGTCCCACAGACTCTATGACTATATCGATGGAGGGCTGTTTTGGTCCCGACACCGTGTTCCCAGCGGCCGGTGAAGACAACAGTCAGTACCGGATCAGCCGTAGCCTGGTGCGCTCGGCCGAGGGGAGCACCGTGCCGCTCACACGCGTCAAGTGCCTGGTCTCCATGACAACGCCCCACGACATCCGCCTTCACGGCTCGGCCGTCACTCCAGCCTTCGTGGAGTTTGACACCTCGCTGGAGGGCTTTGGGTGAGAAGACGCACGGACACACACACACACACAGACACCCCACACCACACCACACACAGACACACCACACACAGACACACCACACACAGACACACAGAGACACACCACACAAAGACACACACACACACACACACACACACACACACACACACACACACACACACACACACAGGGCTTTTGGGTATACACACATTTATTTTATTCGCTGTTGTCACTGGTTGCAAAATGTTCCTAAAATTCCCTGAGATTTCCAGAAATCCCTCCCTGTGTTATTTCCTTCTGATTCTCTGAATCCTCCAACTGAGATTTCTGGCAAACCTGGGAATTTTGCGAAAGTTGTTGGAATTCTGCGACCCCTTGCTGTCGTCACTTGCACTTTTGGGGTTATTCCTTTGGTTCTGTTGGTTCCACAAGACAGATTTCATCGTGCTTGTTTTGTTACCTTCAGTTTTCCTTTTCGTTATTACATCTTTTTTATTGCATATTATTTATGTCAGGAACACCTCTCTCTGTCACAGCAGGGAGGTTATTTATATCAGGAACACCTGTCTGTCACAGCAGGGAGGTTATTTATATCAGGAACACCTGTCTGTCACAGCAGGGAGGTTATTTATATCAGGAACACCTGTCTCTGTCACAGCAGGGAGGTTATTATCCCTCTCCTTTCTTTCATGCTGTTGAAATGTGCATAAAATTGGGCAGATTTTTTTCTCAGTAATACACACACACAGGCGGACTCTGACATGCGTACACACACACACACACACACACACACACACACACACACCAGTGGAGGGAGAAATCAGAGGACGGGGGGGGTAATGGTTGTAATGGAAAAGTATAAAACACATGGGTTCTCTCTGTTACCCGTTCTAGTAATCCTGGAGTTATTGACTCTTAACGGTTACCGCCACACGGTGATGTCATTTTGAATATAGAATAGCTGGATGCAGCTCAATCCCCTTCTTTCCGCCGATATAAAGTTGGCCTCTACTCCGTGACACGGGACTTGTGAAAGCTGTCTTTTTCTACACGAGAGGATTTGGACGAGGAAACGGTCACTAAATAGTCTCTCTAAAACCAAGAAGCCTTTTGAGCTACAAACGGATAAAGATGAGACTCTCGCCAACACGACAGTGTGTCCGTGTGTTTGGGCTCTACGACGTTTCACAAACTTTACAGCAGTCGTCTGTAAACTATCTCTGTCGTGGGACAATCCTCATTTAGAAGAAAAAAAAAAATGTCTTCTCACAAAACTGACCGAACTAAAAACAGATACGTCACCAATATTAAAAGTGTAACAGGAACTCAGGAACACGAAGGTGTCTGTTATTACGCTTTCAGGGGAGTCGTCTGAAGGAACCCTATATATTCAAAAGTATGTGGACACCCCTTCAAATTAGTGGATTCTGCTATTTCTGCCACACCCGTTGCTGATAGGTGTATAAAATTGAGCACACAGCCGTGCAATCTCCATAGACAAACATTGGCAGTAGAATGTTCCGTACTGAAGAAAGTGACATCGTCACAGGATGCCACCTTTCCAACAAGTCAGTTCGTCAACATTTCTGCCTTGCTTGAGCTGCCGCGGTCAACTGTAAGTGTTGTTATTGTGAAGTGGAAACGTCTCGGAGCAACAACTGCTCAGCCGCAAAGTGGTAGGCCACACAAGCTCACAGAACGGGACCACTGAGTGCTGAAGAGCATAAAAATGGTCTGTCCTCGGGTTGCAACACTCACTACCGAGTTCCAAACTGCCTCTGGAAGTAACGTCAGCACAAGAACTGTTCGTCGGGAGCTTCTTAAAATTGGTTTCCATGGCCGAGCAGCTGCACACAAGCCTAAGATCACCATGCGCAATGATTTGGCTGATGTGGTGTAAAGGCTCGCCGCCATTGGTCTCTGGAGCAGTGGAAACACGTTCTCTGGAGTGATGAATCACGCTTCAACATCTGGCAGTCCGACGGACTAATCTGGATTTGGCGGATGCCTGGAGAAAGCTACCTGCCTCAATGCATAGTGCCAACTGTAAAGTTAGGTGGAGGATGAATAATGGTATGGAGATGTTTTTCATGGTTTTGGCTAGGACCCTTAGTTCCAGTGAAGGGAAATCTTAAAGCTACAGCATACAATTACATTCTAGATGAGTCTGTGCTTCCAACTTTGTGGCAACAGTTTGGGGAAGCACCTTTCCTGTTTCAGCATGACAATGCCCCTGTGCACAAAGCGAGGTCCATGCAGAAATTGTTTGTTGAGATTGGTGTGGAAAAAGTTGATTGGCCTGCACAGAGCCCTGACCTCAACCCCATCGAACACTTTTGGGATGAATTGGAACGTCGACTGCGAGCCAGGCCTTATCGCCCAACATCAGTGCCCAAACTCACTAATCTTGTGGCTGAATGGAAGCAAGTCCTCGCAGCAATGTTCCAACATCTAGTGGAAAGCCTTCCCAGAAGAGTGGAGGCTGTTATAGCAGCAATATTCCAACATCTAGTGGAAAACCTTCCCAGAAGAGTGGAGGCTTTTATAGCAGCAAAGGTGGGACCAACTCCATATTAATGCCCATGATTTTGGAATGAGATGTTCCCACGAACAGGTGTCCACATACTTTTAGTCATGTTGTGTAACCCAATACCGGGCTGTAAAAATTTAAAAAAATGCATAGGGGGTGAACCAGTATTCTTATATCTCAGATATAGGACAGACACTTCAAAAGGTTATTCCTTATGATATGTTTTTTGACTGTCGAGTTTTACCATGTACAAATGTGTTTTTTTTTTTATGTGTCACACAAAACAATGCCACAGATATTTTGAGGGAGCGTGCAGTGCAGTGCATGCTGACTGCAGGAATTTCCACCAGAGCTGCCGCCTCCAACGTTATTTCAGGGAGGCAAATGACAGTGGGCTGTCATGTGCCTTTTTACTGAGGAGTGGCTTCCCTCTGGCCACTCTGCCATAAAGACCTGATTGGTGGACTGCTGCAGAGATGGTTGTCGTTCTGGAAGGATCTCCTTCCAGAAGGACAACTCGACAAAGGAACTCTGGAGCTCATTCAGAGTGACCATCAGATTCTTAGCCAAGGCCCTTCCCCTCCCCCCCGATTGCTCAGTTTGGTCAGATGGCCAGCTCTTGGTGGTTCCAAACTTCTTCCATTTAAGAATGATAGTGGCCCGTTTGTTCTTGGGGACCTTCAATGCTGCAGAAATGTTAAAATCAAAATTTTCACGTGATTAGCAGATGTTATGGCGGGTGTAGCGAAATGCTTGTGCTTCTAGTTCCCAACAGTGTAGTAATATCTAACAAATTATGCAACATATACTCAATTCACACAAATTTAAGTAGGAATGATTTAAGACTATATATATGTGGACGAGCAACATTTTATTTTTCTTATTTCACCTTTATTTAACCAGGTAGGCCAGTTGAGAACACCTTTATTTAACCAGGTAGGCCAGTTGAGAACACCTTTATTTAACCAGGTAGGCCAGTTGAGAACACCTTTATTTAACCAGGTAGGCCAGTTGAGAACACCTTTATTTAACCAGGTAGGCCAGTTGAGAACACCTTTATTTAACCAGGTAGGCCAGTTGAGAACACCTTTATTTAACCAGGTAGGCCAGTTGAGAACAAGTTCTCATTTACAACTGCGACCTGGCCAAGATAAAGCAAACAACAACACAGAGTTACACATAGACAAATGTAGAGTCAGTAAGACAATAGAAAAATCTATGTACAGTGTGCAAATGTAGAAGATTAGGGAGGTAAAGGCAATAAATAGGCCATAGAGGCGAAATAATTACAATTTAGCATTAACACTGGAGTGATAGATGTGCAGACGATGATGTGCAAGTAGAAATACTGGGGTGCAAATGAGCAAGAAGATAAATAACAATATGGGGATGAGGTCGGCCAAAGGAGGAATTGGCTTTGGTGGTGACCAGTGAAATATACCTGCTGGAGCGCGTGCTACGAGTGGGTGTTACTATGGTGACCAGTGAGCTGAGATAAGGCAGGGCTTTACCTAGCAAAGACTTTTATAGATAAGCTGGAGCCAGTGGGTTTGGCAACGAGTATGTAGCGAGGGCCAGCCAACTAGAGCATACAGGTCGCAGTGATGGGTAGTATATGGGGCTTTGGTGACAAAACGGATGGCACTGTGATGAACTACATCCAGTTTGCTGAGTAGTGTGTTGGAGGCTATTTTGTAAATGACATTGCCGAAGTCAAGGATCGGCAGGATAGCCAGTTTTACAAGGGTATGTTTGGCAACATGAGTGAAGGAGGCTTTGTTGCGAAATAGGAAGCCAATTCTAGATTTAATTTTGGACTGGAGATGCTTAATGTGAGTCTAGAAGGAGAGTTTACAGTTTAACCAGACACCTAGGTATTTATAGTTGTCCACATATTCTAAGTCAGAACCGTCCAGAGTAGTGATGCTAGTCGGGCGGGTGAGTGCAGGCAACAATCGGTTGAAGAGCATGCATTTAGTTTTACTAGCATTTAAAAGCAGTTGGAGGCCACGGAAGGAGTGTTGTATGGCATTGAAGCTCGTTTGAAGGTTTGTGAACACAGTGTCCAAAGAAGTGCCAGAAGTATACAGAATGGTGTCGTCTGCGTAGAGGTGGATCAGAGATTCACCAGCAGCAAGAGCGACATCATTGATATATACAGAGAAAAGAGTCGGCCCGAGAATTGAACCCTGTGGCACCCCCATAGACTGCCAGAGGTCCGTACACCAGGCACACTGAACTCTATCTGAGAAGTAGTTGGTGAACCATGCGAGGCAGTCATCTGAGAAACCAAGGCTATTGAGTCTGCTGATGAGAATGCGACGATTGACAGAGTCGAAAGCCTTGGCCAGGTTGATGAATACGGCTGCACAGTACTATCTTTTATCTATGGCGGTTATGATATTGTTTAGGACCTTGAGCGTGGCTGAGGTGCACCCATGACCAGCTCTGAAGCCAGATTGCATAGCTGAGAAGGTACGGTGGGATTCGAAATGGTGATCTGTTTGTTAACTTGGCTTTCGAAGACCTTAGAAAGGCAGGGTAAGATAGATATAGGTCTGTAACAGTTTGGGTCTAGAGTGTCTCCCCCTTTGAAAAGGGGGATGACCGCGGCAGCTTTCCAATCTTTGGAGCTGTTGGCCGGGGTAGGGGTAGCCAGGTGGAAAGCATGGCCAGCCGTGGAAAAATGCTTATTGAAATGATCGATAATCGTAGATGTATCGGTGGTGACAGTGTTTCCTAGCTTCAGTGCAGTGGGCATCTGGGAGGAGGAGCCCTTACTTCCCTGAAAAGTTGCATAATGCTGGGGCTATTCGATGCTAATGCAGAACACCACAGGATGTTTTTGTGCTGGTCAAGGGCAGTCAAGTGTGGAGTCAAGGGCAATATCTGTTCTTTTTGAATGGGGCATGCTTATTTAAGATGGTGAGGAAAGCACTTTTAAAGAGCAACCAGGCATCCTCTTCTGACGGGATGAGGTCAATATCCTTCCAGGATACCCGGGCCAGGTCGATTAGAAAGGCCTGCTCGCTGAAGTGTTTTAGGGAGCGTTTAACAGTGACCCATTACGAACGCAGGCAATGAGGCAGTGATCGCTGTGATCCTGGTTGAAGATGGCGGACGTGTATTGAGAGGGCAGGTTGGTCAGGATGGTATCTAAGAGGGTGGTTACGAATTTAGGGTTGTACCTGGTAGGTTCCTTGATAATTTGTGTGAGATTGAGGGCATATTGCTTAGATTGTAGGATGGCCGGGGTGTTAAGTATATCCCCGTTTAGGTAACCTAACAGTGCGAACTCTGAAGATAGATAGGGGCAATCAATTCACATATGGTGTCCAGGGCACAGCTGGGGGCTGTTGTAGTTGGGGATGGAAATGGCAGGATTTTTGGTGGCCTTCCTAAGCCAGGATTCAGACACGGCTAGGCGGTAATACATCCCAACAGGATGCTTTCAATTGTGCATCTGTAAAGAGTTGAGGGTTTTAGGTGACAAGCCAAATTTCTTTAGCCTCCTGAGGTTGAGGAGGCTCTGTTCAGTTTGTCAGTGATGTGTACGCCGAGAAGCTTTCCACCTTCTCCACTGCGTTCCCGTCAATGTAGAAGGGGGAGGGGGGGGGGATGCACCCTCTGCTGTTTCCTGAAGTCCACGATCATCTCCTTTGTTTTGTTGACGTTGAATGAGAGGTTGTTTTCCAGGCACCACACTCCCAGAGCCCTCACCTCCTCCCTGTAGGCTGTCTCGTCATCGTTGGTAATCAAGGCTACTACTTTTGTGTCGTCTGCGAACTTGATGATTGAGTTGGAGGCGTGCATGGCCACGCAATCGTGGATGAACAGGGAGTACAGGAAGAGGCTGAGCACGCATCCTTGTGGGGACCCAGTGTTAAGGATTATCGGAGTGGAGGTGTTGTTTCCTACCTTCACCACCTGGGGGCGGCCCGTCAGGAAGTCCAGGACCCAGTCGCACAGGGTGGGGTTCAGACCCAGGGCCTCGAGTTTAATGATGAGCTTGGAGGGTACTATGGTGTTGAATGCTGAGCGATACTCAATAAACAGCATTCTTTCATAGTTATTCCTCTTGTACCGATGGGATAGGGCAGGGTGCAGTGTGATGGTGATTGCGTCATCTGTGGATCTATTGGGGCGGTAAGCAAATTGGAGTGTGTCTAGGGTGTCAGGAAAGGTAGAGGTGATATGATCCTTGACTAGTCTCTCAAAGCACTTCATAATGACAGAGGTGAGTGCTACGGGGCGAAAGTCATTTAGTTCAGTTATCTTTGCCTTCTTGGGTACAGGAACAATGATGGCCACCTTGAAGCATGTGGGGACAGCAGACTGGGATAGGGAGTGATTGAATATGTCCGTAAACACTCCATCCAGCTGGTCTGCGCTCTGAGGACGCGGCTAGGGATGCCGTCTGGACTGGTTGCCTTGCGAGGGTTAACACGTTTAAATGTTTTACTCATGTCGTCCACGGAGAAGGACGGTGTCGGCGGCACTGGTTTATCCCCAAAGTGTGCGAAGTGTTTAGTCTGGAAGCAAAACGTCGGTCTCGGTGACGTGTCTGGTTTTCCTTTTGTAGTCCGTGGTTGTCTGTAGTCCCTGCCACATACGTCTCGTGTCTGAGCCGTTGAATTGCGACTCCACTTCATCTCTATATTGACGTTTAGCTTGTTTGATTGTTTTTATTGCCTTGCGGAGTGAATAACTACACTGTTTATATTCTGCCATGTTACCAGTCGCCTTGCCATTGTTAAATGTGGTGGTTCGCGCGAATGCTACCGTCTATCCACAGTTTCTGGTTAGGGTAGGTTTTAATAGTCACAGTGGGTACTACATCTCCTATACACTTCCTTATGAACTCAGTCACTGTATCCGTGTATGCGTCAAGATTATTTTTGCACTCTACCATGGAACATATCCCAGTCCACGTGATCAAAACAATCCTGAAGCGTGGATTCTGATTGGTCAGACCAGCGTTGAGTAGTACGGAGCACGGGCACTTCCTGTTTGAGTTACTGGAGCCGTGGTCAGATTTGCCGACAGGAGGGTGGGGGAGGGCCTTGTAAGCATCCCGGAAGTTTGAATAGGTCGAGAGTCTTAGTAGTGCGAGTAAGACAGTCAACATGTTGATATAATTTCAGCAGCCTAGTCCTCAGATTTGCTTTGTTAAAATCCCCAGCTCACATAAATGCAGCCTCAGGATATGTGGTTTACAGTTTGCATCAAGTCCAGTGAAGTTCTTTGAGGGCCCGCCGAGGTTTCGGCTTGAGGTGGGATGTAAACGGTCTTGACGGTGACAGAGGAAAATTCTCTTGGGAGATAATATGGTCGGCATTTAATTGTGACGTATTCTTGGTCAGGTGAACAAAATGACTCGAGTTCCTGTATGTGCCTAGAATTACACCAAGAGTCATTAATCATTAAACCCTGCTCTTATGCTTCCCGGAGAGATATTTATTCCTGTCTGCGTGATGTTCTGCGAATCCTGCTGGCTTTACTGACTCCGACAGAGTATCCCGAGAGAGCCATGTTTCCGTGAAACAAAGTATGTTACAGGCCCCGATGTCTCTCTGGAAAGAAATCCTTGCTCTAAGCTCATCAACTTTGTTATCCAAAGGCTGAACATTAGCGAGTAATATACTCGGAAGCGGTGGGGGGGGTGGGGGTGCGGGCCTCCTAAGTCGAACCAGCAGGCTGCCTCGAGTGCCTCTCCTCCTCTGTTGATGTTTTGGGTCGGCCTCTGGAATAAGTTCAATTGCTCTTGGGAGAGTGAACACAGGAGCTGCTCCAGGGAAGTCGTATTCCTGGTCGTAATGCTGGTAGTTCTGGTGAGTTACAGCCGCTCTAATATCCAAATGTTCTTCCCGGCTGTATCTAATGACACAAAGCATTTCCTGAGCTACGTAAGAAATAGTACATAAAAAAATAAAAAATACTACAACGTTTTCTCGGAGCGATGCTGCCATCTCCGTCAGCGCCGTTGGTTATTCTTCCCCAGATCTGTGCCTCGACACATTCCTGTCTCTGAGCTATACGGGCAATTCCTTTGACGTCATGGCTTGGTTTTTTACTCTGACATGCACTGTCAACTGTGGGACCTTATATAGACAGGTGTGTTCCTTTTCAAATCATGTCCAATCAGTTGGATTCCAATAAAATTGATCAATAGAAACAGGATGCACCTGAGTTGAATTTTGAGTCTCAAAGCAAAGGGTCTGAATACTTATAAGGTATTTCTGTTTTTAAATATTTTATTAATTTGGAAAAATGTATAAAAACCTGTTTTCATTTAGTCATTGTGTAGTATTACGTGTAGATTGATGAGGACATAAAAATGAAAAAAAAATCAATTTTAGAATAAGGCTGTAACGTAACAAAATGTGGAAAAAGTCAAGGGGTCTGAATACTTCCTGAATGCTCTGTACTTCCTACATGAGTGCTTGCTTTGTTATCCAACTGATCTTGTGTCCTTTCGGTCATCCTGTGGTTTGTTGCTGCTCGCTATTATTATTATTGTTATTGTTTATTTCTATGGTTAAAGTCATCCAGTCCAAACCCATCTCCATCCCGCTGTGCCCAGCTGCGTCAGAATAGTACATGTTGTCTCTGGAAGCAAACAGGCACTGTCCCACTTTTGTTCAACACAAACGCACACAAGACTATCCACACCGCACACACACCCCTTCCCCTCTACCCCATCTGTCACTATGAAATATTAATACCCCAGCCCCTATTAGGACCCATCCCCCAACACACACACACACACACACAGCTGGCTCATATAGGGAAAGTTCTGGGGCAGCTGGTAGGTTGGTACTAAATGGTTGGGGCGTCATTAACTGGTCTGTCACAACACACACGGGACCAATCGGTGTGTGTAAATAGGGAGTACAAACTTGTGTGTGTGTGTGTGTATTCAAGAGACACTGTTGTTTCTGTAGATAGGATAGCGATGGTTATTAGCAAACCACAGAGGAGGGAGGGGCCCAGGGGCCTCATTTAGAAACCGTGCGTCCTACCATAAGCCGCCTCCAACGTCGCTTTAGAGAATTTGGCAGTACATCCGACGTGCCTCACAACTGCAGACCACGTGTAAGTAACCACGTCAGCCCAGGACCTCAACATCCGACTTCTTTATTGGCTGGATCGTCTGAGACCAGCTACCCAAACAGCTGATGAATCTGTGGGTTTTCTGTCAGAAACCATCAGAAACCGTATCAGGGAAGCTCATCGGCGTGCCCGTCGTCCTCACCAGGATCTTGACCTGACTGCAGTTCAGCGTCATAACAAATGCTGACCTTCGATTGTCACTGGTACGCTGTAGTCGTGTGCTCTTCACGGATGATTCCCGGTTTCAACTGTACCGGGCAGATGGCAGACAGCGTGTATGGTGTCGTGTGGGCGAACGGTTTACTGATGTCAACGGTGTGAACAGAGTGCCCCATGGTGGTGGTGGGGTTATGGTATGAGCAGGCATAAGCTATGGACAACGAACACAATTGCATTTAAATCAATGGAAATTTGAATGCACGGAGATACCGTGAGGAGATCCTGAGGCCCATTGTCGTGCCATTCATCCGCCTCCATCACCTCATGTTTCAGCATGATAATGCACGGTCCCATGTTGCAAGGATTTGTACACAATTCCTGGAAGCTGAAAATGTCCCAGTTCTTCCGTGGCCTGCATACTCACCAGACATGTCACCCAATGAGCATGTTTGGAATGCTCTGGATCGACGTGTACGACAGCTAGTTCCAGTTCCTGCCAATATCCAGCAACTTCGCAAAGCCATTAAATATCAACTCTGAAGGATATCGCTCTGCATGAGGTAAATGGTGGTCACACCAGATACTGACTGGTTTTCATGAGGTAAATGATGGTCACACCAGATACTGACTGGTTTTCATGAGGTAAATGGGGGTCACACCAGATACTGACTGGTTTTCTGATCCACGCCTCTGCGTCTATGACCAACAGATGCATGTCAAATCCATAGATTAGGGCTTAATGAATGTATCCTTATCTGAACGGTAACTCTGTCTATATTTTTGCTCAATGTAGTTGCGTTTTTTTTAAACCCCTTTTTTCTCCCCAATTGGTAGTTACAGTCTTGTTTCATCGCTGCAACTCCCGTACGGACTCGGGAGAGGTGAAGGTCGAGAGCCGTGCGTCCTCCCAACCAAGCCGCACTGCTTCTTGACACAATGCCTGCTTAACCCGGAAGCCAGACACACCAATGTGTCGGAGGAAACACCATACACCTGGCGACCTGGTCCGCGTGCACTGCGCCCGGCCCGCCACAGGAGTTGCTGGTGCGCGATGAGACAAGGATACCTCTACCGGCCAAACCCTCCATAACCCGGACGACACTGGGCCAATTGTGCGTCGCCCATGGGCCTCCCGGTCGCAGCCGGCTACGACAGAGCCTGGACTCAAACCCATAATCTCTGGTGGCACAGCTATTCACTGCGATGCAGTACCTTAGACCACTGCGCCACTCGGGACGCCTATCCTTGCGTTTTTTTAAATAATTATAAATAGGCATCTATTTCCTAGGCTAATATTTTTTTACATTTCCGTGATCATTGCAGAATAAATTCCTCCCCCTTTCTGTGATGGTTTCATACAGCAATTTAGGATACTATTCATCTCATCTCTCGTTTAGTTGGACCCACTTCTCACTAGTAAATACATGAAAGAATTTTCACAGTATTTTACTTCCTTTGCGTATCCTGAGCGGTGGAACAGTTTGTTGTAGGATACTTCTGTAGCTCACATGTGAATACTGTAATTTATAATATCTCGAGTTGACTATTTCATTTAGAAACATGAATACATATTTTCATAACCATTATGCAGATTAAATGTATCGCCCTGACGTGTTCATATTCCCAAAGTAGGCGTGGCCTACATAAAAAATGTGTTCATATTCCCCAAGTAGGCGTGGCCTACATAAAAAATGTGTTCATATTCCCAAAGTAGGCGTGGCCTACATAAAAAATTTGTTCATATTCCCAAAGTAGGCGTGGCCTACATAAAAAATGTGTTCATATTCCCCAAGTAGGCGTGGCCTACATAAAAAATGTGTTCATATTCCCCAAGTAGGCGTGGCCTACATACAAAATGTGTTCATATTCCCAAAGTAGGCGTGGCCTACATAAAAAATGTGTTCATATTCCCAAAGTAGGCGTAGCCTACATAAAAAATGCCCATGTGGATCCCTCGTTTAATTGGGCCTATTAGATAGGATATTATATGAAGTATTATGTTCTATGCATCAGAAAGGAGGTGTGGTTTATAACAGACAGAGTGAATTTACAGACAGTTGATCTTTTACATTGTAGTGTGTCAGCAGACAAAGTTTCAGTGCTTCATATAAATGAGAGGGAAAAAGTCAATGCAAAAACATTAGGCCCTATTCAATTCAAACAATCTTTTTTTTTACAGATCCACAGCAATTTGCAATCGTTTTTTGTTGTTGTTGTCTTTCATAAACTTTTTTTGTCTGTCAGATAGACTTATAGCAAATGTCACTGCATTTATAGCAAATGTCACCCCCCCCCCCCCCCCCCCCCCCCAACGACATTTGGTCACGTTTGCCAGCGCTATTTCCTTTAGAAAACTGCTTCTGCCTCATTCTAATACTTCCAAAGTATACAGCAAACAAGGGTGTTATTGTCACCTTAAAAGGTGAATGAAGGGGGGGGGGGGATTCAGGTTTTATGCTCATTCACAGTTTCAGGACAGGTCTGATTATAACAGGGAACACGGCAGGTTTAGAAATCAACATTTTTGTACGTATGTTGTCTTTAAAAAAAAAACATTTTTGGTCTGTTTGTGTTCAACTTCCCCCACGGTTATAAATGAGTTCCTGGTCTGTTTGTGTTCAACTTCCCCCACGGTTATAAATGAGTTCCTGGTCTGTTTGTGTTTAACTTCCGCCACGGTTATAAATGAGTTCCTGGTCTGTGAGTGTATAACTTCCGCCACGGTTATAAATGAGTTCCTGGTCTGTGAGTGTATAACTTCCGCCACGGTTATAAATTAGTTCCTGGTCTGTGAGTGTTTAACTTCCCCCACGGTTATAAATGAGGCCCTGGTCTGTGAGTGTTTAACTTCCCCCACGGTTATAAATGAGTTCCTGGTCTGTGAGTGTATAACTTCCCCCACGGTTATAAATGAGTTCCTGGTCTGTGAGTGTATAACTTCCGCCACGGTTATAAATGAGTTCCTGGTCTGTGAGTGTATAACTTCCGCCACGGTTATAAATGAGTTCCTGGTCTGTGAGTGTATAACTTCCGCCACGGTTATAAATGAGTTCCTGGTCTGTGAGTGTATAACTTCCCCCACGGTTATAAATGAGGTCCTGGTATTTTTTGTGTTTTCCAATTTCATTACTGCTTTTTTAATACTTTAATAGTTTTACTCTTTTACTTCGTCAGAACAGAACGCCGTTCTAAGCTAATGTTTGACACCGTTCTTTTCATTCTTCCTCGACATTTTGTCAGAAGGTAGACCAGAAATCCCCAACGTGGGTATTCAGTGTGACGACGACAACAACAATGTTTTCATGTTGAGAGAGAGAAAGAACAGATAGCTCAGGGATGGGCAACTTGGACGGGGGTGAGTGCTACAAAAAATCTAAACTCATGATGGGTCTGCAGTGGCTTGTGGGTCTGCAGTGGCTTGTGGGTCTGCAGTGGCTTGTGGGTCTGCAGTGGCTTGTGGGTCTGCGTACCCACATCCATACCCACACATGCAGTCAGAGACGGCCCGAGTCTAAGTCTGTTGAGGGGGACCCCCTTGCGAGCAAAACATTTCAGTGACCCTCCCTCTTGACAGCGGAGAGAGAAAAATACATTTATTAGACTTCATTTCCGGCAATTCTACACATTTTGCCGTTTTGCAACAGAGAGGAAAAAATGGTGCAGTTTTAAAGCGCAAGTATGTTGCATTTCTAAAGCTAGCCTACAAAACCCGCGGGTTGTCCCTGAACCTGCTGATATGTCCAGGTTGAGAGAAAATAACAACTAGCCGAGGTCTAGGAGTCTTACTTAGTCACATGTTTCTTAGAAGCTAAGATCCTGTCATTGACTTTGTAACGTCGGTGATTTACTGTGAAGAAAACGAGTTCTGTCTATTCTCTTTTTTTGTTCTGTCTCCACTAGCGGTAATAAAGCTCGGAGTTGTGAAGCAAACGCTGAGCAGACATGACAGCTCTTCTTCTTTTTTTGTTGTTGTTGGTCTGGACTCCTGTTGGATGTAGTTAGTGTTAAACTAAATCGAGGGTGGAACTGGGGGGCGAATTCATTTTGGCGTGTAAAAAAAATGTTTTGTTTTTTTTTAAAATATGAATTTAAGGATTTTACTTTTGTGATTTCCCCACAGTGACTTTTTTTCAATTTCCTTACCTACTTATAATGTTAAAATTTTAAAACAACCCCTTCATAATGCTCCCTCTAGACTATATCTCTAGGTGTCTGTTCCTGTCCAGTCTGGCCCCTTCATAATGCTCCCTCTAGATTATATCTGTAGGTGTCTGTTCCTGCCCAGTCTGGCCCCTTCATAATGCTCCCTCTAGATTATATCTCTAGGTGTCTGTTCCTGCCCAGTCTGGCCCCTTCATAATGCTCCCCTCTAGATTATATCTGTAGGTGTCTGTTCCTGCCCAGTCTGGCCCATTCATAATGCTCCCTCTAGATTATATCTCTAGGTGTCTGTTCCTGCCCAGTCTGGCCCCTTCATAATGCTCCCCTCTAGATTATATCTCTAGGTGTCTGTTCCTGCCCAGTCTGGCCCCTTCATAATGCTCCCTCTAGATTATATCTCTAGGTGTCTGTTCCTGCCCAGTCTGGCCCCTTCATAATGCTCCCCTCTAGATTATATCTGTAGGTGTCTGTTCCTGCCCAGTCTGGCCCCTTCATAATGCTCCCTCTAGATTATATCTCTAGGTGTCTGTTCCTGCCCAGTCTGGCCCCTTCATAATGCTCCCTCTAGATTATATCTCTAGGTGTCTGTTCCTGCCCAGTCTGGCCCCTTCATAATGCTCCCTCTAGATTATATCTCTAGGTGTCTGTTCCTGCCTAGTCTGGCCCCTTCATAATGCTCCCTCTAGATTATATCTCTAGGTGTCTGTTCCTGCCCAGTCTGGCCCCTTCATAATGCTCCCCTCTAGATTATATCTCTAGGTGTCTGTTCCTGCCCAGTCTGGCCCCTTCATAATGCTCCCTCTAGATTATATCTCTAGGTGTCTGTTCCTGCCCAATCTGGCCCCTTCATAATGCTCCCCTCTAGATTATATCTGTAGGTGTCTGTTCCTGCCCAGTCTGGCCCCTTCATAATGCTCCCTCTAGATTATATCTCCAGGTGTCTGTTCCTGCCCAGTCTGGCCCCTTCATAATGCTCCCTCTAGATTATATCTCTAGGTGTCTGTTCCTGCCCAGTCTGGCCCCTTCATAATGCTCCCCTCTAGATTATATCTCTAGGTGTCTGTTCCTGCCCAGTCTGGCCCCTTCATAATGCTCCCTCTAGATTATATCTCTAGGCGTCTGTTCCTGCCCAGTCTGGCCCCTTCATAATGCTCCCTCTAGATTATATCTCTAGGCGTCTGTTCCTGCCCAGTCGGGCCCCTTCATAATGCTCCCTCTAGATTATATCTCTAGGCGTCTGTTCCTGCCCAGTCGGGCCCCTTCATAATGCTCCCTCTAGATTATATCTCTAGGCGTCTGTTCCTGCCCAGTCGGCCCCCTTCATAATGCTCCCTCTAGATTATATCTGTAGGTGTCTGTTCCTGCCCAGTCTGGCCCCTTCATAATGCTCCCTCTAGATTATATCTGTAGGTGTCTGTTCCTGCCCAGTCTGGCCCCTTCATAATGCTCCCTCTAGATTATATCTGTAGGTGTCTGTTCCTGCCCAGTCTGGCCCTTCATACTGCTCCCTCTAGATTATATCTCTAGGTGTCTGTTCCTGCCCAGTCTGGCCCCTTCATAATGCTCCCTCTAGATTATATCTGTAGGTGTCTGTTCCTGCCCAGTCTGGCCCCTTCATAATGCTCCCTCTAGATTATATCTCTAGGTGTCTGTTCCTGCCCAGTCTGGCCCCTTCATAATGCTCCCTCTAGATAATATATTACACTGAGTGGACAAAACATTAAGTACGCCTGCCCTTTCCTTGACATAGACTGACCAGGTGAATCCAGGTGAAAGCTATGATCCCTTATTGATGTCACCTGTTGACTTTTTAAGCCTAGAGGCAATTGAAACATGGATTGTGTGTGTGTGCGGTTCAGTGGGTGAATGGGCAAGACAAAAGATGTCCTTGAACGTGGTATGGTTGTAGGTGCCAGGCGCACCGGTTTGTGTGAAGAACTGCAACACTGCTGGGTTTTTCACACTCAACAGTTTCCCGTGTGTTTCAAGAATGGTCCACCACCCAAAGGACATTGAGTCAACTCGACACAACTGTGGGAAACATTGAAGTCAACATGGGCCAGCATCCCTGTGGAACGATTTCAACACCTTGTAGAGTCCATGTCCCCGACCAATTGAGGCTGTTCTTTATTTATTTATTTTATTTAACCCTTATTTAACTAGGCAAGCCAGTTCAGAACAAATTCTTATTTACAATGACGGCCTGTTTTGAGGGCAAATTAGTATTCTTAATGTTTTTTACCCTCTGTGTATCAGATTATATTAGATTTAGTCATTTTATGTACTGTATGTTCCTCCTGTCTCTAGGTGTCTGTTCCAGCCAAGCCTGGCTCCTCACAACGCTCCCTCTAACAATGCCAACACAGGAGGAGTCAGCGATGGAGCCGTGGTCTCTGGGATTGGAGCAGGTCAGTGTCACTACAACCTAAACGTAGCCTAGGTTACGTCCCCTAGCTAGCAGGTCAATATTACTACAACCTAAACGTAGCCTAGGTTACATCCTCTAGCTAGCAGGTCAATATCACTACAACCTAAACTTAGCCCAGGTTACATCCTCTAGCTAGCAGGTCAATATCACTACAACCTAAACGTAGCCTAGGTTACATCCTCTAGCTAGCAGGTGAATATTACTACAACCTAAACTTAGCCTAGGTTACATCCCTAGCTAGCAGGTCACTATGACAACATGCTAAACTTAGCCTAGTCTTCATCCCCTAGCTAGCCTCCTCCTCCCTCTTCCTCCTTTCTCCTCTCATTTCCTCTCCTCTGGTCAATAGGATTGGAGCAGGTCATTATTACTACAACGCTATTAGTGGTCAGTATCACAACAAGCCTAATCTTAGACTACCATCTCCAAGCTAGCCTCCAACCCAAATCATAGTATCACGACACACATACACAACGTCTGCATCGCATACAAAGGGAAACCCAAACACGAGCTGCCAAGTGATGTGAGCCTACCAGACAGGCTAAATGCCTTTAATGCTCACTTCAAGGAAAGCAACACTGAAGCATGCATGAGAGCACCAGCTGTCCCGAACGACTGTGTGATCACGCTCTCCGTAGCCGATGTGAGCAAGACCTTTAAACAGGTCAACATTCACAAGGCCGCAGGGCCAGATGAATTATCAGGACGTGTACTCGGAGCATGCACAGACTAACTGGCAAGTGTCTTCACTGATATTTTCAACCTCAGCCTGTAATACCAACATGTTTCAAGCAGACCGGCCCCTGTGCCCAATAAATCGAAGGTAACCTGCCTAAATGACTACCGCCCCATATCACTCACGTCTGTAGCCATGAAGTGCTTTGAAAGGCTGGTCATGGCTCACATCAACACCATCATCCCGGAAACCCTAGACCCACTCCAATTAATTTACCACCCCAGCAGATCCACAGATGACGCAATCTCAATCGCACTCCACACTGCCCTTTCTCACCTGGACAAAAGGAACACCTATGAGAATGCTATTCATTGACTACAGCTCAGCGTTCAACACCATAGTGCACACAAAGCTCATCACTAAGCTAAGGACCCTGGGACTAAACACCTTCCTCTGCAACTGGATCCTGGACTTCCTGACGGGCCGCCCCCAGGTGGTGAGGGTTGGTAGCAACACATCTGCCACGCTGATCCTCAACACTGGAGCTCCCCAGGGGTGCGTGCTCAGTCCCCTCCTGTACTCCCTGTTCACCCACAACTGCGTGGCCAGGCACGACTCCAACACCATCATTAAGTTTGCAGATGATACAAAGGTGGTAGTCCTGATCACCGACAACGATGAGACATCCTATAGGGAGGAGAGTTTCAAGTTCCTTGGTTCCAACAAACTATCATGGTCCAAACACACCAGGACAGTCGTGAAGAGGGCCCAACAATGTTTTTTCCCCCTCAGGAGACTGGAAAGATTTGACATGGGTCCCCAGATTCTCAAAAAGTTATACAGCTGCACCATCGAGAGCATCCTGACCGGTTGCATCACTGCCTGGTACGGCAACTGCTTGGCATCCAACCGTAAGGCACTACAGAGGGCAGTGCGTATGGTCCAGTACATCACTGGGGCCAAGCTTCCTGCCATTCAGGTCCTCTGTACCAGGCGGTGTCAGAGGAAGGCCCTAAAAAGGGTCAAAGACTCAAGTCACCCAAGTCTCATAGACTGTTCTCGCTGCCCCCTTCCGGCAAGCGGTACCGGAGCCCCAAGTCTTGGTTGAAAAGGCTCCTTAACAGCTTCTACCCCCAAGCCATAAGACTGCTGAACAACTGATCAAACAGCCACATGGACTATTTGTAAGGTCTACACTTGTTGCATTTCGTACATGTGACAAATACAATTGGATTTGATTTAGTTTCCAAATTAAAATATCATGGCCTGCATACTCACCAGACATGTCACCCATTGAGCATGTTTGGGATGCTCTGGATCGACGTGTACGACAGCGTGTTCCAGTTCCCGCCAATATCCAGCAACTTCGCACAGCCATTGAGGAGGAGTGGGACAACATTCCACAGACCACAACCATCAGCCTGATCAACTCTATGTGAAGGAGATGTGTCACGCTGAATGAGGCAAATGGTCACACCAGATACTGACTGGTTTTCTGATCCACGCCGCTACCTTTCTGTGACCAACAGATGCATATCTGTATTCCCAGTCATGTGAAATCCATAGATTAGGGCCTAATTTATTTATTTATAGTGAATGATTTCCTTATATGAACTGTAACTCGATAACGTTGTTTACATATTTGCACGTTGTCGTTTATATTTGTTTGTTCAGTGTAGTAGTATGACGTCATCAGGGCAACTTCATTCATCGAACCAGTCTGCCCGTTAACCCAGTCTGCCCGTTAACCCAGTCTGCCCGTTAACCCAGTCTGCCCGTTAACCCAGTCTGCCCGTTAACCCAGTCTGCCCGTTAACCCAACCAGGCCCCGGTTGTCCCGATCATATACTCCGTGGACCTAAACAAATAATAATACATAATTATTGATGTACAGACCCAGACGCTAAAGCAGACATCCAGAGGATATACACAGCTCAGCCTCCTCTCCCTCTCATCCCTCTCTCCTCTCCGTCTCACCCCTCTCTCTTCCCTCTCACCCCTCTCTCTTCCCTCTCACCCCTCTCTCTCCTCTCCCTCACCCCTCTCTCTCCTCTCCGTCTCACCCCTCTCTCTTCCCTCTCACCCCTCTCTCTTCCCTCTCACCCCTCTCTCTCCTCTCCCTCACCCCTCTCTCTCTCCCCTCTCTCTCCTATTCTTTCTCTCTCTCTCTTCTCCCTCTCGCCCCTCTCTCTCATCTCCCTCTCATCCCTCTCTCTCCCCTCTCTCTCTCCTCTCTCTCCTATTCTTTCTCTCTCTCTCCTCTCCCTCTCATCCCTCTCTCTCCTCTCCCTCTCATCACTCTCTCTTCTCCCTCTCGCCCCTCTCTCTCTTCTCTCTCCTATCCTCTCTCTCCTTTCCCTCTCGCCTCTCTCACCTCTCCCTCTCATCCCTCGCTCTCTTCTCCCTCTCGCCCCCTCTCTCTTCTCTCTCCTATCCTCTCTCTCCTCTCCCTCTCGCCCCCTCTCCTCTCCCTCTCGCCCCTCTCTCTCCTCTCCCTCTCGCCCCTCTCTCTCCTCTCCCTCTCGCCCCTCTCTCTCCTCTCCCTCTCGCCCCTCTCTCTCCTCTCCCTCTCACCACTCTCTCTTCTCCCTCTCGCCCCTCTCTCTCCTCTCTCTCTTGCCCCTCTCTCTCCTATCCTCTCTCCTCTCTCTCTTCTCCCACACGCCTCTCTCCTCTCCCTCTTTCCTCTCCCTCTCTCCTCTCCTATGTCTCTCTCATCCTCATGTATGAAGGCTCATTAATTCTCATCCTCATGTTATCATTAGCTCATTAATTTAACCAGCTCTCTCCCTCTCTCCCTCCCTCCGTGTAGGAGAGCGTCTGTTCCCCCCTCCGTCTGGTCTAAGCTACTCTACGTGGTTCTGTGTGGAGAGGTTCAGCTCTGCCCCCCACACCCACCCTGTCCGTCTGCTGACGGTGGTCCGACGGGCCACATCCTCAGAACAACACTATATCTGTCTGGCCGTGGTTCTGTCTGCTAAGGACCGGTCCCTGACGGTGTCCACCAAGGAGGAGCTGCTGCAGAGCTATGGTACACACACGCACGAACGCACACACACACAAGGACGCAGGAAAACACACTCATACATACAGGTGTACACGTGCACTCACACCCTTTACCCAAACTGAAATATTGTTCCTGGTTAACCTGGTTTAGAGGTTTGTAAACCTGATAAATAATCTCGTACTGGAATCACTCCCTTCCCCAGATTAACATCTCTACATAATTCACACAGTCTCTGTAAATAATTTAGTGAAAAAACATCCACACACACACACTGGTTCATTCTAGCGCTGCTCTCGACGCTGCAAACCAATACTGTCCTCCCTCTACCACACGTACCCAACCCTTATACCACAAATACACAATGTTTTTACAACGTTCACACAACATTGTCTTTTCCTTTCACAGTGAATGACTTCCTACCCAATCTCAACCCCCTACGTAAACACTGATGTTTTATCATGTGAACCCGTTCAACCTCCCTCCTCTACCCCTCCTCTCCCCCTCTACCCATTCAACCTCCCTCCTCTACCCCTCCTCCCCCCCTCTACCCATTCAACCTCCCTCACCTACCCCTCCTCTCCCCCTCTACCCATTCAACCTCCCTCACCTACCCCTCCTCTCCCCCTCTACCCATTCAACCTCCCTCACCTACCCCTCCTCTCCCCCTCTACCCATTCAACCTCCCTCACCTACCCCTCCTCTCCCCCTCTACCCATTCAACCTCCCTCACCTACCCCTCCTCTCCCCCTCTACCCATTCAACCTCCCTCACCTACCCCTCCTCTCCCCCTCTACCCATTCAACCTCCCTCCTCTACCCCTCCTCTCCCCCTCTACCCGTTCAACCTCCCTCACCTACCCCTCCTCTACCCCTCCTCTCCCCCTCCTATCCCCCTCCTCTACCCATCCTCTCTCCCTCCTCTACCCCTCCTCTACCCCTCCTCTACCCATCCTCTCTCCCTCCTCTACCCCTCCTCTACCCATCCTCTCTCCCTCCTCTCTCCCTCCTCTATACCTCCTCTCCCCCTCCTCTATACCTCCTCTACCCCTCCTCTATACCTCCTCTACCCCTCCTCTCATCAGGGATGGAAATGAAGCTAGCCCAAGGCTAGTACTAAATTGTGACTAACTTACCAGCCGACTAGTGACACGTTATCTTTTCAAGTATGTCATGTCACAGAACGGTGGTCAACCAGTCAGCCGTGTGCCCCCAAAATCCTCAAGACCCAGCCCTGTTTTCAAACCCATATGAAAAAACTATTTGTACAACATTTATGTTAACATTACTATGCCCCCCACCCCCCAACAGTGGATGATTTCAGCGAGGAGTCTTCGTTCTTCGAGGTTCTGCCGTGCTGCGCCAGGTTCCGCTGCGGAGAGCTGATCGGAGAGGGTCAGTGGCACCACCTGCTGTTAGTCATGAGTAAAGGCATGTTGAAAAACAGCATGGCCACGCTGTACATCGACGGGCAGCTGTTCCAAACCACCAAGGTAGGGGGTGTCTGTGTGTTCTCTGTGTGTGTTCTCTGTGTGTGTGTTCTCTCTGTGTGTTCTCTGTGTGTGTTCTCTGTGTGTGTGTTCTCTGTGTGTGTTCTCTGTGTGTGTTCTCTGTGTGTGTTCTCTGTGTGTGTGTTCTCTCTGTGTGTTCTCTGTGTGTGTTCTCTGTGTGTGTGTTCTCTCTGTGTGTTCTCTGTGTGTGTGTTCTCTGTGTGTGTTCTCTGTGTGTGTTCTCTGTGTGTGTTCTCTGTGTGTGTGTTCTCTGTGTGTGTGTTCTCTGTGTGTGTGTGTGTGTGTGTGTGTGTGTGTGTGTGTGTGTGTGTGTGTTCTCTCTGTGTGTGTGTGTGTGTTCTCTGTGTGTGTTCTCTGTGTGTGTGTTCTCTGTGTGTGTGTTCTCTGTGTGTGTTCTCTGTGTGTGTTCTCTGTGTGTGTTCTCTGTGTGTGTGTTCTCTCTGTGTGTTCTCTGTGTGTGTTCTCTGTGTGTGTTCTCTGTGTGTGTTCTCTGTGTGTGTGTTCTCTGTGTGTGTTCTCTGTGTGTGTGTTCTCTCTGTGTGTTCTCTGTGTGTGTGTTCTCTGTGTGTGTTCTCTGTGTGTGTTCTCTGTGTGTGTGTTCTCTGTGTGTGTGTGTGTGTGTGTTCTCTGTGTGTGTGTTCTCTGTGTGTGTGTGTGTGTGTGTGTGTGTGTGTGTGTGTTCTCTCTGTGTGTGTGTGTGTGTGTGTGTTCTCTGTGTGTGTTCTCTGTGTGTGTGTTCTCTGTGTGTGTTCTCTGTGTGTGTTCTCTGTGTGTGTGTTCTCTGTGTGTGTGTGTGTGTGTGTGTGTGTTCTCTGTGTGTGTGTGTGTTCTCTCTGTGTGTGTGTGTTCTCTCTGTGTGTGTGTGTGTGTTCTCTCTGTGTGTGTGTGTGTGTTCTCTCTGTGTGTGTGTGTGTGTGTTCTCTCTGTGCGTGTGTGTGTGTTCTCTCTGTGTGCGTGTGTGTGTGTTCTCTCTGTGTGCGTGTGTTCTCTCTGTGTGCGTGTGTGTGTGTTCTCTCTGTGTGCGTGTGTGTGTGTTCTCTCTGTGTGCGTGTGTGTGTGTTCTCTCTGTGTGCGTGTGTGTGTGTTCTCTCTGTGTGCGTGTGTGTGTGTTCTCTCTGTGTGCGTGTGTGTGTGTTCTCTGTGTGTGTGTGTGTGTGTGTGTTCTCTGTGTGTGTGAGTGGCTTGAAGACTCTACCTATATTAAACATTACCCCCACCACCAGGTGAAGGTACATAAAGATATGGTTTATGTTTAATAACAGCGTATCATTAGACATGAACCTGTTTTAATAGCGGTCGATTCTCTCTCCTCTCCAGCTTCACTACATCCACAGTTCTCCAGGTGGTTCCGGGAGCACCAACCCTCCTGTGGTCAGCACCGTGTACAGCTACATAGGCACGCCCCCTGCCCAGAGACAGCTGTCCAATCTGGTGTGGCGCCTGGGGCCCACACACTTCCTGGAGGAGGGGCTTCCTGCCGCCAGCGTCGCGGCGGTGTACGAGCTCGGTCCCAACTACACAGGCAGCTTTCAGGCCGTCTACCTGCTCTGTGAGTATGTTTTATGTTTACGTTTGAGTCCTTTAGCAGAGAGACATATTTTCACATACCCCCCTCCTCCCCTGTGGGAATCAAACCGACAACCCTGACGTTGCAAGTGTCATGCTCTGCCATCTGAGCCACACGGGACGAGAGTAGAGAGGAGAACACACACACACACACAGAGAACACACACACACACACATAGAACACACACACACACACACACACAGAACACACACACACACACAGAGAACACACACACACACACACACACACACACACACACAGAACACACACACACACAGAGAACACACACACACAGACAGAGAGCGCACACACAGACACACACAGAGAACACACACACACAGAGAACATACACATATTGAGTGGTAAGCCAACTACACAGCTTCCAGGCTGTTCACGTTCCCTGTGAGTAACTGTCTGTTGTTGTATGAGGAACCGCGGTGTCTCTCTCCCCTTCAGGTAAAGACTCTAAGACTGGAGAGCCTTCATGTCCAGTCGCCCTGGTCCCAGAGGAGAAGGTATCTTTCAGCCTGTACGCCCTCTCTGTCTCTGCCCTCACCGTGGCCAAGATACGCAAGGTCTACAACAAGCTGGACAGCAAGGCCATCGCTAAACAGGTTAGCATCGCTAACGTACGCGAACACACACACACACACACACACACACACACACACACACACACACACAACCTGGACAGCAAGGCCTATCTCCCCCTGTAACACAATGTTATCTCCACCTGTAACACAATGTTATCTCATCCTGTAACACAATGTTATCTCCCCCATAACACAATGTTATCTCCACCTGTAACACAATGTTATCTCCCCCATAACACAATGTTATCTCCACCTGTAACACAATGTTATCTCCCCCTGTAACACAATGTTATCTCCACCTGTAACACAATGTTATCTCCACCTGTAACACAATGTTATCTCCACCTGTAACACAATGTTATCTCCCCCATAACACAATGTTATCTCCACCTGTAACACAATGTTATCTCATCCTGTAACACAATGTTATCTCCCCCATAACACAATGTTATCTCCCCCTGTAACACAATGTTATTTCCACCCCACCTGTAACGCAATGTTATCTCCACATGTAACACAAGGTTATCTCCACATGTAACACAATGTTATCTCCACCTTTAACACAATGTTATCTCCACCTTTAACACAATGTTATCTCCACCCAAACCTGTAACACAATGTTATCTCCCCCTGTAACACAATGTTATCTCCACCTGTAACACAATGTTATCTCCCCCTGTAACACAATGTTATCTCCCCCTGTAACACAATGTTATCTCCCCCTGTAACACAATGTTATTTCCCCCTGTAACACAATGTTATCTCCACATGTAACACAATGTTATTTCCCCCTGTAACACAATGTTATTTCCCCCTGTAACACAATGTTATCTCCCCCTGTAACACAATGTTATTTCCCCCTGTAACACAATGTTATTTCCACCCCACCTGTAACGCAATGTTATCTCCACCTGTAACACAATGTTATCTCCCCCTGTAACACAATGTTATCTCCTCCTGTAACACAATGTTATCTCCTCCTGTAACACAATGTTATCTCCTCCTGTAACACAATGTTATCTCCTCCTGTAACACAATGTTATCTCCTCCTGTAACACAATGTTATCTCCACCTCACCTGTAACAATGTTATATCCCCCTCTCCTCCTCCCCTCTTCCCCTCTCCCCCTCTTCTCCTCCCCTCCTCCCCTCTCCCCCTTCTCTCCCCCTACTCTCCCCCTCTCCTCCTCCCCTCCCCTCCTCCCCCTCTCCCCCTCTTCTCCTCCCCTCTCCCCCTCTTCTCCTACCCTCCTCCCCTCTCCTCCACCCCTCTCCCCCTTCTCTCCCCTCTCCTCAGTTGGCTGTGTCGTCTCATGAGAATGCCACTCCGGTCAAGCTGATCCACAATGCGGCCGGTCACCTCAACGGTCCAGCACGCACCATAGGAGCAGCTGTCATTGGATACCTGGGTAAGGGGTTAGGATACCTGGGTAAGGGGTTAGGATACCTGGGTAAGGGGTTAGGATACCTGGCTAAGGGGTTAGGATACCTGGGTAAGGGGTTAGGATACCTGGGTAAGGGGTTAGGATACCTGGGTAAGGGGTTAGGATACCTGGGTAAGGGGTTAGGATACCTGGGTAAGGGGTTAGGATACCTGGGTAAGGGGTTAGGATACCTGGGTAAGGGGTTAGGATACCTGAGTAAGGGGTTAGGATACCTGGGTTAGGATACCTGGGTTAGGATACCTGGGTAAGGGGTTAGGATACCTGGGTAAGGTGTTAGGATACCTGGAGAATGTAACTATCAATCAGGGTTGAATTGGCCATATAAGCAAATCTTGTAACAACAGATTGTGCCTTTAAAATAACTTTTGCCCCGAGTGGCTCAGCGTCGTAGTGTTGAGGTCGCACTATATCCTGTGGTTCAATCCACGTGACCAGGAGCCCCATCGGGCAGCCCACAATTGGACAAGCGCCGTCCGGTTTAAGGTAGGGTTGGCCAGGGGGCTTTTACTTGGCTCATCACGCTCTAGCGACTCCTTGTGGCGAGCCGGGCGCATGCATGCTGACTTCGGTCATCAGTTGAACAGTGTTTCCTCATAAAAGTTGGTACAGCTGACTTCCGGGTTAAGCGGGCAGTGTTTTAAGAAGTATGTGGCTTGGTAGGTCATGTTTCGGAGCACGTATGTCTCGACCTGTGCCTCTCCTAACAACATTGAGGAGTTGCAGCGATGAGACAAGGTTGTAAACTAGCAATTAGGGAGAAAAATGGGTAAAAAAGACCCCATTTTTAATTTATTTGTAATAAATAAATAGAAAATAACTTTTTTGCCCCACTCTTGGTGTGCGTTTGTTCCCAAGTCTGTGGCCACCAACTACACACACACCTTACCTGTAGACTAACTCCTCCTCTCCGCTCTCTTCCAGGTGTGCGTGCGTTCGTCCCCAAGCCTGTGGCGACCAACCTGCAGTACGTGGGCGGGGCGGCGGCCATTTTGGGCCTGGTTGCCATGGCGCAGGACGTTGAGGGTCTCTACGCAGCCGTCAAGGCGATGGTGTGCGTCGTCAAGAGCAACCCGCTGGCCAGCAAGGAGATGGAGCGCATCAAAGGCTACCAGGTACAACTACACTACCCACAATGCAATATGGCCTAGTTCACACTCAAGTTTAATTTACAATACATTTGTGGACACACCACACAATGTTTGTGTGAACATTGTTGCTCAGATAAAACTGTTGTTTCTCTGCTGTACCTGTTGGCCATACTGTTGAAGAAGAAGCGTCACCTGCTGAACAGTCACATCCTGTCTGCTGTAGTTCTAGTACAACAGTAATATAACTCGGTCTAACTGTAGTACGTGTCTGTTATTTGGTCTCTAGCTGCTGGCCATGTTGTTGAAGAAAAAGCGTCACCTGCTGAACAGCCACATCCTGCACCTGACCTTCTCCCTGGTGGGAACAGTAGACAGCGGCCACGAGACCTCTATCATCCCCAACACCACCGCCTTCCAGGACCTGCTCTGTGACTTCGAGGTTAGCACTAAACCAATGGGCCTCAGGGGGAACTGGCTCCAGTTTTGAGCCAAAATGGCCTCTGGGAAACTGATCCAGTTTGAGCCAAAATGGTGGTTGGTGGTCCTTGGTGCAAGCCAAACACAATGGGCTTCAGGGCAACTGATCCAAAAATCGAGCCAAACGTGGTCCCTGCAGACAAAATAATGTCGTTGGTTTTCTGGTGTGCTATGTTTGTAGAGGTTTTCAAATGTTCTTTCTGTCTCCTCAGGTGTGGCTCCATGCACCCTACGAACTGCACCTGTCCCTGTTTGAGCACTTTATAGAGCTCCTCACTGAGTCCAGGTGAGGAATGATTAAGTCCTGCTATTGCCGTGAATTCAGAAAGTATTCAGAAAGTATTCAGAAAGTATTCAGAAAGTATTCAGAAAGTATTCAGAAAGTATTCAGAAAGTATTCAGACCCCGTGACTTTTTCCACATTTTGTTACTTTACAGCCTTTTTCTAAAATTGATTTAAAACAAAAAAATCCCTCATCAATCTGCACGTAATACCCCATAATGATGAAGCGAAAACCAGGTTTTTAGAAATGTTTTCAAATGTATTAAAAATATAAAACAGATACCTTATTTACATAAGTATTCACATCCTTTGCTATGAGACTCAACATTGAGCTCAGGTGCATCCTGTTTCCATTCATCATCCTTGAGATGTTTCTACAACTTGGAGTCCACCTTGGGTATGTTCAATTGACTGGACATGATTTGGAAAGGCACACACCTGTGTACAGTTGAAGTGGGAAGTTTACTTACACCTTAGTCAAATACATTTAAACTCAGTTTTTCACAATTTCTGACATTTAATCCGAGTAAAAATTCCCTGTCTTGGGTCAGATAGGATCACCACTTTATTTTAAGAATGTGAAATGTGAGAATAATAGTAGAGAGAATGTTTTTATTTAGTTTACATACACTCAATTAGTATTTGGTAGCATTGCCTTTAAATTGTTTAACTTGGATCAAACGTTTCGGGTGGCCTTACACAAGCTTCCCACAATAAATTGGGTGAATTTTGGCCCATTCCTCCTGACAGAGCTGGTGTAACTGAGTCAGGTTTGTAGGCCTCCTTGCTCGCAAACGATTTTTCAGTTCTGCCCACAAAAATGTTCTACAGGATTGAGGTCAGGGCTTTGTGACGGCCACTCCAATACCTTGACTTTGATGTCCTTAACTTCTTATGGATCATTGGGACGCTAGCGTCCCACCTGGCCAACATCCGGTGGAATTGCAGAGCGCGGAATTCAAATTACAGAAATCGTAATATTAAACATTCATCAAAATACATCATTTAAAGTTTAACTTCTTGTTTATCCAGCCGCTTTACGGCGAAAGCACACCATGCGATTATCTGAGAACAGCGCCCTGCACACAAAAGCATTACATACATTTTCCAACCGAGCAGAGGCGTCACGAAAGTCAGAAATAGCGCTAAAATAAATCACTTACCTTTTGTAGATCTTCATCTGGTTGAAATCACAAGCGTCCCAGCTACATGACAATTGGTCCTTTGTTCGATAAAGTCCTTACTTATATCCCAAAAAAGTATTTTTCATTGGCGCGCTAGACTCAGTAATCCACCGGTTCAATATGCATACAAATGAATCCCATAAGTTACCAATAAACTTCTTCCAAACATATCAAACAACGTTCCTAATCAATCCTCAGGTACCCTAATATGTAAATAAATGATCAAATTTAAGACGGAGAATACCGGAGAGAAATAACGAAGTACGCACCCTCACCAGAACGCACAACAAACACTACAGAGAAAATGGGAGCCACTTACTAAAACTACAAATTCTGGCTAATAAAATAAAACAACTAGCCTGAAACTCTTTCTAAAGACTGTTGACATCTAGTGGAAGCCCTAGGAACTGCAATCTGGAAGGTTTTCCTTTCACATCTCTGGAGAGACCTGAAAATAGCTGTGCTGCGACGCTCCCCATCCAACCTGACATATTTTGAGAGGATCTGCAGAGAAGAATGTGAGAAACTCCCCAAATACAGGTGTACCAAGACAGTAGCGTCAAACCCAAGAAGACTTGAGGCTGTAATCCCTGCCAAAGGTGCTTCAACACAGTACTGAGTAAAGGGTCTGAATACTTATGGAAATGTTATATTTCAGTTAATAGTGACACTATAATCTTAAATCACCTGGGTTATATGAGAAACAAAGACACAGGAAGACCATGTTTCCTGTGTTATATATCAACCAACTGTCTGTCTGTCCTCTTCTCCCCCATCACAGTGAGGCAGCGAAGAACGCTAAGTTGTTACGGGAGTTCCAGCTGATTCCCAAGCTGCTGTTAACCCTGAGAGACACGTCTCTGTCTCAGCCCACCATCTCTGCTATCAGCAACGTTTTGAGTCTGCTACTGCAAGGGTTCCCCAACCCATATGACCTGCTACGGTAATAACACACTCTACACTTTCCCCAACCCATATGACCTGCTACGGTAATAACACACTACACTTTCCCCAACCCATATGACCTGCTACGGTAATAACACACTACACTTTCCCCAACCCATATGACCTGCTACGGTAATAACACACTACACTTTCCCCAACTCATATGACCTGCTACGGTAATAACACTACACTTTCCCCAACCCATACGACCTGCTACGGTAATAACACACTACACTTTCCCCAACCCATATGACCTGCTACGGTAAACCTAGACGTCAGAGAGGTGGACCAGTAGTCAGAAGGTTGCTGGTTCAAGTCCCGTGCCAGGCAATGAATGTGTGAATTAAACTTGCTACTGGTGGGCTGCTGGTCTCCCCAGTCCTTGCAACTGCCTACAAATCCCTTCATGAGAACATACTATATATACCCATGTAGCTCATGTGTCTGTCTGTTTTATGGTATGTTTGATAGGTTTGGCCAGTTCATCTCATCCACCCTGCCAACCTTTGCTGTGTGTGAGAAGTTTGTAGTGATGGAGGTCAACAACGAGGAGAAGATAGATGGAGGTAACACACACACACACTAGTTTAGAGATTTTTGTCACTAACTACCATGTATATTATTGTCACTAACTAGCATAGAGATTATTGTCACTAACTACCATGGATATTATTGTCACTAACTAGCATAGAGATTATTGTCACTAACTAGCATAGAGATTATTGTCGCTAACTAGCATAGAGATTATTGTCACTAACTAGTATAGAGATTATTGTCACTATCTAGTATAGAGATTATTGTCACTAACTAGTATAGAGATTGTCACTAACTAGCATAGAGATTATTGTCACTAACTAGCATAGATATTGTCACCAACAAGCATAGAGATGACTAATTTACCTAGCGATTATTGTCACTGATTTACATAGAGATTATTGCCACTAACTAGCATAGAAATGGTCACTAACTAGTATAGAGATGATTGTCACTAACTAGTATAGAGATGATTGTCACTAACTAGTATAGAGATGATTGTCACTAACTAGTATAGAGATGATTGTCACTTTCACATAGAGATTATTGTCACAAATGTACATAGAGATTGTAAGTAACTAGTATAGAGATTACTGTCACTAATTTGCATAGAGATTATTGTCTTTAACTACTATAGAGATTATAGTCACTAATTGGCAGAGTGTCACTAACTAGTATAGAAATTGTCACTAATTGACATAGATATTGTCTCTAACTAGCATAGAAATTGTCACTAATTTACATAGAGTATTGTCTTTAACTACTGTAGAGATTATAGTCACTAATTTGCAGAGATTATTGTCACTAACTAGTATAGAGAGTATTGTCTCTAATTTACAGAGATTGTCACTAACTAGCATAGAGATGGTTGTCACTAATTTAAATATAGATTGTCACTAACTAGCATAGAGATTGTTGTCACTAATTTCCGTAGAGATTATTGTCACTATCTAGCATAGAGATGGTTGTCACTAATTTACATAGAGATTGTCACTAACTAGCATAGATATTGCTGTCACTAACTAGCAGAGATTATTGTCACTAATTTACATATAGTTTATTGTCACTAACTAGCATATATATTATTGTCACTAACTAATATAGATATTACTGTCACCAACTAGCATAGATATTGTCACCAACTAGCATAGAGATGACTAATTTACCTAGCGATTATTGTCACTGATTTACATTGAGATTATTGCCACTAACTAGTATAGATATTATTGTCACAAACTAGCATAGAGATTATTGTCACTAACTAGCATAGAGATTATTGTCACTGATTTACATTGAGATTATTGCCACTAACTAGTATAGAGATTATTGTCACTAACTAGCATAGAGATTGTCACTAACTAGCATAGAGATTATTGTCACTAACTAGCATAGAGATTATTGTCACTAACTAGCATAGAGATTATTGTCACTAACTAGCATAGAGATTATTGTCACTAACTAGTATAGAGATTATTGTCGCTAACTAGCATAGAGATTATTGTCACTAACTAGCATAGAGATTATTGTCACTAACTAGCATAGAGATTATTGTCACTAACTAGCATAGAGATTATTGTCACTAACTAGCATAGAGATTATTGTCACTAACTAGCATAGAGATTATTGTCACTAACTAGCATAGAGATTATTGTCGCTAACTAGCATAGAGATTATTGTCACTAACTAGCATAGAGATTATTGTCACTAACTAGCATAGAGATTATTGTCACTAACTAGTATAGAGATTATTGTCGCTAACTAGCATAGAGATTATTGTCACTAACTAGCATAGAGATTATTGTCACTAACTAGCATAGAGATTATTGTCACTAACTAGTATAGAGATTATTGTCGCTAACTAGCATAGAGATTATTGTCACTAACTAGCATAGAGATTATTGTCACTAACTAGCATAGAGATTATTGTCACTAACTAGTATAGAGATTATTGTCTCTAACTAGCATAGAGATTATTGTCGCTAACTAGCATAGAGATTATTGTCACTAACTAGCATAGAGATTATTGTCGCTAACTAGCATAGAGATTATTGTCACTAACTAGCATAGAGATTGTCACAAATTTACATACAGATTTTTGTACAATGCCAAAACTATGCTGTTCTTTTCCTTTTTTGTTGATTCTAAATCGCATTAATAAAAATTTTTCCCATCACTTAATGTGTGTTTTAAGTGATGAAGACCTTGGGGGTCTCCTCTCAGTTTTCAGTACAGTAATATTATTGTAGTAATAGTAGTGGTAATATTGTCTGTTGTGTTCCAGGTAATGATGAAGACCTTGGGGGTCTCCTCTCAGTATTCAGTACAGTAATATTATTGCAGTAATAGTAGTGGTAATATTGTCTGTTGTGTTCCAGGTAATGATGAAGACCTTGGGGGTCTTCTGTCGGCCAACCTGATCCTGTTGAGGAACAGACTGCTAGACATCCTTCTCAAACTGCTCTTCACCACCAAGGAGAAATGCACCGTCAACACACAGTACGTCACAGTGTGTGTGTGTGTGTGTGTGTGTGTGTGTGCGTGCGTGCGTGCGCTGCGTCACAGAGTTTCTAAACCCAGAGGCGCAAGACTCCCAAGACTTCCGGGAACATTTGCGAAAGAGACAAAAACAGACCACACCAGGTTTTGACAAGTCAATGAGAGAAGTGAAGAATTCTCCCATTAGTTAATATTCTCCAAATGGAAAGACGCCACCTAGACTGGAGACGACGTCCTCACTAGTTTTAACATGTTATGACTCCAACCTTGTGAAAGTGACAAACTGACACGTTTTCATTTTTGTAAAAAAAAAATTAAAAAAACTTGATATCGAAAGGACTGCCTTTTTGATTTTTTTACTTACGTAGTTCGGCGCGAGATGACTGTTAGACCCGATTTACGTGTTTCTACGCATTAATTTAGCTACGCAAACGTCGCCATGACATCACCTACAACTGGGATTTCTATTGGAGAAGCAGTTTCTGCCCCTCTTCATACTGTACAGCCTTTGACTGTGTTGTGTGTAGCCTGACTGCTCTCTGTCCCCCCCTACAGGGCATGTGAGGAGTTGGTGCGTACCCTGGGCTTTGACTGTGTTGTGTGTAGCCTGACTGCTCTCTGCCCCCCCCCTACAGGGCATGTGAGGAGTTGGTGCGTACCCTGGGCTTTGACTGTGTTGTGTGTAGCCTGACTGCTCTCTGTCCCCCCCTACAGGGCATGTGAGGAGTTGGTGCGTACCCTTGGCTTTGACTGTGTTGTGTGTAGCCTGACTGCTCTCTGTCCCCCCCTACAGGGCATGTGAGGAGTTGGTGCGTACCCTGGGCTTTGACTGTGTTGTGTGTGTAGCCTGACTGCTCTCTGTCCCCCCCTACAGGGCATGTGAGGAGTTGGTGCGTACCCTGGGCTTTGACTGTGTTGTGTGTAGCCTGACTGCTCTCTGTCCCCCCCTACAGGGCTTGTGAGGAGTTGGTGCGTACCCTGGGCTTTGACTGTGTTGTGTGTAGCCTGACTGCTCTCTGTCCCCCCCTACAGGGCATGTGAGGAGTTGGTGCGTACCCTGGGCTTTGACTGTGTTGTGTGTAGCCTGACTGCTCTCTGTCCCCCCCTACAGGGCATGTGAGGAGTTGGTGCGTACCCTGGGCTTCGACTGGTTGTTGATGTTCACGGAGGAGCACCTCCACTCCAGCAGTGTGACAGCATCTCTGTGGATCCTGGTGGTTCTCCTCAGTAACCAGCCCATACTGACCAGGTCTTTGATCCTTTAATAAAAAATGCATATATACACTACCAGTCAAAAGTTGGACACATCTACTAATTCAAAGGGGTTTTCTTTATTTTTACTATTTTATACATTGTAGAATAATAGTGAAAACGAATAATAACACACATATGGAGTCATGTAGTAACCAAAAAAGTGTTAACCAAATGAAAATAGATTTTAGATTCTTTAAATTAGCCACCATTTGCCTTGATGACAGCTTTGCACACTCTTGGCATTCTCTCAACTAGCTTCATGAGGTAGTCACCTGGAATGCATTTCAATTAACGGGTGTGACTTGTTAAAAGTTAATTTGGGGAATTTCTTCCTTCTTAATGTGCTTGAGCCAATCAGTTGTGTTGTGACAAGGTTGGGGTGGTATATAGAAGATAAACCTATTTGGTAAAAGACCAAGTCCATATAATGGCAAGAACAGCTAAAATAAGCAAAGAGAAACAACAGTCCATCGTTACTTTAAGACATGAAGGTCAGTCAATACAGAAAATATTTTTCCGAACTTTTAAAAGTTCGAAAAGTTTGAAAGTGCAGTCACAAAAACCATCAAGCGCTATGATGAAACTGGCTCTCATGAGGACCGCCACAGGAAAGGAAGACCCAGAGTTACCTCTGCTGCAGATGATACGTTCATTAGAGTTACCAGCCTCAGAAATTGCAGCACAAATAAATGCTTCACACAGTTCAAGTAACAGACACATTTCAACATCAACTGTTCAGAAGAGACTGAGTGAATAAGGCCTTCATGGTCGAATTGAAACCACAACTAAAGGACACCAATAATAAGATGAGACTTGCTTGGGCCAAGAAACACGAGCGATGGACATTAGACCGGTGGAAATCTGTCCTTTGGTCTGATTAGTCCAAATGTGAGATTTTTGGTTCTAATTTTTGGTCTTTGTGAGACACAGAGTAGGTGAACGGATGATGTCCGCATGTGTGGTTCCCACAGTGAAGCATGGAGGAGGAGGTGTGATGGTGCTTTGCTGGTGGCACTCTCAGAGATTTATTTAGAGTTCAAGGCACACGTAACCAGCATGGCTACCACAGCATTCTGCAGCGATACGCCACCCCATCCCTTAGTGGGACTATCCTTTGTTTCTCAACAGGAAAATGTCCCAACACACTGATAAAAAGAGTGTGCAACGTTGTCATCAAGGCAAAGGGTGGCTACTTTGAAGAATCTGAAATATATTTTGATTTGTTTAACACTTTTTTTGGTTACGACATGATTCCATATGTGTTATTTCATAGTTTCAAATAAAATCAAAGAAATCTAATTTTATTTGTCACATGCGCCGAATACAACAGGTGGGATGGGATGGCGTATACCAGGCGACCTCACAGTGAAATGCTTACTTACAAGCACTTAACCAACCATGCAGATTTAAGAAAACACCAAAATTATATAGAAATATAACAAATTATTTAGAAGCAACAATAAAATAACAGCAGGGCGGCTATATACAGGGTGTTACGGTACAGAATCAATGTGAGGAGGCTATATACAGGGTGTTACGGTACAGAATCAATGTGAGGAGGCTATATACAGGGTGTTACGGTACAGAATCAATGTGAGGAGGCTATATACAGGGTGTTACGGTACAGAATCAATGTGAGGAGGCTATATACAGGGTGTTACGGTACAGAATCAATGTGAGGAGGCTATATACAGGGTGTACCGGTACAGAGTCAATGTGCGGGGCACCGTTTATGTTGGTAGAGGTAAAGTGACTATGCATAGATAATAAACAAGAGAGTAGCAGTAGTGTAAAAATGGGGGGTGGGGTGTGTACAATGCAAATAGTCTGGGAAGCCATTTGATTAGATGTTCAGGAGTCTTATATCTTGGGGGTAGAAGCTATTCAGAAGCCTTTTTGACCTAGACTTGGCACTCCGGTACTGGTTGCCGTGTGTTAACAGAGGGAACAGTCTATGACTAGGGTGGCTGGAGTCCTTGGCAATTTTTTGGGCCTTCTTCTGACACCGCCTGGTATAGAGGTCCTGGATGGCAGGAAGCTTGGCCCCAGTGATGTACTGGGCCGTACGCACCACCCTCTGTAGTTCCTTGCGTTCGGAGGCCGAGCAGTTGCCATACCAGGCAGTGATGCAACCCGTCAAGATGCTCTCGATGGTGCAGCTGTAGAACCTTTTGAGGATCTGTGTACCCATGCCAAATCTTTTCAGTCTCCTGAATAGGTGTTGTCGTGCCCTCTTCATGACTGCCGTGGTGTGTTTGGACCATGTTAGTTTGTTGGTGATGTGAACACCAAGGAACTTGAAGCTCTCAACCTGCTCCACCACAGCCCCGTCGATGAGAATGGGGGCGTACTCGGTCCTCCTTTTCCTGTATTCCACAATCATCTTGTTTATCTTGATCACGTTGAGGGAGAGGTTGTTATTCTGGCACCACCCAGCCAGGTCTCTGACCTCCTCCCTATAGGCTGTCTCGTCGTTGTCGGTGACCAGGCCTACCACTGTTGTGTCGTCGGCAAACTTAATGATGGTTGTTGGAGTCGTGCCTGGCCACGCAGTCATGAGTGAACAGGGAGTACAGGAGGGGACTGAGCCTGCACCTCTGAGGGGCCCCCGTGTTGAGGATCAGCGTGGCAAATGGGTTGTTACCTACACTTACCACCTGGGGGCGGCCCGTCAGGAAGTCCAGGATCCAGTTGCAGAGGGAGGTGTTTAGTCCCAGGGTCCTTAGCTTAGTGATAATGTCTTTACTATTATTCTACAATGTAGAAAATAGTTAAAAAAATAAAAACCCTTGAATGAGAAGGTGTGTCCAAACTTTTGACTCGTACTGTATTTAGATTGAATATTAACAACGATTGTCACACACATGATCTGTCAAAAACATTACATTTCACATTGTCAGGAATTCCCCTGATCATCCATATCATGATTTTACATTTATTTGACCTGCCCAGGTTCAAAGAGGGACTGACAGGAGGCGAATGGCTGGACCACACTGACTCTGTCCTCACCAACAAGATCGGCACCGTGATGGGTGAGTAGAGTGACGTGTGTGTGTGTGTGTGTGTTGGATTTTGTGTAGGTGAGTCAATGTATAGATACAAGTTTTAAAAACCCAACATAATAGAACTGTTTACTGTGCAGGATATAGAATGTACCATAATATAGATATAGAATGTACCCTAAAATAATATAGATATAGAATGTACCATAATATTATATAGATATAGAATGTAGCATAATTGAATAGAACTGTTTACTGTGCAGGATATAGAATGTAACATAATATAGATATAGAATGTAGCATATACATGTTTACTGTGCAGGATATAGAATGTGACATAATATAGATATAGAATGTAACATAATATAACTGTTTGCTGTGCAGGATATAGAATGTACCATAATAGAGTAGAACTGTTTACTGTGCAGTATATAGAATGTGACATAATAGAACTGTTTACTGTGCAGGATATAGAATGTACCATAATAGAGTAGAACTGTTTACTGTGCAGGATATAGAATGTACCATAATAGAGTAGAACTGTTTACTGTGCAGGATATAGAATGTACCATAATAGAATATAACTGTTTACTGTGCAGGATATAGAATGTACCATAATAGAATATAACTGTTTACTGTGCAGGATATAGAATGTAACATAATAGAGTAGAACTGTTTACTGTGCAGGATATAGAATGTGACATAATATAAATGTTTACTGTGCAGGATATAGAATGTACCATAATAGAGTAGAACTGTTTACTGTGCAGGATATAGAATGTACCATAATAGAATAGAACTGTTTACAGGATATAGAATGTGACATGCTGCCCCCCTCAGCCCCTTGCCCATCCGTCATTACCTTTGGATGAGGATGGCTTTTGATGCTTCTTTGTTTGTTTATAATGTCTATCTTGAAACAGGTCTCTCTTCCAAAAGAGATTTTATCTCAATGAAACTAACCTGTGTAACTAAAGGTAAAACTCTGAATAGAATAGAATACTTTAATATCCCATAGTGCACTTCAATATTCCGTCTGCTCTGCAACAAAGTACAGGCATACCCACATGTGCTTCGACCCAGCTTGCATAGAAAGGGAAAAGTACAGGCATACCCACATGTGCTTCGACCCAGCTTGCATAGAAAGGGAAAAGTACAGGCATAACCACATGTGCTTCGACCCAGCTTGCATAGAAAGGGAAAAGTACAGGCATACCCACATGTGCTTCGACCCAGCTTGCATAGAAAGGGAAAAGTACAGGCATACCCACATGTGCTTCGACCCAGCTTGCATAGAAAGGGAAAAGTACAGGCATAACCACATGTGCTTCGACCCAGCTTGCATAGAAAGGGAAAAGTACAGGCATACCCACATGTGCTTCGACCCAGCTTGCATAGAAAGGGAAAAGTACAGGCGTAGTTAGCACACATCAATGACGGTTTCCTAACTGTTAGCTAGTTGTAGTCTATTGTAAGAATGGGGATGTGAGTCTTCCTGCTTTTCTGACATTTATCCTCTATTCAAATAACTGGCCTATCCCCTATCTAAAATCCAAATCCATTACATTTTTCCCCTGAAGTTTTCCTGATCACAACCCTGATTCGCAGTTTCCCCAACCTCTCCTTCCTCTCCTCTCTCCTCCTCAGGCTTCAACGTGGGCCGCAGCGCCGGCGGTCGCTCCACGCTACGGGAGATCAACCGAGACGCCTGCCATTTCCCAGGGTTCCCTGTTCTGCAGACGCTGCTGCCGAAACACACCAACGTCCCCGAGCTCTACTTCCTGCTGATGGCCCTGTTCCTGCAACAACCCGTCACAGAGCTGCCGGACAGCCTCCAGGTACATGTTAGTACACAACTTTTTATCATTACTTCTTACTAAAAACCTCTTTTCCATACTCTACTAGCTAGTGTTTCCTCTAGTTAAAACCTCTTTTCCATACTGTACCAGCTAGTGTTTCCTCTAGTTAAAACCTCTTTTCCATACTGTACCAGCTAGTGTTTCCCATAGATTTGTGTCGAGGTTACTGTGTCCATGTTAGTAAACAAACCTTTTTCGTTCTTATCTATCATTTTATCGTAAAACCTAATTTATGTCGTACTATCTAGCCAGTGTTTCCCCTAGTTAGTTTGTTTCCAGGTGGGGCGCCTCAGGCAGCTCTGCCCAAAATTAACAATCTATGATCTCATTAGTTACTTAGAACAATTATAACAATACCTGACAGTAATTTAGCCGTGTAGTATTAGTCTAATATTGTTTTGTAATATATATAGGATTAGTAGTATAACATTATAATATATATAGTACAATATAATATTAGTCCCTCTTTGTGGCACCTGACCACACGACTGAACAGTAGTCCAGGTGTGACAAAACTAGGGCCTGTAGGACCTGCCTTGGTGATAGTGTTGTTAAGAAGGTAGAAACTAGGGCCTGTAGGACCTGCCTTGTTGATAGTGTTGTTAAGAAGGTAGAAACTAGGGCCTGTAGGACCTGCCTTGTTGATAGTGTTGTTAAGAAGGTAGAAACTAGGGCCTGTAGGACCTGCCTTGTTGATAGTGTTGTTAAGAAGGTAGAAACTAGGGCCTGTAGGACCTGCCTTGTTGATAGTGTTGTTAAGAAGGTAGAAACTAGGGCCTGTAGGACCTGCCATGTTGATAGTGTTGTTAAGAAGGTAGAAACTAGGGCCTGTAGGACCTGCCTTGTTGATAGTGTTGTTAAGAAGGTAGAAACTAGGGCCTGTAGGACCTGCCTTGTTGATAGTGTTGTTAAGAAGGTAGAAACTAGGGCCTGTAGGACCTGCCATGTTGATAGTGTTGTTAAGAAGGTAGAAACTAGGGCCTGTAGGACCTGCCTTGTTGATAGTGTTGTTAAGAAGGTAGAAACTAGGGCCTGTAGGACCTGCCTTGTTGATAGTGTTGTTAAGAAGGTAGAAACTAGGGCCTGTAGGACCTGCCATGTTGATAGTGTTGTTAAGAAGGTAGAAACTAGGGCCTGTAGGACCTGCCATGTTGATAGTGTTGTTAAGAAGGTAGAAACTAGGGCCTGTAGGACCTGCCATGTTGATAGTGTTGTTAAGAAGGTAGAAACTAGGGCCTGTAGGACCTGCCTTGTTGACAGTGCTGTTAAGAAGGTAGAGCATCGCTTTATTATAGACAGACTTCTCCCCATCTTAGCTACTGTTGTATCAATATGTTTTGACCATGACAGTTTACAAGTTTAGTCACCTCAACCTGCTCAATTTTCACATTATTTATTAAAAGATTTAGTTTAGGGTTTAGTGAATGATTTGTCCCAAATACCATGCTTTTAGTTTTTGAAATATTTAGGACTAACGTATTCCTTGCCACCCATTCTGAAACTAACTGCGGATATTTAAGTGTTGCAGTCATTTCAGTCGCTGTAGTGGCTGACGTGTATAGTGTTGAGTCATCCACCTACATGGACACACTGGCTTTACTCAAAGCCAGTGGCATGTCATTAGTAAGGGTTTAAAAAAAGTGAGGGGCCTAGACAGCTGCCCTGGGGAATTCCTGATTCTACCTGGATTATGTTGGAGGGGCTTCCATTAAAGAACACCCTCTGTGTTCTGTTAGACAGGTAATTCTTTATCCACATTATAGCAGAGGGTGTAAAAGCATCACACATATGTTTTTCCAGCAGCAGACTATGATCGATAATGTCAAAAGCCACATTGAAGTCTAGCAAAACATCCCCCACAATATTTTTATCATTAGCTTCTCTCAGCCAGTCATCAGTCATTTGTGTAAGTGCTGTGCTTGTTGAATGTCCAATTTGTTTACTTTAAAATAGCATTTTATCTTGTCAAATAAATGCAGACCCTAATGTATGGATTTCACAAGATCCAGAGCATCCCATGTCGTGTGTAGCTTATGCCTGCCCATAACATAACCCCACCGCCACCATGGTGCACATTGTTCACAACATTGATATCAGCAAACCGCGCACCCACACAACGCCATACAACGCTGTCTGCCATCTGCCCGGATCACACTTCTCCAGCATGCCAGGGGCCATCGAAGGTGAGCATTAGCACGCAGATGAGCTTCCCTGGGAAGGTTTTGTGACAGTTTTTGCCGAAATTCTTCAGTTGTGCAAACCTACAATTTCATCAGCTGTCTGGGTGGTTTGTCTCAGACCCTGCCGCAGGTGATTAAGCCGGATGTGGAGGTCCTGGGCTTGTGTGGTTACACATGGTATGCGGTTGTGAGGCAGATTGGATGTACTGTCAAATTGTCTAAAACAATGTTGGAGGCGGCTTATGATAGAGAAATTAACATAAAATTCTCTGGCAACAGCTCTAGTAGATATTTCTGCAATCAGCATGCCAATTGCGCGTTATCTATGGCGTTGTGTTGATGGAGGACTGTGGTAACACTGATGAACCTGGAGGACTGTGGTAACACTGATGATGATTCTGGAGGACTGTGGGACATGGTCAAAGGCTTTATTTGGTCATACTCTACCTCGTTGTCATCCAATTTAAACCAATCAACCAACACAACATTACAGAATTAGAAGACCAATCATGACACCTTGAAACGTCTCTCCACAAGCTATCCTTGATCGGCAGATTATCAGAAAATAAATTAATTTATCATGTAAACGCCGGGCAGAAACTCTCATTCACGTAGCATGTTTATTTTTCAAATGTTCATAGGGCTCATCCAAGCCAATCTATTATTAGCTCAATAAATGATCTATTAGCCGACAAAAAAACTTTGCAAATATAACTTCCATTAAATCAATGGATGGTACCATACAGTGACCCGTTATTAATCAATTCAAAACTCTGGGATTTCTATGGTCATTTTGTCTAGATCTGAGATCTCTGCCGACCTGCAACACTTGAGGCCCCTTGTCGCTCTGATGGAACTAAAATAAACCATACAAACCATGATCAGCGGGAAATCCCTGGGGTTTGTTGGAAACCTCCAGAGTTCTTTCTATCCTTATGGACAATTTTTTTTACATCAACTGATTCTAGACATGATTCAATAGAGACGTGAACACTGATATAATTTAATTACAGCTGTGTATCCGGATATAAAATCAACACAGGACAAAATCTGCTCTATTGTCCCTGAACGAGAGCCGCCCCCTCAACATCCCTAGAGTACACAATTTCTGCTGCCTGGGAATACAAATCTATCCTGTTGCAATCTATAGTCAAAAAACAAGTTCAAACCCATCTTAAGAAGCATAGACTGTGATGTGGAAAGATGGGGAGCAAGTACCTCAACTTTTTTCCAGTCTCAATAATTAAAATGAATATGTTGCCACGAATCACCTTTTATATATATATTATATTATATTTTATATATATTTTATAGTTCAATGATGCCTCTTTCACCACCAGGCCACGTTCTTTACTTGCTAAATAGGAAACGCCCTTGTATTACATTATCTACACTTCAAATCTATTTTGGGGTTTTCCTCTTGGTTAAATACTGAAACAGCTGTGTCCTGGAGGAAAAGCGAGATCCCCTCACAGACTCCAAAACATCATTTTTGGCGCCCCCTGGAGCAGAAACGAGTTCCCCCTCACAGACTCCAAGACATAATTGGTATCACACTCAAACACTGCAAACTGTAATTCGACCCTATCACCTCACAATTTATCTCAGTCTGATGCCTGGTTGGTAAACAAACCAATCTCACCATCCTCACCTTCCTTTAGTTCACAACCACGCTGTCCACCTAGGTGTCCACCTTATTATCAACTAGTATGGGTTACTAATATGACTGGGATTATACTTTTGGCTGCTGGACAATAAGATCATATTGATTTGAAAACCAATGGTGTTTTAAGTGTGTAAATTAATTCCTAATCATTTTATCGTAAAACCTAATTTATGTCGTACTATCTAGCCAGTGTTTCCCCTAGTTAGTTTGTTTCCAGGTGGGGCACCTCAGGCAGCTCTGCCCAAAATTAACAATCTATGATCTCATTAGTTACTTAGAACAATTATAACAATACATTTGACAGTAATTTAGCCGTATAGTATTAGTCTAATATTGTTTTGTAATATATATAGGATTAGTAGTATAACATTATAATATATATAGTACAATATAATATTAGTCCCTCTTTGTGGCACCTGACCACACGACTGAACAGTAGTCCAGGTGTGACAAAACTAGGGCCTGTAGGACCTGCCTTGGTGATAGTGTTGTTAAGAAGGTAGAAACTAGGGCCTGTAGGACCTGCCTTGGTGATAGTGTTGTTAAGAAGGTAGAAACTAGGGCCTGTAGGACCTGCCATGTTGATAGTGTTGTTAAGAAGGTAGAAACTAGGGCCTGTAGGACCTGCCTTGTTGATAGTGTTGTTAAGAAGGTAGAAACTAGGGCCTGTAGGACCTGCCATGTTGATAGTGTTGTTAAGAAGGTAGAAACTAGGGCCTGTAGGACCTGCCTTGTTGGTAGTGTTGTTAAGAAGGTAGAAACTAGGGACTGTAGGACCTGCCTTGTTGATAGTGTTGTTAAGAAGGTAGAAACTAGGGCCTGTAGGACCTGCCTTGTTGATAGTGTTGTTAAGAAGGTAGAAACTAGGGCCTGTAGGACCTGCCATGTTGATAGTGTTGTTAAGAAGGTAGAAACTAGGGCCTGTAGGAACTAGGGCCTGTAGGACCTGCCTTGTTGACAGTGCTGTTAAGAAGGTAGAGCATCGCTTTATTATAGACAGACTTCTCCCCATCTTAGCTACTGTTGTATCAATATGTTTTGACCATGACAGTTTACAAGTTTAGTCACCTCAACCTGCTCAATTTTCACATTATTTATTAAAAGATTTAGTTTAGGGTTTAGTGAATGATTTGTCCCAAATACCATGCTTTTAGTTTTTTAAATATTTAGGACTAACTTATTCCTTGCCACCCATTCTGAAACTAACTGCGGATATTTAAGTGTTGCAGTCATTTCAGTCGCTGTAGTGGCTGACGTGTATAGTGTTGAGTCATCCACCTACATGGACACACTGGCTTTACTCAAAGCCAGTGGCATGTCATTAGTAAGGGTTTAAAAAAAAGTGAGGGGCCTAGACAGCTGCCCTGAGGAATTCCTGATTCTACCTGGATTATGTTGGAGGGGCTTCCATTAAAGAACACCCTCTGTGTTCTGTTAGACAGGTAACTCTTCATCCACAATATAGCAGGGGGTGTAAAGCCAGAACACATACGTTTTTCCAGCAGCGGACTATGATCGATAATGTCAAAAGCCGCATTGAAGTCTAGCAAAACATCCCCCACAATATTTTTATCATTAGCTTCTCTCAGCCAATCATCAGTCATTTGTGTAAGTGCTGTGCTTGTTGAATGTCCAATTTGTTTACTTTAAAATAGCATGTTATCTTGTCAAATAAATGTAGACCCTAATGTATGGATTTCACAAGATCCAGAGCATCCCATGTCGTGTGTAGCTTATGCCTGCCCATAACATAACCCCACCGCCACCATGGTGCACATTGTTCACAACATTGATATCAGCAAACCGCGCACCCACACAACGCCATGCAACGCTGTCTGCCATCTGCCCGGATCACACTTCTCCAGCATGCCAGGGGCCATCAAAGGTGAGCATTAGCACGCAGATGAGCTTCCCTGGGAAGGTTTTGTGACAGTTTTTGCCGAAATTCTTCAGTTGTGCAAACCCACAGTTTCATCAGCTGTCTGGGTGGTTTGTCTCAGACCCTGCCGCAGGTGATTAAGCCGGATGTGGAGGTCCTGGGCTTGTGTGGTTACACATGGTATGCGAGGCAGATTGGATGTACTGTCAAATTGTCTAAAACGATGTTGGAGGCGGCTTATGGTAGAGCAATTAACATTAAATTCTCTGACAACAGCTCTGGTAGATATTTCTGCAGTCAGCATGCCAATTGTGCGTTATCTATGGCGTTGTGTTGATGGAGGACTGTGGTAACACTGATGATGAACCTGGAGGACTGTGGTAACACTGATGATGAACCTGGAGGACTGTGGGACATGGTCAAAGGCTTTATTAGGTCATACTCTACCTCGTTGTCATCCAATTTAAACCAATCAACCAACACAACATTACAGAATTAGAAGACCAATTATGACAACTTGAAACGTCTCTCCACAAGCTATCCTTGATCGGCAGATTATCCGAAAATAAATAAATGTATCATGTAAACGCCGGGCAGAAACTCTCATTCACATAGCATGTTTCTTTTTAAAATGTTCATAGGGCTCATCCAAGCCAATCTATTATTAGCTCAATAAATGATCTATTAGCCGACAAAAAAACTTTCAAATATAACTTCCATTAAATCAATGGATGGTACCATACAGTGACCCGTCGTTATTAATCAATTCAAAACTCTGGGATTTCTATGGTCATTTTGTCTAGATCTGAGATCTCTGCCGACCTGCAACACTTGAGGCCCCCTGTCGCTCTGATGGAACTAAAATAATCCATACAAACAATGATCAGCGGGAAATCCCTGGGGTTTGTTTCTATCCTTATGGACAATTTTTTTACATCAACTGATTCTAGACACGATTCAATAGAGACGTGAACACTGATACCATTTCTTTAATATTGAAAAAAAAAGGATAAGGACCAGAATGTAGGAATTATCGATTTTGAACGCTGATATCAAATTCGTATGCGACGATTCTCCCCCCGTCTTCTTCAACGTTCTTGTTACTTATTAATCACACAAGACACAGACTGATTTTTTTAATCAAAACCAGACTTGCAACGCAGTCTGCTCCATATTACCGATGGGTCCATGAATACTGACTCACTGTCGGCCATATTGCCATCGGACGTAGAAAAAGCCATTGATCACTTAGAGCGGCAATATTTATGTTCTACGCTGTATGGACATTGGGGAACAATTCATATCCCTGGTTTAAGTCCTTTTTGCCATTCCTTTTGCCATAGTACAACCTGGCAAAATATGCTCATGCCAATTTACCATAGGCAGTCTAATGCTTGTTGTTCTCCCTGGATCCTCCGGCGCAGGCTGTCTGCCCAATCACAACATCATGAGCTTGTTGTTCTCCCTGGAACCTCCTGCGCAGGCTGTCTGCCAGCCAATCACAACATCATGAGCTTGCCTAGGTGATATTAAATAAATAAATGAGCCCATTTTACTGTACTTGGCACAGACCACCACATATCTCTGTATGCAGACTGATGTACTGCTCTACGTGGGCACCTGAGTCGTTACCAGTCTTTTTGTTTAGAACTACAGCTGTGTATCTGGATATAAAATCAACACAGGACAAAATCTGCTCTGTTGTCCCTGAACGACATCCCTAGAGTACACAATTTCTGCTGCCTGGGAATATAAATCTATCCTGTTGCAATCTATAGTCAAAAAACAAGTTCAAACCCATCTTAAGAAGCATAGACTGTGATGTGGAAAGATGGGGAGCAAGTACCTCAACTTTTTTCCAGTCTCAATAATTAAAATGAATATGTTGCCACGAATCACCTTTTATATATATATATTATATTATATTTTATATATATTTTATAGTTCAATGATGCCTCTTTCACCACCAGGCCACGTTCTTTACTTGCTAAATAGGACACGCCCTTGTATTACATTATCTACACTTCAAATCTATTTTGGGGTTTTCCTCTTGGTTAAATACTGAAACAGCTGTGTCCTGGAGGAAAAGCGAGATCCCCTCACAAACTCCAAAACATCATTTTTGGCGCCCCCTGGAGCAGAAACGAGTTCCCCCTCACAGACTCCAAGACATAATTGGTATCACACTCAAACACTGCAAACTGTAATTCGGCCCTATCACCTCACAATTTATCTCAGTCTGATGCCTGGTTAGTAAACAAACCAAAACCAATCTCACCATCCTCACCTTCCTTTAGTTCACAACCACGCTGTCCACCTAGGTGTCCACCTTATTATCAACTAGTATGGGTTACTAAAATGACTGGGATTATGCTTTTGACTGCTGGACAATAAGATAATATTGATTTGAAAACCAATGGTGTATTAAGTGTGTAAATTAATTCCCTCAACATTTCTATGGTCGTATTTTGTCAAGGGTTGGCTAGGCTAGGGTTGGCTAGGCTAGTGTTGGCTAGGCTAGTGTTGGCTAGGCTAGGGTTGGCTAGGCTAGTGTTGGCTAGGCTAGGGTTGGCTAGGCTAGGGTTGGCTAGGCTAGGGTTGGCTAGGCTAGGGTTGGTTAGGCTAGGGTTGGCTAAGCTAGGGTTGGTTAGGCTAGGGTTGGCTAGGCTAGGGTTGGTTAGGCTAGGGTTGGTTAGGCTAGGGTTGGCTGGGCTAGGGTTGGTTAGGCTAGGGTTGGCTAAGCTAGGGTTGGCTAGGCTAGGGTTGGTTAGGCTAGGGTTGGTTAGGCTAGGGTTGGCTAGGCTAGGGTTGGTTAGGCTAGGGTTGGCTAAGCTAGGGTTGGTTAGGTTAGGCTACTTTGAAACAAGTTAATAAATGCTTCATAAACATGTATAAAACGTCCAGGTTTTAATCAGTTATGTTTATAGTTAAATAATTTCAAAATGCTCAACACCTCTTCTCAAATTCAAGGTGGGTAGGGTGAACAACAGGCACTGTCCGGTCATGTGATCATTTGGACATGAGGCTTTAGCCAATCACATACACTTTGACATTTAGGCTTTTTAAAATGTATGTACATGAAAAATAGATTAGAATATTATTTAAATTGGGTCTTTCTGATCCAATTCTGATTGGAGTAATTGTTTGATATTGTGATATGTGTGATTTAAAAAAAAAAAAACTTTAATTTAAATTCTTCTTGTCTCGGACAAGAGGACATCGTTAATGTGTAACCCTGCTGAGTGTTACCCCAGCCTCTGTGTTCTGTGTTTTGTGTTAGTTTGACCTGGACTCTATCTGGACCTTTATCTTTGGGGTCCCTGCTTCCAGCGCCACCATAGTGGGATCCATCCACAGTGTCTGCACCGAGGCTGGCTTCCTGTTACTGGGGATGCTGAGGAGCATGCTCAACCTGGTGAGAGGAGGAAGAGGAGAGAGAGAGCGTGGGAAGGATAGAGGAGATGAGGAGTGGAGGGAGGAGAGAGAAAGGAGGACAACCCAATCCTTTTTCCATGTAGACGAGCTACTAGATTCACTTCTACAACCAGATGACGTTCTGTCTATGGGATAGTTCTGTCTATGGACAGAGAAAGATACGGGATAGTTCTGTCTATGGGGATAGAGAAAGATATGGGATAATTCTGTCTATGGATAGAGAAAGATATGGAATAGTTCTGTCTATGGACAGAGAAAGATATGGGATAGTTCTGTCTGGACAGAGCAAGATATGGGATAGTTCTGTCTATGGATAGAGAAAGATATGGGATAGTTCTGTCTATGGACAGAGAAAGATACGGGATAGTTCTGTCTATGGACAGAGAAAGATATGGGATAGTTCTGTCTATGGACAGAGAAAGATATGGGATAGTTCTGACTATGGACAGAGCAAGATATGGGATAGTTCTGTCTATGGGATAGTTCTGTCTATGGGATAGTTCTGTCTATGGGATAGAGAAAGATATGGGATAGTTCTGTCTATGGGATAGTTCTGTCTATGGGATAGTTCTGTCTATGGGATAGTTCTGTCTATGGATAGAGAAAGATACGGGATAGTTCTGTCTATGGACAGAGAAAGATATGGGATAGTTCTGTCTATGGACAGAGAAAGATACAGGATAGTTCTGTCTATGGACAGAGAAAGATACGAGATAGTTCACCCTAAATAACATGTTGGTTTCCTTATCCTGTTAGCAGTCTTAAGGAGAGGCAGCAATCCATCCATGGTTGAGTTTACCTAGCTTGCTGTCACCAAATGTCATATAACTGCTGGATCTTCTTCTACCACCAAATGTTAGCTTCATAGAGCTCCTCGATCTTCTTCTACCATCAAATGACGTTGTGCTTTTCTTCGTCCTCTTAGCCGTGGCAGTCTGAGGAAGAGGGTTCGTGGCTGAGGGAGTACCCGGTGACTCTGATGCAGTTCTTCAGGTACCTGTATCACATATATAATGATAAAATATTTAAAATAATCTACATCATAAATAATAGTCATAATGTATATATATATATATATATATATATATATAATATCACTAATGAGTGATTTTATTATTACAGGTACCTGTATCACAACGTCCCAGACCTGGCCCAAATGTGGCACAGCCCAGAGTTCCTGTGTGTCCTGGCTGCCTCAGTCTTCCCCTTCAACATCAGGCCCTACTCTGAGATGGTGAGAGGCTCAACTGTATCCAAATGTAGAATTTTTTTTTTTCCCTGTGTGTGTTTTCTACAGTAGCTATGTGTTTGTTCTCTGAGCTCAATCTAATCCTCTCCTCTCTCCCTCCCTCCCTCTCCTCTCCTCTCCTCTCCTCTCCTCTCCTCTCCTCTCCTCTCCTCTCCTCTCCTCTCCTCTCCTCTCCTCTCCTCCCTCCCTCCCTCTCTCCCTCTCCTCTCTCCCTCTCCTCTCTCCCTCCCTCTCTCTCCTCTCTCTCTCCCTCTCCTCTCTCCCTCTCCTCTCTCTCCTCTCCTCTCTCAGGTGAGTGACCTGGATGATGAAGCAGGGTCACCAACGGAAGAATTCAAGGCCTTCACCGCCGACACGGGCATGAACCGTAGCCAATCGGAATACTGCAACGTGGGTTCGAAGACCTACCTGACCAATCATCCGGCCAAGAAGTATGTGTTTGACTTCATGAAGGTGCTGATCATGGACAACCTGTGTCTGACTCCGGCCAACAAACAGACGTCCACCATAGACCTACTGTTAGAGGTGAGACAAATCAATCAAATGTATTTATGAAGCCCTTTTTTACATCAGCTGTTGTCACAAAGTACTATCCTGACAGCAACCGGTGGGATTTAATTGCTATTAGTTGATCATCTAGATTAAGGGTTGCAAAAATCTGGGAACGCTCCCAAAGGAATTTCTGGAAAACGGGGGAATTTTGGTTTAAGTTTCTAGATGTTTGCAACCCTTAATCTAGCTATTGTGTCAGGAAAGTGGCAATCTGCAGTTCAAATCAAATGTATTTCTATAGCCCTTCGTACATCAGCTGATATCTCAATGTGCTGTACAGAAACCCAGCCTAAAACCCCAAACAGCAAGCAATGCAGGTGTAGAAGCACGGTGGCTAGGGAAAAACTCCCTAGAAAGGCCAGAACCTAGGAAGAAACCTAGAGAGGAACCAGGCTATGAGGGGTGGCCAGTCCTCTTCTGGCTGTGCCGGGTGGAGATTATAACAGAACATGGCCAAGATGTTCAAATGTTCATAAATGACCAGCATGGTCCAATAATAATAAGGCAGAACAGTTGAAACTGGAGCAGCAGCACGGCCAGGTGGACTGGGGACAGCAAGGAGTCATCATGTCAGGTAGTCCTGAGGCATGGTCCTAGGGCTCAGGTCCTCCGAGAGAGAGATAGAAAGAGAGAAGGAGAGAATTAGAGAACGCACACTTAGATTCACACGGACACCGAATAGGACAGGAGAAGTACTCCAGATATAACAAATTGACCCTAGCCCCCCGACACATAAACTACTGCAGCATAAATACTGAAGGCTGAGACAGGAGGGATCAGGAGACACTGTGGCCCCATCCGAGGACACCCCCGGACAGGGCCAAACAGGAAGGATATAACCCCACCCACTTTGCCAAAGCACAGCCCCCACACCACTAGAGGGATATCTTCAACCACCAACTTACCATCCTGAGACAAGGAGAACCCAAAATATCAGCTTGTTTTTCTCCAATGTTTAAACATTGTAAATGTAAACAAACACTGTAGATCCCCATAACATGGTTACAACTATCATGTTGATATCATGGATGGTCAGTCCTATATATCCCCATAACATGGTTACAACTATCATGTTGATATCATGGATGGTCAGTCCTGTATATCCTCATAACATGGTTACAACTATCATGTTGATATCATGGATGGTCAGTCCTGTATATCCTCATAACATGGTTACAACTATCATGTTGATATCATGGTGGGCAGTCATATCCTTATAACATGGTTACAACTATCATGTTGATATCATGGATGGTCAGTCATATCCTCATAACATGGTTACAACTATCATGTTGATATCACGGATGGTCAGTCCTGTATATCCTCATAACATGGTTACAACTATCATGTTGATATCATGGATGGTCAGCCCTGTATATCCTCATAACATGGTTACAACTATCATGTTGATATCATGGATGGTCAGTCCTGTATATCCTCATAACATGGTTACAACTATCATGTTGATATCATGGATGGTCAGTCCTGTATATCCTCATAACATGGTTACAACTATCATGTTTATATCATGGTGGGCAGTCCTGTATAGTCTCATAACATGGTTACAACTATCATGTTGATATCATGGATGGTCAGTCATATCCTCATAACATGGTTACAACTATCATGTTGATATCATGGTGGGCAGTCCTGTATATCCTCATAACATGGTTACAACTATCATGTTGATATCATGGATGGTCAGTCCTGTATATCCTCATAACATGGTTACAACTATCATGTTGATATCATGGTGGGCAGTCATATCCTTATAACATGGTTACAACTATCATGTTGATATCATGGATGGTCAGTCATATCCTCATAACATGGTTACAACTATCATGTTGATATCACGGATGGTCAGTCCTGTATATCCTCATAACATGGTTACAACTATCATGTTGATATCATGGATGGTCAGCCCTGTATATCCTCATAACATGGTTACAACTATCATGTTGATATCATGGATGGTCAGTCCTGTATATCCTCATAACATGGTTACAACTATCATGTTGATATCATGGATGGTCAGTCCTGTATATCCTCATAACATGGTTACAACTATCATGTTTATATCATGGTGGGCAGTCCTGTATAGTCTCATAACATGGTTACAACTATCATGTTGATATCATGGATGGTCAGTCATATCCTCATAACATGGTTACAACTATCATGTTGATATCATGGTGGGCAGTCCTGTATATCCTCATAACATGGTTACAACTATCATGTTGATATCATGGATGGTCAGTCCTGTATATCCTCATAACATGGTTACAACTATCATGTTGATATCATGGATGGTAAGTCATATCCTCATAACATGGTTACAACTATCATGTTGATATCACGGATGGTCAGTCCTGTATATCCTCATAACATGGTTACAACTATCATGTTGATATCATGGTGGACAGTCCTGTATATCCTCATAACATGGTTACAACTATCATGTTGATATCATGGATGGTCAGTCCTGTATATCCTCATAACATGGTTACAACTATCATGTTGATATCATGGATGGTCAGTCCTGTAACTCCTCATAACATGGTTACAACTATCATGTTGATATAATGGATGGTCAGTCCTGTATATCCTCATAACATGGTTACAACTATCATGTTGATATCATGGTGGGCAGTCCTGACATCATAGTTTTGTCTATTAATCTGAGAATGGTTACATTTCTCCAGGCCAATACCTCATCTTTTTAACCAAAACAGGCGAGGAGGGCGTTTTGTTATCGTTTCAACGGTTGATTCGTGCTTTAACGTAGAGTTGTCTCCCCAGGCGTCCCCAGAGCGCTCCACCAGGACTCAGCAGAAAGAGTTCCAGTCCCACATCCTGGACTCTGTCATGGAACACCTGCTGGCTGCTGATGTCCTCCTAGGTACTTACACACACACACCACACCACACCACACCACACCACACCACACCACACACCACACCACACCACACACACACACCACACACTGCTCTACGAATCAGAGAAGAACCCTACAGAACACAATACTCAGCCAATCAGAGAAGAACCCTACTAAACACAATAATCAGCCAATCACAGAAGAATCCTACTAAACACAATAATCAGCCAATCAGAGAAGAACCCTACTAAACACAATAATCAGCCAATCAGAAAATAACCCTAAAGAACACAATAATTAGCCAATCAGAGAAGAACCCTACTAAACACAATAATCAGCCAATCAGAGAAGAACCCTACTAAACACAATAATCAGCCAATCAGAAAATAACCCTACAGAACACAATAATTAGCCAATCAGAGAAGAACCCTACTAAACACAATAATCAGCCAATCACAGAAGAATCCTACTAAACACAATAATCAGCCATTCAGAAAATAACTCTACAGAACACAATAATCAGCCAATCAGAAAATAACCCTACAAAACACAATAATCGGCCAATCAGAGAAGAACCCTACTAAACACAATAATTGGCCAATCAGAGAAGAACCCTACAAAACACAATAATCGGCCAATCAGAAAAGAACCCTACAATAATCAGCCAATCAGAGAAGAACCCTACAATAATCAGCAAAGGGCAAAAGGCTGGAGATCTCCAGAGCCGCCTCCTACTCCAACAGGCTGACGAAGACATCCTCAAAGCTTGAATACCCATCTAACCACCTGTAGTCTCCATTCTATAATATACCCATCTAACCACCTGTAGTCTCCAGTCTATAATATACCCATCTAACCACCTGTAGTCTCCATTCTATAATATACCCATCTAACCACCTGTAGTCTCCAGTCTATAATATACCCATCTAACTACCTGTAGTCTCCATTCTATAATATACCCATC
>NC_092176.1:42826724-42851724 GCF_045791955.1 Oncorhynchus clarkii lewisi | reverse complement strand
TGTAGGCCAGCAATGTGCATGTCTGGAGTGGTACTGCTTTGAAACAAGAGGATTTAGTCAGATTTCAAACACGTACTTAGTCAGTCCTCGGAATCCATTGGCTGTTATAAAACAGGACTATTGTTTACACACTCTGCCAACCCTACGGTAGGATGTCTTAACCCCAATCAACTCTCTGGAGAAGAAAGGCCCTTTCTACAACCACCTCTCGGGCATCGCAGACCATAGATCATAAGACAAGTCTTTCTTAAAAAATGTTCCACCTCTCTTTTCTCCCGCTTCCAGTCCAAGAGGAGGTCGCAGAGTCTGTCTCTGGACTCTCTCTACCACTGTCTGAACCGTACGGTCCTGTACCAGCTGTCTCGACCTCACAAGACCGTACCTCAGCAGGTAGCTCTGCTGGACTCTCTACGGGTGTTGACCGTCAACCGTAACCTGGTACTGGGACCGGGCAACCACGACCAGGAGTTTGTAGCCTGTCTGGCTCACTGCTTCATCAACCTGCACGTTGGGAGGTAGGTCTGGGACTGGAGGTGGGGTCTGGGACTGGTCTGGGACTGGAGGTAGGTCTGGAGGTGGGTCTGGGACTGGAGGTAGGTCTGGGACTGGAGGTAGGTCTGGGACTGGAGGTAGGTCTGGGACTGGAGGTGGGTCTGGGACTGGAGGTGGGTCTGGGACTGGAGGTGGGTCTGGGACTGGAGGTGGGTCTGGGACTGGAGGTGGGTCTGGGACTGGAGGTGGGTCTGGGACTGGAGGTGGGTCGGACTGGATGTGGGTCTGGGACTGGAGGTGGGGTCTGGGACTGGAGGTAGGTCTGGAGGTGGTTCTGGGACTGGAGGTGGGTCTGGGACTGGAAGTGGGTCTGGGACTGGAGGTGGGGTCTGGGACTGGTCTGGGACTGGAGGTAGGTCTGGAGGTGGGTCTGGGACTGGATGTGGGTCTGGGACTGGAGGTAGGTCTGGGGGTGGGTCTGGGACTGGGGGTGGGTCTGGGACTGGAGGTGGGTCTGGGACTGGAGGTGGGTCTGGGACTGGAGGTGGGTCTGGGACTGGAGGTGGGTCTGGGACTGGAGGTGGGTCTGGGACTGGAGGTGGGTCTGGGACTGGAGGTGGGTCTGGGACTGGAGGTGGTTCTGGGACTGGAGGTGGGTCTGAGACTGCATGTGGTTCAAGGTCTGGAGGTGGGTTTGTGTGTCTGTCTGTTTTAGCTAGCTAGCTAGCTTACTTAGTTATCGTCTTGCTTCTTCATGCATTCTTGAAATCATTGCATTGCTCGAGACATTTATAACAGCTGTGTGTCCTGATCAGTGAGTTTGAGGCCTTATGAAGTGTTGAGCTGGCTAATCGAATGACAACAGGCTGCAAAAATTGCAGTTAGCTTAGTCCTGCTGGCTGACTCTCTCCTCTCCTGTCCCGCTCTCTCTCTTTCTCTCTCCTCCTCTTCTTTCTCTGTCTCTCTCTTCCTCTATCCTCTTGTCTCTCTCTTTCTCTCTCGCTCTTTCTCTCTCTTTCTCTCTCTCCTCTGTCTCCCTCCTCCTCTCCCCTCCCTACTTCTCGCTCTCTCGCTCTCTGTCTCTCTCTCTCTCTCTGTCTCTCTCTCTCTGTCTATGTGCAGTAGTGTGGAGGGTTTTGGTTTGGAGGCAGAGGCTCGTATGACCACCTGGCACGTCATGATGCCCGCTGAGAATGGACCTGATAACAGACACAGCCAGGAAGTTAGCGAAGGTAACATAACGTCTGACTGTCTGTCTGCCTGCCTTTCTCTCTGTCTGTCTCTCTTTCAAAGTGTGTTTCTATGTGTGTGTGTCCCTAACTCCTGTCCTGTCTGTCCCCCAGGTCGCCAGCTGCTGCTGAAGGCAGTAAACCGTGTGTCCCTAACTCCTGTCCTGTCCTGTCCCCCAGGTCGCCAGCTGCTGCTGAAGGCAGTAAACCGTGTGTCCCTAACTCCTGTCCTGTCCCCCAGGTCGCCAGCTGCTGCTGAAGTCAGTAAACCGTGTGTCCCTAACTCCTGTCCTGTCTGTCCCCCAGGTCGCCAGCTGCTGCTGAAGACAGTAAACCGTGTGTCCCTAACTCCTGTCCTGTCCTGTCCCCCAGGTCGCCAGCTGCTGCTGAAGGCAGTAAACAGTGTGTCCCTAACTCCTGTCCTGTCCCCCAGGTCGCCAGCTGCTGCTGAAGTCAGTAAACCGTGTGTCCCTAACTCCTGTCCTGTCCCCCAGGTCGCCAGCTGCTGCTGAAGGCAGTAAACCGTGTGTGGACAGAGCTGATGCACAGTAAAAGACCCATGTTGGAGGACATCTTTAAGGTGTCCCTCCCCACCAACGACAGAGGACATGTAGATATCAGCACCGCTCGGCCTGCCCTAGAGGAACCTGCCCTGAAGAGCTGGCAGAACCACCTGGGTGAGAAAAGACATACACATCTAGACAGACGCACACACACACAGAGACGAAAACACAAACACATACTGTGTATTCAGAAAGTATTCAGACCCCTTGACTTTTACCACATTTTGTTACGTTACAGCATCATTTAAACATTTATTCAATAGTTTTTTTCCCCTTCATCAATCGACACACAATAACCCATAATGCCATGACAATACCCCATAATGACATCACAATACCCCATAATGACATCACAATACCCCATAATGACATCACAAATGACATCACAATACCCCATAATGACAACGCGAAAACAGGTTTTTGAAAATGTTTGCAAATGTATAAAAAAAATAAAAAAAACGGAATGTTACATTTACGTAAGTATTTCAAACTCTTTACTCAGTAATTTGTTGAAGCACCTTTGGCAACGATTACAGCCTCAAGTCTGAAAAACATCCCCTTAAGCATGATATTGCCACCACCATGCTTCACCGTAGGGATGATGCCAGGTTTCCTCCAGACGTGATGCTTGGCATTCAGGCCAAAGAGTTTAATCTTGGTTTCATCAGACCAGAGAATCTTGTGTCTCATGGTCTGAGAGTCTTTAGGTGCCTTTTGGCAAACTCCAAGCAGGCTGTCATGTGCCTTTTACTGAGGAGTGGCTTCCGTCTGGCCACTCTACTATAAAGGCCTGATTGGTGGAGTGCTGCAGAGATGGTTGTCCTTCTGGAAGGTTCTCCCATTTCCATAGAGGAACCCTGGAGCTCTGTCAGAGTGACCATCGGGTTCTTGGTCACCTCCCTGACCAAGGTCCTTCTCCCCCGATTTCTCAGTTTGGCCGGGCGGCCAGCTCTAGGAAGAGTCTTGGTGGTTACAAACTTCTTCCATTTAAGAATGATGGAGGCCACTGTGTTCTTGGGGACCTTCAATGCTGCAGAAATGTTTTGGTACCTTTCCCCAGATCTGTGCCTCGACACAATCCTGTCTTGGAGCTCTACAGACAATTCCTTCAACCTCATGGCTTGGTTTTTGCTCTGACATGACCTGTCAACTGTGGGACCTTATATAGTCAGGTGTGTGCCTTTCCAAATCATGTCCAATAAATTGAATTTAGCACAGGTGGACTCCAATCAAGTTGTAGAAACAACTCAAGGATGATCAATGGAAACAGGATGCACCTGAGCTCAATTTTGAACCTGAGTATTTTTTTATTTGTAATACATTTGCAAACATTTCTAAAAACCTGTTCACTTCATCATTATGGGGTATTGTGTGTAGATTGATGAGGAACAATTTCTATTTCATTAAATTTTATAATGAGGCTGTAACGTAATGTGGAAAAGGGGAAGGGGTCTGAATACTTTCTGAATGCGTTGTACACACTGACTCTGTAGTCTATTGTTTGGCATTACGTCAGAAAGGTCATGTTAACACCGTACAGACGGTTTAGTGGTCAGGGGGATATTGGGACATAATCAGCTTTACCATGTGGTTTTTGTAGAGCAGAGAAAGCCAAGTTAGGACCGGAGCCGCCAGCATACTGGAAGACTGTTGGATAACCTCTGTTCCTTTCTCTTGTTTGTCTCTATTTTCCCTCTGTTTCCCCCCCTCTCTCTCCCTCCCTCTTTACTCCTTCCTCTCTCCCCCCCCTCTCTCTCTCTCCCTCCTCACTCTCTCTCCCTCCCTCTTTACTCCTTCCTCTCCCTCTCTCTCTCTCCCTCCTCTCTCTCTCCCTCCTCTCTCCGTCCCTCTTTACTCCTTCCTCTCTCTCTCTCTCTCTCTTTCCCTCCTCTCTCTCCCTCCCTCTTTACTCCTTCCTCTCCCTCCCCCCTCTCTTTCTCCCTCTCCCCCCTCTCTCTCCCTCTCTCTCTTTCCCTCCTCTCTCCCTCCTTCTTTACTCATTTCTCTCCCTCCTCTCTCTCTCTCCCTCCCTCTTTACTCCTTCCTTCCTCTCCCTCTCCCTCTCTCTCTCTCTCTCTCTCTCTCTCTCTCTCTCTCTCTCTTTCTCTCTCTCTCTTTCCCTCCTCTCTCTCCCTCTTTACTTCTCCCTATCCCTCTCTCTCTCTCTCTCTCCCTCGCTCTCTCTCTCTCTTTCCCTCTCTCTCTCTCCCTCCCTCTTTACTCCTTCCTCTCCCCCTCTCTCTCTCCCTCTCTCTCTTTCCCTCCTCTCTCCCTCCCTCTTTACTTCTCCCTCTCCCCCTCTCTCTTTCCCTCCTCTCTCTCCCTCCCTCTTTACTTCTCCCTATCCCTCTCTCGCTCTTTCCCTCCTATCTCCCCCCTCTCTCTCCTCTAGTCCATGAGAAGAAGTGTATTAGCAGAGGGGAGTCGGTGGCTCCGGCCAGCCAGTCCAAGCTGTCTCGGGTCAGTAGTGGTTTTGGTCTGTCCAAGTTGACCGGCGCTCGACGCAACAAGAAGGAAAACTCCCTGAACAAGAACAACCTTTCTGCACAGGTACACACACACACACACACACACACACACACACAGACACACACAGACAGACAGACATGCACAAGAGCACACACATAACATGCATTCATACTCATGCATGCACACTCACCTCACAGCAGCCAGCAGCATACCACCCTGCATCCCACTGCTGGCTTACTTCTGAAGCTAAGCAGGGTTGGTCCTGGTCGGTCCCTGGATGGGAGACCAGATGCTGCTGGAAGTGGTGTTGGAGTCCCAGTAGGAGGCACTCTTTCCTCTGATATCAAGCATTAATATCCCAATGCCCCAGGGCAGTGATTGGGGACACTGCCCTGTGTAGGGTGCCATCTTTCGGATGGGATGTTAAACGAGCGTCCTGACTCTCTGTGGACACTAAAGATCCCATGGCACTTATCGTAAGAGTAGGGGTGTTAACCCCTGGTGTTCTGGCTAAATACCCAAACTGTCCCTCAAACCATCACGGTCCCCTAATCATCCCCAGGTTCCAATTGGCTCATTCATCTCCCCCTCCTCTCCCCCTGTAACTATTCCCCAAGTCGTTGCTGTTAATGAGAACGTGTTCTCAGTCAACTCACCTGGTAAAATAAAGGGTTAAATAAATAAACACCCACACTAACCAGTTAAATTCCTTCCACCAATAGGAGACGTTCCAGTGGATGTTCACCCACATAGCGGTGGTCAGGGACCTGGTGACCATGCAGTATAAAGAGTACCAGGAGGTAAGAACACTACGGTACTCACAGCGTTGTCTACCACACTACGGTATTCACAGCGTTGTCTACCACACTACAGTACTCACAGCGTTGTCTACTACACTATGGTACTCACAGCGTTGTCTACTACACTACGGTACTCACAGCGTTGTCTACCGCACTACGGTACTCACAGCGTTGTCTACCACACTACGGTACTCACAGTGTTGTCTACCACACTACGGTACTCACAGCGTTGTCTACTACACTACGGTACTCACAGCGTTGTCTACCACACTACGGTACTCACAGCGTTGTCTACTACACTACGGTACTCACAGCGTTGTCTACTACACTACGGTACGCACAGCGTTGTCTACCACACTACGGTAGTCACAGCGTTGTCTACTACACTACGGTACTCACAGCGTTGTCTACCACACTACGGTACTCACAGCGGTGTCTACTACACTACGGTACTCACAGCGTTGTCTACTACACTACGGTACTCACAGCGTTGTCTACTACACTACGGTAGTCACAGCGTTGTCTACCACACTACGGTACTCACAGCGTTGTCTACCACACTACGGTACTCACAGCGTTGTCTACTACACTATGGTAGTCACAGCGTTGTCTACTACACTACGGTACTCACAGCGTTGTCTACTACACTACGGTACTCACAGTGTTGTCTACCACACTACGGTACTCACAGCGTTGTCTACTACACTACGGTACTCACAGCGTTGTCTACTACACTACGGTACTCACAGCGTTGTCTACTACACTACGTTACGCACAGCGTTGTCTACCACACTACGGTACTCACAGCGTTGTCTACTACACTACGGTACTCACAGCGTTGTCTACTACACTACGGTACGCACAGCGTTGTCTACCACATTACGGTACTCACAGCGTTGTCTACTACACTACGGTACTCACAGCGTTGTCTACCACACTACGGTACTCACAGCGTTGTCTACTACACTACGGTACTCACAGCGTTGTCTACTACACTACGGTACTCACAGCGTTGTCTACCACACTACGGTACTCACAGCATTGGCTACTACACTACGGTACTCACTGCGTTGTCTTAACACTACAGTACTCACTGTGTTGTCTACTACACTCCAGTACTCACTGTGTTCTCTACTACACTACAGTACTCACTGCATTGTCTATTACAGTACTCACTGTGTTGTCTACTACACTACAGTACTCACTACGTTTTCTACTACTGTACAGTACTCACTGCATTGTCTACTTCAGTACTCACTGTGTTGTCTACTACAGTACAGTACTCACTGCATTGTCTACTACAGTACAGTACTCACTGCATTGTCTACTACAGTACTCACTGCATTGTCTAACACTACAGTACTCACTGCATTGTCTAACACTACAGTACTCACTGCATTGTCTAACAGTACAGTACTCACTGCATTCTAACACTTCAGTACTCACTGCTTTGTCTAACACGACAGTACTCACTGCTTTGTCTAACACGACAGTACTCACTGCATTCTAACACGACAGTACTCACTGCATTCTAACACGACAGTACTCACTGCATTCTAACACTACAGTACTCACTGCATTCTAACACTACAGTACTCACTACATTGTCTAACACTACAGTACTCACTACATTGTCTAACACTACAGTACTCACTACATTGTCTAACACTACAGTACTCACTGCATTCTAACACTACAGTATTCACTGCATTCTAACACTACAGTACTCACTACATTGTCTAACACTACAGTACTCACTGCATTCTAACACTTCAGTACTCACTGCTTTGTCTAACACGACAGTACTCACTGCTTTGTCTAACACGACAGTACTCACTGCATTCTAACACGACAGTACTCACTGCATTCTAACACTACAGTACTCACTACACAAGTCTTATCAGATCTCTCTATATGCTGAACCTGACAGACACATGTAATAACACTCTGCCTAAACACACAGTACACTCTCTCTCTCTCTCTCTCTCTCTCTCTCTCTCTCTCTCTCTCTCTCTCTCTCTCTCGCCATGTCAATAAAGTCAATTGAATTGAAAGTACATTATTCCTTACATTGTCAAAGTATACATATCGAAAGAAAAAAAGAAAAAAAAAAAATATATATATATATATATATAAATAAATGGTGGGACCAACAGCAATAATAATAGTAGTAGTGGACATGGGATTACCATTAACAACAACTACAACAATAATATTAATGAGAACAACAATACATTAAAGCAATGGTAGTGGACCAGTGTCAACATGACTGAGAAGACACATGACCTGGTATGAAAGAGAAAGGAGAGATAGACAGAGAGAGAGCGAGACAGAGAGAGAGAGAGCCTCAGGACAGCCTCAGGACAGCAGCAAGATGGGAAATATTATCGACATTACTTTGCACTTTTCACTGGCTGTCCCTCAGGTTGTGGCAGGAGGACACATATTTGGCTGCCAAAACTGCACATTTTGGCTTTTCACCCAATAAATATTTTATAGTTTCAAATTCTTTGTATTGAATTATAATTTTGGGAAAGAAATATTCTCTTTCTCTGAGTATTCTCTGAGTATTTGTCACAGTGTAATAGGAAATGCAGCTCTGTCTCTACCTCTCCCCTGGAGCAGAGTGAGCACAGCCTGTCCTCTCTGGGCAGCCAGGTTTGTCTGTGACGACCGGTCTCTATAGCCAGACTGTCCTCTCTGGGCAGCCAGGTTTGTCTGTGACGACCGGTCTCTATAGCCAGACTGTCCTCTCTGGGCAGCCAGGTTTGTCTGTGACGACCGGTCTCTATAGCCAGACTGTCCTCTCTGGGCAGCCAGGTTTGTCTGTGACGACCGGTCTCTATAGCCAGACTGTCCTCTCTGCGCAGCCAGGTTTGTCTGTGACGACCGGTCTCTATAGCCAGACTGTCCTCTCTGGGCAGCCAGGTTTGTCTGTGACGACCGGTCTCTATAGCCAGACTGTCCTCTCTGGGGCAGCCAGGTTTGTCTGTGATGACCGGTCTCTATAGCCAGACTGTCCTCTCTGGGGCAACCAGGTTTGTCTGTGACGACCGGTCTCTATAGCCAGACTGTCCTCTCTGGGCAGCCAGGTTTGTCTGTGACGACCGGTCTCTATAGCCAGACTGTCCTCTCTGGGCAGCCAGGTTTGTCTGTGACGACCGGTCTCTATAGTCAGACTGTGCTCACTGAGTCTGTACCTAGTCAGTGTTTTCCTCAGTTTTCTCTCAGTCACAGTGGTCAGATAGTCTGCCACCATGTACTGTCTGTTTAGAGACAAATAGCATTGAAGTTTACTTAGATTTTTTGTGGTGTCTTTCCAATAGGTGATTTATTTTTGTTTTCTGAGTGCTGTCCTGAGGCGCTCTCTCTCTCTCTGTCTCTGTCTCTCTGTCTCTCTGTCTCTCTCTCTCTGTCTCTCTCTCTCTCTCTCTCTGTCTCTCTCTGTCTCTCTGTCTCTCTGTCTCTCTCTGTCTCTCTCTGTCTCTCTCTGTCTCTCTCTGTCTCTCTCTCTCTGTCTCTCTGTCTCTCTGTCTCTCTCTCTCTGTCTCTCTCTCTCTCTCTGTCTCTCTCTCTCTCTGTCTCTCTGTCTCTCTCTCTCTGTCTCTCTCTCTGTCTCTCTCTCTCCTTTTCTCTGTCTCTCTCTCTCTCTCTCTCCCCGTCTCTCTCTCTGTCTCTCTCCTTTTCTCTGTCTCTCTCTCTCTCTCTCTCCCCGTCTCTCTCTCTGTCTCTCTCTCCCCGTCTCTCACTCACCGTCTCTCTCTCTCTCTCTCACCGTCTCTCACTCTCTCTCTCACCGTCTCTCTCCCCGTCTCTCACTCACCGTCTCTCTCTCTCTCTTCCCCTTCCTCTGTCAGAGGCAGCAGAATGTCCTAAAATACGTGACAGAGGAGTGGTCGTCTATAGAGTATGAGCTGCTGAGAGAGCGGGGCCTCTGGGGGCCCCCCATCGGATCCCACCTGGACAAGTTCCTACTCGAGATGACCGAGGGGCCCTGTCGCATGAGGAAGAAGATGGTCCGCAACGACATGTTCTACATTCATTATCCATACGTCCCCGAGCCTGAACCCAGCACTAATGGCCAAGTACAGGTACTGTAATAATGTAGTATTACTGTAGTAATACTATAATACTACTATAATAACAACGACATGTCCTACATACATTATCCATACGTCCTGGAGCCTGAACCCAACACTAATGACCAAGTACAGGTACTGTAGTAATACTATAATACTACTATAATAACAACAACGTGTTCTACGTATATTACCCATAGCGCAACGTAGCGTAACCCGAGCCCAGCACAAAGGGCTCTTTACAGACACTATGATACAGCATTATGATCGTAAGGACAAGGACATGTTGTAGTAGCCATGTTCAAACACCAGGTTAAACCGTCAAAAGTGCCATGTCGTTGTATAGGGAAAAAAGCTTACCTTGTTCTCCCTACTGTTCCAGTATGTGTACGGTACAATGCAGGAGATAGGGGTTTGTTCCGTCCATTCATCACAGCCAATGAATGGAGTCTTTGTGAGCGAAATCATGCTACATGAATTAGCCTCGTCAGCCGCATGACTCAGCCGTGTTCTCAATCGACCCCATGGGGGAGAAAAAAACTAAACAAGAACACTCTGTCAGAATGGGAGCTATACACAGAGTGTACAAAACATTAGGAACACCTGCCGTTTCCATGACATAGACTATCCGGGTGAATTGAGGCTGTTCTGAGGGGGGAAGGGTGCATCTCAAAATTATGAAGGTGTTCCTAATGTTTTGTACACTCAGTGTATGAATGCATATAAACCAACAGTTAGTACCGTTGGGGGGGTAAAGGTAAAGGTCGTGCCACGGTATTGGCAGAATCATCACATTTTTAGTGCCTGACTGCAACTATATCTGAAGTCCCAGACTGACCAGTCTTCCTGTAGTACTCTGTCCTGCTCCAGCCCAGCTCCTATCCTCCTGTAATACTATGTCCTGCTCCAGCCCAGCTCCTATCCTCCTGTAATACTCTGTTACTCTGTCCTGCTCCAGCCCAGCTCCTATCCTCCTGTAATACTCTGTTACTCTGTCCTGCTGCAGCCCAGCTCCTATCCTCCTGTGATACTCTGTTACTGTGTCCTGCTCCAGCCCAGCTCCTATCCTCCTGTAATACTCTGTTACTATGTCCTGCTCCAGCCCAGCTCCTATCCTCCTGTAATACACTGTCCTGCTCCCGCCCAGCTCCTATCCTTCTGTAATACTCTGTTACTCTGTCCTGCTCCAGCCCAGCTCCTATCCTCCTGTAATACTCTGTTACTCTGTCCTGCTCCAGCTTAGCTCCTATCCTCCTGTAATACTCTGTTACTCTGTCCTGATCCAGCTCCTATCCTCCTGTAATACTCTGTTACTCTGTCCTGCTCCAGCCCAGCTCCTATCCTCCTGTAATACTCTGTCCTGCTCCCGCCCAGCTCCTATCCTTCTGTAATACTATGTTACTCTGTCCTGCTCCAGCCCAGCTCCTATCCTCCTGTAAATATCTGTCCTGCTCCAGCTCAGCTCCTCTCCTCCTGTAATACTCAGCTCCTATCCTCCTGTAATACTCTGTTACTATGTCCTGCTCCAGCCCAGCTCCTATCCTCCTGTAATACTATGTTACTATGTCCTGCTCCAGCCCAGCTCCTATCCTCCTGTAATACTATGTTACTATGTCCTGCTCTAGCCCAGCTCCTATCCTCCTGTAAATCTCTGTCCTGCTCCAGCTCAGCTCCTCTCCTCCTGTAATACTCAGCTCCTCTCCTCCTGTAATACTCTGTTACTCTGTCCTGCTCCAGCCCAGCTCCTATCCTCCTGTAATACTCTGTTACTCTGTCCTGATCCAGCTCCTCTCCTCCTGTAATACTCAGCTCCTCTCCTCCTGTAATACTCTGTTACTATGTCCTGCTCCAGCCCAGCTCCTATCCTCCTGTATAACTCTGTTACTATGTCCTGCTCCAGCCCAGCTCCTATCCTCCTGTAATACTCTGTCCTGCTCCAGCCCAGCTCCTATCCTCCTGTAATACTCTGTTACTCTGTCCTGCTCCAGCCCAGCTCCTATCCTCCTGTAATACTCTGTTACTCTGTCCTGCTCCAGCCCAGCTCCTATCCTCCTGTAAATCTCTGTCCTGCTCCAGCTCAGCTCCTCTCCTCCTGTAATACTCTGTTACTATGTCCTGCTCCAGCCCAGCTCCTATCCTCCTGTAATACTATGTTATTATGTCCTGCTCTAGCCCAGCTCCTATCCTCCTGTAAATCTCTGTCCTGCTCCAGCTCAGCTCCTCTCCTCCTGTAATACTCAGCTCCTCTCCTCCTGTAATACTCTGTTACTCTGTCCTGCTCCAGCCCAGCTCCTATCCTCCTGTAATACTCTGTTACTCTGTCCTGATCCATCTCCTATCCTCCTGTAATACTCTGTTACTCTGTCCTGCTCCAGCCCAGCTCCTATCCTCCTGTAATACTCTGTTACTCTGTCCTGCTCCAGCCCAGCTCCTATCAGTGTCCTCCTCCGCTCCCCCTCATGATCTCAGCCCTGAGACTCCCACAGTTAGCATCTGTCTGACAACAGGGTTAAGTGACTTGAACAGACATGCCATTTATACACTGTGTGTGAAGCCATAGTTAGGAGTTGGTTAAACCGCCCAAACTGTGGATGCATGGTGGATGGGTGTCTGGTAGATGGTACAACGTGTGTCTACGAGCCTGAGCCTTGCCTTGTCATGTAAGGTCCAATAAGACACCATTTTGGATACAAATTAGATAACTGTTTTCACTTGAAACGACACTCAATGAACATCTGTGTGGTTTGAGCATTTTGCAAGCATGATTGACACTGAAAGGATTTCAATGGACTAATTGAAAGCCGCGTCAATTAGCTTCCTGTTTTTTTGGTTTGTTTTGATGCTTATTCGTCAGTGTTCTTCATGTCAACTGCCCCCCCCCCCCCCCCCCATCACTAATTAACCTCTCTTCCTCTTCCTCTCTTCCTCCCCTCTCTTCCTCTCCTCTCTTCCTCTCCTCTCTTCCTCTCCTCTCTTCCTCCTCTCTTCCTCCCCTCATCCTCTCCTCTCTTCCTCTCCTCTCTTCCTCCCCTCTCTTCCTCCCCTCTTCCTCTCTTCCTCTCCTCTCTTCCTCCCCTCTCTTCCTCCCCCTCTCTTCCTCCCCTCTATTCTTCTTCCTCTCTTCCTCCCCTCTCTTCCTCTCCCTCCCCTCATCCAGAAGCCGGTGCGTTACCGCCGAGCGATAAGCTACGACAGTAAGGAGTACTACATGAGACTGCTGTCAGGGAACCCTGGGATGTATCAGCACTCTATAGAGCAGGACACTGAGGGAGAGACCGCTCAGCATGAACCTGGAGAGGTGCACGGAGAGGACACCATCGCCAGAGTCAAAGGTAAGTCGGATAGAGGGCACATAGCAAGACTTTTTGAGGTCGGTTCAGTTTCAGTTTTTATTATAATTCTAATTATTTTATTCTGTTTATTATACCACTTTTTCATCTACACTTTCGTGGTATCCGATTTGGTAGTTTACAGTCTTGTCTCATCTCTGCAACTCCCGTACGGACTCGTGAGAGGCAAAAGTCGAGAGCCGCGCTTCCTCCGAAACACAACGCAAACAAGCCGCGCTGCTTCTTGACACAATGCCGGCTTAACCCGGAAGCCAGACACACCAATGTGTCGGAGGAAACACTGTTACACCTGGCGATGGTGTCAGCGTCCTCTGAGCCCGGTCCGCCGCAGGAGTCGCTAGTGCATGATGGGACAAGGACATCCCTGCCGGCCAAACCCTCCCCTAACCCGGACGACGCTGGGCCAAACCCTCCCCCAACCCAGACGACGCTGGGCCAATTTTGCGCCGCCCCATGGGCCTCCCGGTTGCGACAGAGCCTGGACGCAAACCAGGATCTCAAGTAACACAGCTAGCACTGAGATGCAGTACCTTAGACCACTGCGTCACTCCCTACTACATTGTCACATTGGCCTGTTGGAAACTACAACTCCCTACTACTTTGTCACATTGGCCTGTTGGAAACTACAACTCCCTACTACATTGTCACATTGGCCTGTTGGAAACTACAACTCCCTACTACATTGTCACATTGGCCTGTTGGAAACTACAACTCCCTACTACATTGTCACATTGGCCTGTTGGAAACTACAACTCCCTACTACATTGTCACATTGGCCTGTTGGAAACTACAACTCCCTACTACATTGTCACATTGGCCTGTTGGAAACTACAACTCCTTACTGCATTGTCACATTGGCTTGTTGGAAACTACAACTCCCTACTACATTGTCACATTGGCCTGTTGGAAACTACAACTCCTTACTGCATTGTCACATTGGCTTGTTGGAAACTACAACTCCCTACTACATTGCACAGTTCAGGCTTCATCTGATTTACACTATACAGTGAATTCGGAAAGTATTCAGAACCCTTGACTTTTTCCACATTTTGTTACGTTACAGCCTTATTCTAAAATAGATTGAATTGTTTTTTCCCCCTCATCAATCTACACACAATACCCCATAATGACATCACAATACCCCATAATGACATCACAATACCCCATAATGACATCACAATACCCCATAATGACATCACAATACCCCATTTTTTTTGTTTACCTTTATTTAACTAGGCAAGTCAGTTAAGAACAAATACTTGTTTTCAATGACGGCCTAGGAACAGTGGGTTAACTGCCTTGTTTCAGGGGCAGAACGACAGATTTGTACCTTGTTAACTCAGGGATTTGATCTTGCAACCTTTCGGTTACTGGCCCAACGCTCTGACCAGTGGGCTACCTGCCGCCTCATAATATCAAAGCAAAAAAAAAAAGTATTTAGAAAAAATTAAATATATTACATATACATAAGTATTTGGTTGAAGCACCTTTGGCAGTGATTACAGCCTCACGCCTTGACACAATCCTGTCTCAGAGCTCTACGGACAATTCCTTCAACCTCATGGTTTGGTTTTTGCTCTGACATGCACTATCAACTGTGGGACCTTATATAGAGAGGTGTGTGCCTTTCCAAATCATGTCCAATCAATTGAATTTACCACAGGTGGACTCCAATCAAGTTGTAGAAACATCTTAAGGATGATTAATGGAAATAGGATGCACCTGAGCTTAATTTCGAGTCTCATCGCAAAGGGTCTGAATACTTATAGAAATAAGGTATTTCTTGTTTTTATATATATATATTTATATATATACACACATTTGCAAACATTTTGAAAAACCTGTTTTTGCTTAGTTGTTATGGGCTATTGTGATGTCATTATGGGGTATTGTGATGTCATTATGGGGTATTGTGATGTCATTATGGGGTATTGTGATGTCGTTATGGGGTATTGTGATGTCATTATGGGGTATTGTGTGTAGATTGATGAGGATACATTTTTATTGAATCTATTTTAGAATAAGGCTGTAACGTAACAAAATGTGGAAAAAGTCAAGGGGTCTGAATACTTTTTGAATGCTCTGTGTATACTAAAGTATGTGGACACCCCTTCAAATGAGTGGATTCAGCTATTTCAGCCACACCCGTTGCTGACAGGTGTATAAAGTCAAGCACACAGCCATGCAATCTCCATAGGAAACCATTGGCACTAGAATGGCCTAACTGAAGAGCTAAGTGGCTTTCAACGTGCCACCGCCAGTTCGTCATATTTCTGCCCTGCTAGAGCGGTCCGGTCCACTGTAAGTGCTGTTATTGTGAAGTGGAAACGTCGAGGAGCAACAACGGCTCAGCCGCGAAGTGGTAGGCCACACAAGCTCACAGAATGGGACTGCTGAGTGCCGTGGCACGTGGCACGTAAAAATAGCTTGTCCTGCAACACTCACTACCAAGTTTCAAACTGCCTCTGGAAGCAACGTCAGTACAAGAACTGTTCGTCGGGAGCTTCATGAAATGGGTTTCCGTGGCCGAGCAGCCGCACACAAGCCTAATATCACCATGCGCAATGCCAAGCGTCGGCTGGAGTGGTGTAAAGCTCGCCGCCATTGGACTCTGGAGCAGTGGAAACGTGTTCTCTGGGGTGATGAATCACGCCTCACCATCTGGCAGTCTGACGGACTAATCTGGGTTTGGCGGATGCCAGGAGAACGCTACCTGCCCCAATGCATAGTGCCAACTGTAAAGTTTGGTGGAGGAGGAATAATGGTCTGGGGCTGTTTTTCATGGTTCGGGCACCTTAGTTCCAGTGAAGGGAAATCTTAACGTTACCACGTATAATGACATTCTAGACGATTCTGTGGCAACGGTTTGTGGAAGACCCTTTCCTGTTCCAGCATGACAATTCCCCCGTGCACAAACCGAGGCCCATACAGAAATGGTTTGTCGAGATCAGTGTTTAAGAACTTGACTGGCCTGCACAGAGCCCTGACCTCAACCCCATCGAACACCTGTGGGATGAATTGGAACGCCGACTGCGAGCCAGACCTAAATCGCCCAACGACATCAGTGCCCGACATCACTAACGCTCTTATGACTGAATGGAAACAAGTCCCCCTCAGCAATGTTCCAACATCTAGTGGAAAGCCTTCCCAGAAGAGTGGAGGTTGTTATAGCAGCAATGTTCCAACATCTAGTGGAAAGCCTTCCCAGAAGAGTGGAGGCTGTTATAGCAGCAATGTTCCAACATCTAGTGGAAAGCCTTCCCAGAAGAGTGGAGGCTGTTATAGCAGCAATGTTCCAACATATAGTGGAAAGCCTTCCCAGAAGAGTGGAGGCTGTTATAGCAGCAAAAGGGGGGGACCAACTCCATATTAATGCCCATTGATTTTGGAATGAGATGTTCGACAAGCAGGTGTCCACATACTTTTGGTCATGTAGTGTATCTCAAGAGGGGGAAAAAAGGAACGAAATGGAATTCAAATAATTGAACCCGAAAGATGTTAATCGCTCAGCACTACAAGACACACACACACACACACACACACACACACACACACATTAGAGACATGAGACGAGGTCATTCAATTATACTAAAACAAAGCTCTCAGAGAGACTGTGAGGAAACTAAACTGCATGTATGACTGGTTTACGGCCTCTATCAAACATCAATGGGGTAACTATTACCAGCGTTAACGGTCCTCCACATTCACACCAAGGTCATAGTTACTCACACACTTGTTTGGACACACATTTTTCAGATTACATTTAATCCCCCCCCCTCCAGGTCTGGTGAAGGCCCCTCTGAAGAGGTCACGCTCCACCACGGACAGAGCCGATGAGGAACAAGACCTGCTCCAGGAACAGATCTTAGAGTCAGGAGGTCTGGACGAGGAACAGAGAACAGACAACACATCACTGCTACGACTACTGGAGGAGGGAGAGAAGGTAAGAGGACAGGGTGAGGAGGACTGACGGGGGTGAGGAGGACTGACTGGGGTGAGGAGGACTGACGGGGGTGAGGAGGACTGACGGGGGTGAGGAGGACTGACGGGGGTGAGGAGGACTGATGGGGTGAGGAGGACTGACGGGGGTGAGGAGGACTGACGGGGGTGAGGAGGACTGACTGGGGTGAGGAGGACTGATGGGGGTGAGGAGGACTGACGGGGAGGAGGAGGACTGACGGGGGTGAGGAGGACTGACGGGGGTGAGGAGGACTGACGGGGGTGAGGAGGACTGACGGGGGTGAGGAGGACTGACGGGGGTGAGGAGGACAGACAGGGTTTATTCTGCGGTTCTACCCAGCCTAAATGTTTGTAACCACGAATATAACCATTATGTTGTGTCACCAGATCCAACACATGTACCGGTGTGCGCGGGTGCAGGGTCTGGACACTAGCGAGGGGCTGCTCCTGTTTGGGAAGGAGCACTTCTATGTCATCGACGGTTTCACCATGACCGTCAGCAGAGAGATCAGAGACATCGAGACGCTGCCCGCCAAGTGAGTTCATTAACCTTTTTCTATATGAACACCTCACTTAACCCCCTTTATTCACCCTTCATAACTAACGTGATTCAACTAAACCAAGTGCTTTGTTTATTCGTTGAAGTTTATTCGTTGAATCGTGCGCTTTTGATGGATCAGCTTTAATATTGCAAATGGATTGTGGCGTCTTTCAGTGTAATTGTCTACATCATATCCAATCACCCATATGTTTATTTATTTATTTTTTTATAAATATATATTATTTAAAATATATTTTCCTTTACTATTTTCCCCTAACCCTACCATTCCTCCCCTAATGGGAGTAAACTAATGTACAACAACACTTAGGCTTCTACTTCCAACTTATACATACTATATACATTTTACGGACACAGTATATTTTACATTAGTTATCTTGTCTTTTTTGTAAAAAAAAATTGTCCCACCCAATCTCCGAACACCTTCCAGTTTTGATTTATATTTGCCATCAATACATCAATGTATTCAGAAAGTATTCAGACCCCTTCCCTTTTCCCACATTTTGTTACGTTACAGCCTTATTCTAAAATGGATTGAATACTTTTTCCTCATCAATCTACACACAATACCCTATAATGACATCACAATACCCTATAATGACATCACAATACCCCACAATACCCCATAATGACATCACAATACCCCATAATGACATCACAATACCCTATAATGACATCACAATACCCCACAATACCCCATAATGACATCACAATACCCCACAATACCCCATAATGACATCACAATACCCCATAATGACATCACAATACCCTATAATGACATCACAATACCCCACAATACCCCATAATGACATCACAATACCCCATAATGACATCACAATACCCCATAATGACATCACAATACCCCATAATGACATCACAATACCCCACAATACCCCATATACATCCAAAAAGTTTAACTGGAAAGGGGGGGGGGGGGGGGGGAGTACTCAAGGAGAAGTTTGGGTTTTGACATGTCTCTCTGCCTCCAGTCTTCATGAGACCATCATCCCCAGAGGTGCGAGGCAGGGTCAGAGCCAGCTGAAGAGGACCTGTAGCATCTTCGCCTACGAGGACATTAAGGAGGTCCACAAGAGACGATACCTGCTGCAGGTGAGCAGTGCAAAAAACTTGGTTCTGATTTGTTGCTTGTGACATGTTGATCAGTCTCAACTTGCTCACCTTGGTCATGTATATTAGGGCAAAACATGGCAAATCGTTTTGAGACAGAAAATGAGAAATATATCATTACTTTGTTGGTCAAGTTCCGGTATCCCTCCCTGTTTCTGTCTGTTTTCATTCCTTTATGAATCTGAACCTGAGCAACAAACACAACCCTTCTATAATGCTCTGTCTGTGTTCCAGCCCATGGCTGTGGAGGTGTTCTCAGGAGATGGGAGGAACTACCTGCTGGCCTTCCAGAAAGGAGTCCGTAACAAGGTGTACCAGAGGTTCCTCGCCGTGGTTCCCTCTCTGGCTGACAGCTCAGAGTCCGTCTCAGGACAAAGGCCCAACACCAGCGTAGAGCAGGGGTACCGTCTACCTTTCTGTAGATTCTATGTGATAAACGTCTATGTTTTCATATTTTGTTAAATCTGTTGTGTATTTGGTTGGTTATTAAGTTGTCCTGTATTTATTATTAATATTATTTTTTAAAACTTTTATTTAGTCTGTTTTTACCAGTTCTATTACCATATAAAAGTTTAAAGTCGGTTAAGAACAAATTATTATTTTCAATGACGGCCTACTGGGGAACAACGACAGATTTGTACCTTGTCAGCTCGGGGATTTGAACTTGCAACCTTTCGGTTACTAGTCCTAGTCCAACACTCTAACCACTAGGCTACCCTAGTTGCATGAATGTTTTCTATTGTAAATCCTTCTATAATGTTTCCCGTCAGGTCTGGGCTACTCAGCACCCTGGTAGGAGAGAAATCTGTCACCCAAAGATGGGAGGTAAGTCTGTTTTTACCAGTTCTATTACCATATGATCTCCTACCTGAGGACCGTGTTAGCAGTAGGTCTGACAGTAAGTGTGTCCTCTGTGTTCCCTTCCATTGCGTGGAGAGATCAGTGACTATAGTGTCCTCTCTGTTTCCGTAGCGTGGAGAGATTAGTGACTATAGTGTCCTCTCTGTAGTGTGGAGAGATCAGTGACTATAGTGTCCTCTGTAGTGTGGAGAGATCAGTGAACTATAGTGTCCTCTCTGTAGTGTGGAGAGATCAGTGACTATAGTGTCCTCTCTGTAGTGTGGAGAGATCAGTGACTATAGTGTCCTCTGTAGTGTGGAGAGATCAGTGAACTATAGTGTCCTCTCTGTAGTGTGGAGAGATCAGTGACTATAGTGTCCTCTCTGTAGTGTGGAGAGATCAGTGACTATAGTGTCCTCTCTGTAGTGTGGAGAGATCAGTGACTATAGTGTCCTTTCTGTGTTTCCGTAGCGTGGAGAGATCAGTAACTATAGTGTCCTCTCTGTGTTTCCGTAGCATGGAGAGATCAGTGAACTATAGTGTCCTCTCTGTGGTTCCGTAGCGTGGAGAGATCAGTGACTATAGTGTCCTCTCTATAGTGTGGAGAGATCAGTAACTACAGTGTCCTCTCTGTGTTTCCGTAGCGTGGAGAGATCAGTGACTATAGTGTCCTCTCTGTAGTGTGGAGAGATCAGTAACTATAGTGTCCTCTCTGTAGTGTGGAGAGATCAGTAACTATAGTGTCCTCTCTGTGTTTCCGTAGCGTGGAGAGATCAGTAACTATATTGTCCTCTCTGTGTTTCCGTAGCGTGGAGAGATCAGTGACTATAGTGTCCTCTCTGTAGTGTGGAGAGATCAGTGACTATGGTGTCCTCTCTGTACCGTGGAGAGATCAGTGACTATAGTGTCCTCTGTAGTGTGGAGAGATCAGTGAACTATAGTGTCCTCTCTGTAGTGTGGAGAGATCAGTAACTATAGTGTCCTCTCTGTGTTTCCGTAGCGTGGAGAGATCAGTGACTATAGTGTCCTCTCTGTGTTTCCGTAGCGTGGAGAGATCAGTGAACTATAGTGTCCTCTCTGTAGCGTGGAGAGATCAGTGACTATAGTGTCCTCTGTAGTGTGGAGAGATCAGTGACTATAATGTCCTCTCTGTGTTTCCGTAGCGTGGAGAGATCAGTAACTATAGTGTCCTCTCTGTGTTTCCGTAGCGTGGAGAGATCAGTAACTTCCAGTATCTGATGCATCTCAACACCCTGGCTGGTCGCTCCTACAACGACCTGATGCAGTACCCTGTCTTCCCCTGGATCCTGGCTGACTACGACTCTGAGGTAACAACAGTTACATGACCCTATATAGACCCTGAGGTAACAACAGGTACAGGACCCTATATAGACCCTGAGGTAACAACAGGGACAGGACCCTATATAGACCCTGAGGTAACAACAGGTACAGGACCCTATATAGACCCTGAGGTAACAACAGGTACAGGACCCTATATAGACCCTGAGGTAACAACAGGTACAGGACCCTATATAGACCCTGAGGTAACAACAGGTACAGGACCCTATATAGACCCTGAGGTAACAACAGGTACAGGACCCTATATAGACCCTGAGGTAACAACAGGTACAGGACCCTATATAGACCCTGAGGTAACAACAGGTACAGGACCCTATATAGACCCTGAGGTAACAACAGTTACAGGACCCTATATAGACCCTGAGGTAACAACAGGTACAGGACCCTATATAGACCCTGAGGTACAACAGTTACATGACCCTATATAGACCCTGAGGTAACAACAGGTACAGGACCCTATATAGACCCTGAGGTAACAACAGTTACATGACCCTATATAGACCCTGAGGTAACAACAGTTACAGGACCCTGAGGTAACAACAGTTACAGGACCCTATATAGACCCTGAGGTAACAACAGGTACAGGACCCTATATAGACCCTGAGGTAACAACAGGTACAGGACCCTATATAGACCCTGAGGTAACAACAGTTACATTACCCTATATAGACCCTGAGGCAACAACAGGTACAGGACCCTATATAGACCCTGAGGTAACAACAGGGACAGGACCCTATATAGACCCTGAGGTAACAACAGGTACAAGACCCTATATAGACCCTGAGGTAACAACAGGTACAGGACCCTATATAGACCCTGAGGTAACAACAGGTACAGGACCCTATATAGACCCTGAGGTAACAACAGGTACAGGACCCTATATAGACCCTGAGGTAACAACAGTTACAGGACCCTGAGGTAACAACAGTTACAGGACCCTATATAGACCCTGAGGTACAACAGTTACATGACCCTATATAGACCCTAAGGTAACAACAGGTACAGGACCCTATATAGACCCTGAGGTAACAACAGGTACAGGACCCTATATAGACCCTGAGGTACAACAGTTACATGACCCTATATAGACCCTGAGGTAACAACAGGTACAGGACCCTATATAGACCCTGAGGTAACAACAGTTACATGACCCTATATAGACCCTGAGGTAACAACAGTTACAGGACCCTGAGGTAACAACAGGTACAGGACCCTATATAGACCCTGAGGTACAACAGTTACATGACCCTATATAGACCCTGAGGTAACAACAGGTACAGGACCCTATATAGACCCTGAGGTAACAACAGTTACATGACCCTATATAGACCCTGAGGTAACAACAGGTACAGGACCCTATATAGACCCTGAGGTAACAACAGGGACAGGACCCTATATAGACCCTGAGGTAACAACAGGTACAGGACCCTATATAGACCCTGAGGTAACAACAGGTGCAGGACCCTATATAGACCCTGAGGTAACAACAGGTACAGGACCCTATATAGACCCTGAGGTAACAACAGGTACAGGACCCTATATAGACCCTGAGGTAACAACAGTTACAGGACCCTATATAGACCCTGAGGTAACAAACAGGTACAGGACCCTATATAGACCCTGAGGTACAACAGTTACATGACCCTATATAGACCCTGAGGTAACAACAGTTACAGGACCCTGAGGTAACAACAGTTACAGGACCCTATATAGACCCTGAGGTAACAACAGGTACAGGACCCTATATAGACCCTGAGGTACAACAGTTACATGACCCTATATAGACCCTGAGGTAACAACAGGTACAGGACCCTATATAGACCCTGAGGTAACAACAGTTACATGACCCTATATAGACCCTGAGGTAACAACAGATACAGGACCCTATATAGACCCTGAGGTAACAACAGGGACAGGACCCTATATAGACCCTGAGGTAACAACAGGTACAGGACCCTATATAGACCCTGAGGTAACAACAGGTACAGGTCCCTATATAGACCCTGAGGTAACAACAGGTACAGGACCCTATATAGACCCTGAGGTAACAACAGGTACAGGACCCTATATAGACCCTGAGGTACAACAGTTACATGACCCTATATAGACCCTGAGGTAACAACAGGTACAGGACCCTATATAGACCCTGAGGTAACAACAGTTACATGACCCTATATAGACCCTGAGATAACAACAGGTACAGGACCCTATATAGACCCTGAGGTAACAACAGGGACAGGACCCTATATAGACCCTGAGGTAACAACAGGTACAGGACCCTATATAGACCCTGAGGTAACAACAGGTGCAGGACCCTATATAGACCCTGAGGTAACAACAGGTACAGGACCCTATATAGACCCTGAGGTAACAACAGGTACAGGACCCTATATAGACCCTGAGGTAACAACAGTTACAGGACCCTATATAGACCCTGAGGTAACAACAGGTACAGGACCCTATATAGACCCTGAGGTACAACAGTTACATGACCCTATATAGACCCTGAGGTAACAACAGTTACAGGACCCTGAGGTAACAACAGTTACAGGACCCTATATAGACCCTGAGGTAACAACAGGTACAAGACCCTATATAGACCCTGAGGTACAACAGTTACATGACCCTATATAGACCCTGAGGTAACAACAGGTACAGGACCCTATATAGACCCTGAGGTAACAACAGTTACATGACCCTATATAGACCCTGAGGTAACAACAGATACAGGACCCTATATAGACCCTGAGGTAACAACAGGGACAGGACCCTATATAGACCCTGAGGTAACAACAGGTACAGGACCCTATATAGACCCTGAGGTAACAACAGGTACAGGACCCTATATAGACCCTGAGGTAACAACAGGTACAGGACCCTATATAGACCCTGAGGTAACAACAGGTACAGGACCCTATATAGACCCTGAGGTAACAACAGGTACAGGACCCTATATAGACCCTGAGGTAACAACAGGTACAGGACCCTATATAGACCCTGAGGTAACAACAGTTACAGGACCCTATATAGACCCTGAGGTACAACAGTTACATGAACCTATATAGACCCTGAGGTAACAACAGGTACAGGACCCTATATAGACCCTGAGGTACAACAGTTACATTACCCTATATAGACCCTGAGGTAACAACAGGTACAGGACCCTGAGGTAACAACAGGTACAGGACCCTGAGGTAACAACAGGTACAGGACCCTATATAGACCCTGAGGTAACAACAGGTACAGGACCCTATATAGATTAAACTGGTCTGGTCTTGTTCCTTGTACATGTAGTGGGATTAATCTGGTCTGGTCTTGTTCCTAGTAAATTTAGTGGGATTAAACTGACCTGGTCTTGTTCCTAGTAAATTTAGTGGGATTAAACTGACCTGGTCTTGTTCCTAGTAAATTTAGTGGGATTAAATTGACCTGGTCTTGTTCCTTGTAAATGTAGTGGGATTAAACTGACCTGGTCTGTTCTGGTTCCTAGGAGTTGGACCTAAACAACCCACGGACGTTCCGTAACCTGGCTAAACCAATGGGAGCCCAGACAGACGACAGGCTGACCCAGTACAAGAAGAGGTTCAAGGACTGGGAGGACCCTACCAGTAAGACACGTTTGACCAATCTGTTTGTGCATTGTAATGTTTAATTATAGGACATTGGGAAATAGAGAAAAGGAAATGAAAGGTCGATGGACACCGACAAGGCTTGAACCCTATCGCATTCCCCAGTGGTCCAGAATTGTCTGTATTACCACAATACCCTGGGACCATAAAATCTTATTGTAAAATATCTCTCTCTCTCCCTCTCTCTCTCTCATTCTCATTCTCTCTCTCTCATTCTCATTCTCTCTCTCTCATTCTCATTCTCTCTCTCTCTCATTCTCTCATTCTCTCTCTCTCTCTCTCATTCTCATTCTCTCTCTCTCTCTCTCTCTCATTCTCTCTCTCATTCTCTCATTCTCTGTCTCTCTCCTCTCTCTCCCTCTCTCTCTCTCTCTCATTCTCTCTCTCTCTCTCTCTCTCTCTCTCTCTCATTCTCTCTCTCTCATTCTCATTCTCTCTCTCTCATTCTCATTCTCTCTCTCTCATTCTCATTCTCTCTCTCTCATTCTCATTCTCTCTCTCTCTCTCTCATTCTCTCTCTCATTCTCTCATTCTCTCTCTCTC
>NC_092176.1:42666724-42821724 GCF_045791955.1 Oncorhynchus clarkii lewisi | reverse complement strand
GCTTTTGATAGGCTAATTGACATAATTTGAGTCAATTGGAGGTGTACCTGTGGGTGTATTTCAAGGCCTATCTTCAAACTCAGTGCCTCTGCTAGACGTCATGGGAAATTCAAAAGAAATCAGCCAAGACCTCAGAAAAAGAATTGTAGACCTCCACAAGTCTGGTTAAGCAATTTCCAAACGCCTGAAGGTACCACATTCATCTGTACAAACAATAGTATGCAAGTATAAACACCATGGGACCACGCAGCCGTCATACCGCTCAGGAAGGAGACGCGTTCTGTCTCCTAGAGATGAATGTACTTTGATGTGAAAAGTGCAATTCAATCCCAGAACAACATCGAAAGACCTTGTGAAGATGCTGGAGGAAACTGGTACAAAAGTATCTATATCCACAGTAAAACGAGTCCTATATCGACATAACCTGAAAGGCCGTTCAGCAAGGAAGAAGCCACGGCTCCAAAATCACCCTAAAAAAGCCAGACTACGGTTTACAACTGTACATGGGGACAAATATCGTACTTTTTGGAGAAATGGCCTCTGGTCTGAGGAAACAAAAATAGAACTGTTTGGCCATAATGACCATCGTTATGTTTGGAGGAAAAAGGGGGGAAACTTGCAAGCTGTTTTCGCTTTGTCATTATGGGGTATTCTGTGTAGATTGATGAAAACATGTATTTAATCCATTTTAGAATAAGGCTGTAAAGTAACAAAATGTGGAAAATGTCAAGGAGCCGGAATACTTTGCACTGTAAGTCAGTCAGTCTGTCTCCTCTCTCTCAACTCTGACCTAGATACATCAGGACTCTAGCTCTGTTCTTTGTTATCTCTCAACTCTGACCTTAGTACATCAGGACTCTAGCTCTGTTCTCTGCTATCTCTCTCTCAACTCTGACCTTAGTACATCAGGACTCTAGCTCTGTTCTCTGCTATCTCTCTCTCAACTCTGACCTTAGTACATCAGGACTCTAGCTCTGTTCTCTGCTATCTCTCTCTCAACTCTGACCTTAGTACATCAGGACTCTAGCTCTGTTCTCTGATATCTCTCTCTCAACTCTGACCTTAGTACATCAGGACTCTAGCTCTGTTCTCTGCTATCTCTCTCTCAACTCTGACCTTAGTACATCAGGACTCTAGCTCTGTTCTCTGCTATCTCTCTCTCAACTCTGACCTTAGTACATCAGGATTCTAGCTCTGTTCTCTGCTATCTCTCTCTCAACTCTGACCTTAGTACATCAGGACTCTAGCCCTGTTCTCTGCTATCTCTCTCTCAACTCTGACCTTAGTACATCAGGACTCTAGCTCTGTTCGCTGCTATCTCTCTCTCAACTCTGATCTTAGTACATCAGGACTCTAGCTCTGTTCTCTGCTATCTCTCTCTCAACTCTGACCTTAGTACATCAGGACTCTAGCTCTGTTCTCTGCTATCTCTCTCTCAACTCTGACCTTAGTACATCAGGATTCTAGCTCTGTTCTCTGCTATCTCTCTCTCAACTCTGACCTTAGTACATCAGGACTCTAGCCCTGTTCTCTGCTATCTCTCTCTCAACTCTGACCTTAGTACATCAGGACTCTAGCTCTGTTCTCTGCTATCTCTCTCTCAACTCTGATCTTAGTACATCAGGACTCTAGCTCTGTTCTCTGCTATCTCTCTCTCAACTCTGACCTTAGTACATCAGGACTCTAGCTCTGTTCTCTGCTATCTCTCTCTCTCAACTCTGACCTAGATACATCAGGACTCTAGCTCTGTTCTCTGCTATCTCTTAACTCTGACCTAGATACATCAGGACTCTAGCTCTGTTCTCTGCTATCTCTCTCTCAACTCTGACCTTAGTACATCAGGACTCTAGCTCTGTTCTCTGCTATCTCTCTCTCAACTCTGACCTAGATACATCAGGACTCTAGCTCTGTTCTCTGCTATCTCTCTCTCAACTCTGACCTTAGTACATCAGGACTCTAGCTCTGTTCTCTGCTATCTCTCTCTCAACTCTGACCTAGATACATCAGGACTCTAGCTCTGTTCTCTGCTATCTCTCTCTCAACTCTGACCTTAGTACATCAGGACTCTAGCTCGGTTCTCTGCTATCTCTCTCTCAACTCTGACCTAGATACATCAGGACATCAGGCTCTGTTCTCTGCTATCTCTCTCTCTCTCAACTCTGACCTAGATACATCAGGACTCTAGCTCGGTTCTCTGCTATCTCTCTCTCAACTCTGACCTAGATACATCAGGACATCAGGCTCTGTTCTCTGCTATCTCTCTCTCTCTCAACTCTGACCTAGATACATCAGGACTCTAGCTCTGCTCTCTGCTATCTCTCTCTCTCAACTCTGACCTAGATACATCAGGACTCTAGCTCTGTTCTCTGCTATCTCTCTCTCAACTCTGACCTAGATACATCAGGACTCTAGCTCTGTTCTCTGCCATCTCTCTCTCAACTGACCTAGATATATCAGGACTCTAGCTCTGCTCTCTGCTATCTCTCTCTCTCAACTCTGACCTAGATACATCAGGACTCTAGCTCTGTTCTCTGCTATCTCTCTTTTGTTTTTTGTTTCTCTTTCTGTATGTCTCTTTCTATCTCTCCGTCTCCTTCTCTCTCACAATAGATCTTGCTAACACTTAGTAGTAACACGTTTAGAAAATTGTTTAAAAAAAAGAGTTGCCTTGATGTGTGGTTAATGTTTTAACAGGTGCCAAACAGAATGGGATTCGACTAGGAGACGTCCTTCTGCCTCCATGGGCCAAGGGAGACCCCCGAGAGTTCATCAGAGTCCACCGACAGGTGAGTACCAATCTACTGTATAGGTGTGTCAGGAGGTAAGACAACTGTGTTGTACAGTATACGCCAACATAGTCTGACGATGTCATCCCTCCAAGTCTCGTTCGTTACTCAAACAAACGTGAGGAAGCCTGGCGATGTAGGCTAGCGCCCCAACCTGCTGTGTGTCTGTCTCTAGGCTCTGGAGTGTGACTACGTATCGTCCCACCTCCATGAGTGGATCGACCTGATCTTTGGCTTCAAGCAGCAGGGTCCTCCTGCTGTGGAGGCGGTCAATGTGTTCCACCACCTGTTCTACGAGGGCCAGGTGGACATCTACAACATCAACGACCCCCTCAAGGAGACCGCCACCATCGGGTTCATCAACAACTTTGGACAAATCCCCAAACAGGTATCATATTAACATATAACACTATACCAATATAAGACAGGTGTCATATTAACATATAACAATATACAGAGCAGGTGAGTGAGGGCTGGTAGGGGACAGAGCAGGGGAGTGAGGGCTGGTAGGGGAGAGAGCAGTTGAGTGAGGGGTGGTAGGGGACAGAGCAGGTGAGTGAGGGGTGGTAGGGGATGTGAAGAGGGGACAGAGCAGGTGAGTGAGGGCTGGTAGGGGACAGAGCAGGTGAGTGAGGGGTGGAAGGGGACAGAGCAGGTGAGTGAGGGCTGGTAGGGGACAGAGCAGGTGAGTGAGGGGTGGTAGGGGACAGAGCAGGTGAGTGAGGGGTGGTAGGGGACAGAGCAGGTGAGTGAGGGCTGGTAGGGGACAGAGCAGGTGAGTGAGGGGTGGAAGGGGACAGAGCAGGTGAGTGAGGGGTGGTAGGGGACAGAGCAGGTGAGTGAGGGCTGGTAGGGGACAGAGCAGGCGAGTGAGGGCTGGTAGGGGATGTGAAGAGGGGACAGAGCAGGTGAGTGAGGGCTGGTAGGGGACAGAGCAGGTGAGTGAGGGGTGGAAGGGGACAGAGCAGGTGAGTGAGGGGTGGTAGGGGACAGAGCAGGTGAGTGAGGGCTGGTAGGGGACAGAGCAGGTGAGTGAGGGGTGGAAGGGGACAGAGCAGGTGAGTGAGGGGTGGAAGGGAACAGAGCAGGTGAGTGAGGGGTGGAAGGGGACAGAGCAGGTGAGTGAGGGGTGGAAGGGGACAGAGCAGGTGAGTGAGGGGTGGAAGGGGACAGAGCAGGTGAGTGAGGGCTGGTAGGGGATATGAAGAGGGGACAGAGAGCAGGTGAGTGAGGGGTGGAAGGGGACAGAGCAGGTGAGTGAGGGGTGGAAGGGGACAGAGCAGGTGAGTGAGGGGTGGAAGGGGACAGAGCAGGTGAGTGAGGGCTGGTAGGGGAGAGAGCAGGTGAGTGAGGGCTGGTAGGGGACAGAGCAGGTGAGTGAGGGCTGGTAGGGGAGAGAGCAGGTGAGTGAGGGGTGGTAGGGGACAGAGCAGGTGAGTGAGGGCTGGTTGGGGAGGGTTACCGGTATTCTGTGACATTTCAGTGGAACCGGTATTCTGTGACATTTCAGTGGTTACCGGTAGGTATTCTGTGACATTACCGGTATTCTGTGACATTACCGGTATTCTGTGACGTTACCGGTATTCTGTGACATTACCGGTATTCTGTGACATTACCGGTATTCTGTGACATTACTGGTATTCTGTGACATTACTGGTATTCTGTGACATTACTGGTATTCTGTGACATTACCGGTATTCTGTGACGTTACCGGTATTCTGTGACATTACCGGTATTCTGTGACATTACAGTGGTTACCGGTATTCTGTGACGTTACAGTGGTTACCGGTATTCTGTGACATTACAGTGGTTACCGGTATTCTGTGACGTTACAGTGGTTACCGGTATTCTGTGACGTTACTGTGGTTACCGGTATTCTGTGACATTACAGTGGTTACCGGTATTCTGTGACGTTACAGTGGTTACCGGTATTCTGTGACGTTACCGGTATTCTGTGACATTACCGGTATTCTGTGACATTACAGTGGTTACCGGTATTCTGTGACATTACAGTGGTTACCGGTATTCTGTGACATTACAGTGGTTACCGGTATTCTGTGACATTACAGTGGTTACCGGTATTCTGTGACGTTACCGGTATTCTGTGACATTACCGGTATTCTGTGACATTACAGTGGTTACCGGTATTCTGTGACATTACAGTGGTTACCGGTATTCTGTGACATTACAGTGGTTACCGGTATTCTGTGACATTACAGTGGTTACCGGTATTCTGTGACGTTACCGGTATTCTGTGACATTACAGTGGTTACCGTTATTCTGTGACATTACAGTGGTTACCGGTATTCTGTGACGTTAGTGGTTACCGGTATTCTGTGACATTACTGTGGTTACCGGTATTCTGTGACATTACAGTGGTTACCGGTATTCTGTGACATTACAGTGGTTACCGGTATTCTGTGACATTACCGTTATTCTGTGACATTACAGTGGTTACCGGTATTCTGTGACATTACAGTGGTTACCGGTATTCTGTGACGTTACAGTGGTTACCGGTATTCTGTGACATTACTGTGGTTACCGGTATTCTGTGACGTTACTGTGGTTACCGGTATTCTGTGACATTACTGTGGTTACCGGTATTCTGTGACATTACAGTGGTTACCGGTATTCTGTGACATTACAGTGGTTACCGGTATTCTGTGACATTACAGTGGTTACCGGTATTCTGTGACACTACCGGTATTCTGTGACGTTACAGTGGTTACCGGTATTCTGTGACATTACTGTGGTTACCGGTATTCTGTGACATTACAGTGGTTACCGGTATTCTGTGACATTACAGTGGTTACCGGTATTCTGTGACATTACAGTGGTTACCGGTATTCTGTGACACTACCGGTATTCTGTGACGTTACAGTGGTTACCGGTATTCTGTGACAGTACAGTGGTTACCGGTATTCTGTGACGTTACCGGTATTCTGTGACAGTACAGTGGTTACCGGTATTCTGTGACAGTACAGTGGTTACCGGTATTCTGTGACGTTACCGGTATTCTGTGACAGTACAGTGGTTACCGGTATTCTGTGACAGTACAGTGGTTACCGGTATTCTGTGACAGTACAGTGGTTACCGCTATTCTGTGACAGTACAGTGGTTACCGGTATTCTGTGACAGTACAGTGGTTACCGGTATTCTGTGACGTTACCGGTATTCTGTGACAGTACAGTGGTTACCGGTATTCTGTGACAGTACAGTGGTTACCGGTATTCTGTGACAGTACAGTGGTTACCGGTATTCTGTGACAGTACAGTGGTTACCGGTATTCTGTGACAGTACAGTGGTTACCGGTATTCTGTGACATTACAGTGGTTACCGGTATTCTGTGACATTACAGTGGTTACCGGTATTCTGTGACATTACTGTGGTTACCGGTATTCTGTGACGTTACAGTGGTTACCGGTATTCTGTGACATTACTGTGGTTACCGGTATTCTGTGACATTACTGTGGTTACCGGTATTCTGTGACTTTACTGTGGTTACCGGTATTCTGTGACATTACCGGTATTCTGTGACAGTACCGGTATTCTGTGACATTACTGTGGTTACCGGTATTCTGTGACGTTACTGTGGTTACCGGTATTCTGTGACATTACCGGTATTCTGTGACATTACAGTGGTTACCGGTATTCTGTGACGTTACCGGTATTCTGTGACGTTACTGTGGTTACCGGTATTCTGTGACGTTACTGTGGTTACCGGTATTCTGTAACAATACAGTGGTTACCGGTATTCTGTGACATTACAGTGGTTACCGGTATTCTGTGACGTTACTGTGGTTACCGGTATTCTGTGACGTTACTGTGGTTACCGGTATTCTGTGACATTACAGTGGTTACCGGTATTCTGTGACATTACAGTGGTTACCAGTATTCTGTGACATTACTGTGGTTACCGGTATTCTGTCACATTACAGTGGTTACCGGTATTCTGTGACGTTACTGTGGTTACCGGTATTCTGTGACGTTACTGTGGTTACCGGTATTCTGTGACGTTACTGTGGTTACCGGTATTCTGTGACGTTACTGTGGTTACCGGTATTCTGTGACGTTACTGTGGTTACCGGTATTCTGTGACATTACAGTGGTTACCGGTATTCTGTGACATTACAGTGGTTACCGGTATTCTGTGACGTTACAGTGGTTACCGGTATTCTGTGACGTTACTGTGGTTACCGGTATTCTGTGACATTACAGTGGTTACCGGTATTCTGTGACATTACAGTGGTTACCGGTATTCTGTGACGTTACCGGTATTCTGTGACATTACAGTGGTTACCGTTATTCTGTGACATTACAGTGGTTACCGGTATTCTGTGACGTTAGTGGTTACCGGTATTCTGTGACATTACTGTGGTTACCGGTATTCTGTGACATTACAGTGGTTACCGGTATTCTGTGACATTACAGTGGTTACCGGTATTCTGTGACATTACCGTTATTCTGTGACATTACAGTGGTTACCGGTATTCTGTGACGTTACAGTGGTTACCGGTATTCTGTGACATTACTGTGGTTACCGGTATTCTGTGACGTTACAGTGGTTACCGGTATTCTGTGACATTACTGTGGTTACCGGTATTCTGTGACATTACAGTGGTTACCGGTATTCTGTGACATTACAGTGGTTACCGGTATTCTGTGACGTTACCGGTATTCTGTGACATTACAGTGGTTACCGTTATTCTGTGACATTACAGTGGTTACCGGTATTCTGTGACGTTAGTGGTTACCGGTATTCTGTGACATTACTGTGGTTACCGGTATTCTGTGACATTACAGTGGTTACCGGTATTCTGTGACATTACAGTGGTTACCGGTATTCTGTGACATTACCGTTATTCTGTGACATTACAGTGGTTACCGGTATTCTGTGACGTTACAGTGGTTACCGGTATTCTGTGACATTACTGTGGTTACCGGTATTCTGTGACGTTACAGTGGTTACCGGTATTCTGTGACATTACTGTGGTTACCGGTATTCTGTGACATTACAGTGGTTACCGGTATTCTGTGACATTACAGTGGTTACCGGTATTCTGTGACATTACAGTGGTTACCGGTATTCTGTGACACTACCGGTATTCTGTGACATTACTGTGCTTACCGGTATTCTGTGACGTTACCGGTATTCTGTGACAGTACAGTGGTTACCGGTATTCTGTGACAGTACAGTGGTTACCGGTATTCTGTGACGTTACCGGTATTCTGTGACAGTACAGTGGTTACCGGTATTCTGTGACAGTACAGTGGTTACCGGTATTCTGTGACAGTACAGTGGTTACCGGTATTCTGTGACGTTACCGGTATTCTGTGACAGTACAGTGGTTACCGGTATTCTGTGACAGTACAGTGGTTACCGGTATTCTGTGACAGTACAGTGGTTACCGGTATTCTGTGACAGTACAGTGGTTACCGGTATTCTGTGACATTACAGTGGTTACCGGTATTCTGTGACATTACCGGTATTCTGTGACATTACCGATATTCTGTGACATTACCGGTATTCTGTGACATTACCGGTATTCTGTGACATTACCGGTATTCTGTGACATTACCGGTATTCTGTGACATTACAGTGGTTACCGGTATTCTGTGACATTACTGTGGTTACCGGTATTCTGTGACGTTACTGTGGTTACCGGTGTTCTGTGACATTACTGTGGTTACCGGTATTCTGTGACATTACAGTGGTTACCGGTATTCTGTGACATTACTGTGGTTACCGGTATTCTGTGACGTTACAGTGGTTACCGGTATTCTGTGACATTACTGTGGTTACCGGTATTCTGTGACGTTACTGTGGTTACCGGTATTCTGTGACATTACTGTGGTTACCGGTATTCTGTGACATTACCGGTATTCTGTGACAGTACCGGTATTCTGTGACATTACTGTGGTTACCGGTATTCTGTGACGTTACTGTGGTTACCGGTATTCTGTGACATTACCGGTATTCTGTGACATTACAGTGGTTACCGGTATTCTGTGACGTTACCGGTATTCTGTGACGTTACTGTGGTTACCGGTATTCTGTGACGTTACTGTGGTTACCGGTATTCTGTGACGATACAGTGGTTACCGGTATTCTGTGACATTACAGTGGTTACCGGTATTCTGTGACATTACTGTGGTTACCGGTATTCTGTGACGTTACTGTGGTTACCGGTATTCTGTGACATTACTGTGGTTACCGGTATTCTGTGACATTACAGTGGTTACCGGTATTCTGTGACATTACTGTGGTTACCGGTATTCTGTGACGATACAGTGGTTACCGGTATTCTGTGACATTACTGTGGTTACCGGTATTCTGTGACGTTACTGTGGTTACCGGTATTCTGTGACATTACAGTGGTTACCGGTATTCTGTGACAGTACAGTGGTTACCGGTATTCTGTGACAGTACAGTGGTTACCGGTATTCTGTGACATTACAGTGGTTACCGGTATTCTGTGACAGTACAGTGGTTACCGGTATTCTGTGACATTACAGTGGTTACCGGTATTCTGTGACATTACTGTGGTTACCGGTATTCTGTGACGTTACAGTGGTTACCGGTATTCTGTGACATTACTGTGGTTACCGGTATTCTGTGACATTACAGTGGTTACCGGTATTCTGTGACATTACAGTGGTTACCGGTATTCTGTGACGTTACCGGTATTCTGTGACATTACAGTGGTTACCGTTATTCTGTGACATTACAGTGGTTACCGGTATTCTGTGACGTTAGTGGTTACCGGTATTCTGTGACATTACTGTGGTTACCGGTATTCTGTGACATTACAGTGGTTACCGGTATTCTGTGACATTACAGTGGTTACCGGTATTCTGTGACATTACCGTTATTCTGTGACATTACAGTGGTTACCGGTATTCTGTGACGTTACAGTGGTTACCGGTATTCTGTGACATTACTGTGGTTACCGGTATTCTGTGACGTTACAGTGGTTACCGGTATTCTGTGACATTACTGTGGTTACCGGTATTCTGTGACATTACAGTGGTTACCGGTATTCTGTGACATTACAGTGGTTACCGGTATTCTGTGACATTACAGTGGTTACCGGTATTCTGTGACACTACCGGTATTCTGTGACATTACTGTGCTTACCGGTATTCTGTGACGTTACCGGTATTCTGTGACAGTACAGTGGTTACCGGTATTCTGTGACAGTACAGTGGTTACCGGTATTCTGTGACAGTACAGTGGTTACCGGTATTCTGTGACGTTACCGGTATTCTGTGACAGTACAGTGGTTACCGGTATTCTGTGACAGTACAGTGGTTACCGGTATTCTGTGACAGTACAGTGGTTACCGGTATTCTGTGACAGTACAGTGGTTACCGGTATTCTGTGACATTACAGTGGTTACCGGTATTCTGTGACATTACCGGTATTCTGTGACATTACCGATATTCTGTGACATTACCGGTATTCTGTGACATTACCGGTATTCTGTGACATTACCGGTATTCTGTGACATTACCGGTATTCTGTGACATTACAGTGGTTACCGGTATTCTGTGACATTACTGTGGTCACCGGTATTCTGTGACGTTACTGTGGTTACCGGTGTTCTGTGACATTACTGTGGTTACCGGTATTCTGTGACATTACAGTGGTTACCGGTATTCTGTGACATTACTGTGGTTACCGGTATTCTGTGACGTTACAGTGGTTACCGGTATTCTGTGACATTACTGTGGTTACCGGTATTCTGTGACGTTACTGTGGTTACCGGTATTCTGTGACATTACTGTGGTTACCGGTATTCTGTGACATTACCGGTATTCTGTGACAGTACCGGTATTCTGTGACATTACTGTGGTTACCGGTATTCTGTGACGTTACTGTGGTTACCGGTATTCTGTGACATTACCGGTATTCTGTGACATTACAGTGGTTACCGGTATTCTGTGACGTTACCGGTATTCTGTGACGTTACTGTGGTTACCGGTATTCTGTGACGTTACTGTGGTTACCGGTATTCTGTGACGATACAGTGGTTACCGGTATTCTGTGACATTACAGTGGTTACCGGTATTCTGTGACATTACTGTGGTTACCGGTATTCTGTGACGTTACTGTGGTTACCGGTATTCTGTGACATTACTGTGGTTACCGGTATTCTGTGACATTACAGTGGTTACCGGTATTCTGTGACATTACTGTGGTTACCGGTATTCTGTGACGATACAGTGGTTACCGGTATTCTGTGACATTACTGTGGTTACCGGTATTCTGTGACGTTACTGTGGTTACCGGTATTCTGTGACATTACAGTGGTTACCGGTATTCTGTGACAGTACAGTGGTTACCGGTATTCTGTGACAGTACAGTGGTTACCGGTATTCTGTGACATTACAGTGGTTACCGGTATTCTGTGACAGTACAGTGGTTACCGGTATTCTGTGACATTACAGTGGTTACCGGTATTCTGTGACACTACCGGTATTCTGTGACGTTACAGTGGTTATTGATTAGAGGTCGACCAGATTGGTACTGATTAGAGGTCGACCAGATTGGTACTGATTAGAGGTCGACCAGATTGGTACTGATTAGAGGTCGACCAGATTGGTACTGATTAGAGTTCGACCAGATTGGTATTGATTAGAGGTCGACCAGATTGGTACTGATTAGAGGTCGACCAGATTGGTACTGATTAGAGGTCGACCAGATTGGTATTGATTAGAGGTCGACCAGATTGGTACTGATTAGAGGTCGACCAGATTGGTACTGATTAGAGGTCGACCAGATTGGTACTGATTAGAAGTCGACCAGATTGGTACTGATTAGAGGTCGACCAGATTGGTACTGATTAGAGGTCGACCAGATTGGTACTGATTAGAGGTCGACCAGATTGGTACTGATTAGAGGTCGACCAGATTGGTACTGATTAGAGGTCGACCAGATTGGTACTGATTAGAGGTCGACCAGATTGGTACTGATTAGAGGTCGACCAGATTGGTACTGATTAGAGGTCGACCAGATTGGTACTGATTAGAGGTCGACCAGATTGGTACTGATTAGAGGTCGACCGATTGGTACTGATTAGAGGTCGACCAGATTGGTACTGATTAGAGGTCGACCAGATTGGTACTGATTAGAGGTCGACCAGATTGGTACTGATTAGAGGTCGACCAGATTGGTACTGATTAGAGGTCGACCGATTGGTACTGATTAGAGGTCGACCAGATTGGTATTGATTAGAGGTTGACCAGATTGTTACTGATTAGAGGTTGACCAATTGGTATTGATTAGAGGTCGACCAGATTGGTACTGATTAGAGGTTGACCGATTGGTATTGATTAGAGGTCGACCAGATTGGTACTGATTAGAGGTCGACCAGATTGGTACTGATTAGAGGTCGACCAGATTGGTATTGATTAGAGGTCGACCAGATTGGTACTGATTAGAGGTCGACCAGATTGGTACTGATTAGAAGTCGACCAGATTGGTATTGATTAGAGGTCGACCAGATTGGTACTGATTAGAGGTCGACCAGATTGGTACTGATTAGAGGTCGACCAGATTGGTACTGATTAGAGGTCGACCAGATTGGTACTGATTAGAGGTCGACCAGATTGGTACTGATTAGAGGTCGACCAGATTGGTACTGATTAGAGGTCGACCAGATTGGTACTGATTAGAGGTCGACCAGATTGGTACTGATTAGAGGTCGACCAGATTGGTACTGATTAGAGGTCGACCAGATTGGTACTGATTAGAGGTCGACCGATTGGTACTGATTAGAGGTCGACCAGATTGGTACTGATTAGAGGTCGACCAGATTGGTACTGATTAGAGGTCGACCAGATTGGTACTGATTAGAGGTCGACCAGATTGGTACTGATTAGAGGTCGACCAGATTGGTACTGATTAGAGGTCGACCGATTGGTACTGATTAGAGGTCGACCAGATTGGTATTGATTAGAGGTTGACCAGATTGTTACTGATTAGAGGTTGACCAATTGGTATTGATTAGAGGTCGACCAGATTGGTACTGATTAGAGGTCGACCAGATTGGTACTGATTAGAGGTCGACCAGATTGGTACTGATTAGAGGTCGACCAGATTGGTACTGATTAGAGGTTGACCGATTGGTATTGATTAGAGGTCGACCAGATTGGTACTGATGCTTCACAGAGAATGTATTCTACAGAGGAAGTGAGTTTTTAAAATTTTTTATTTAATGAATCTGATCTCGTGTTTTTATCGGTCTCTTCCCAGTTGTTTAAGAAGCCCCACCCTCCGAAGCGTGTACGTAGTAGGTCTAACGGGGAGATGGCGGGGGGCGTGCCCGTCTCTCTCTCCTCAACCACTGACAAGATCTTCTTCCATCATCTGGACAACCTCAGACCCTCGCTAGCCCCCGTCAAAGGTAGGACAGGCATGCACTCTCACGCACACACACACACACACACTCTCAAACACACACACACACACACACACACATATATATATATATATATATATACAGTGCCTTGCGAAAGTATTCGGCCCCCTTGAACTTTGCGACCTTTTGCCACATTTCAGGCTTCAAACATAAAGATATAAAACTGTATTTTTTTGTGAAGAATCAACAACAAGTGGGACACAATCATGAAGTGGAACGACATTTATTGGATATTTCAAACTTTTTTAACAAATCAAAAACTGAAAAATTGGGCGTGCAAAATTATTCAGCCCCCTTAAGTTAATACTTTGTAGTGCCACCTTTTGCTGCGATTACAGCTGTAAGTCGCTTGGGGTATGTCTCTATCAGTTTTGCACATCGAGAGACTGAATTTTTTTCCCATTCCACCTTGCAAAACAGCTCGAGCTCAGTGAGGTTGGATGGAGAGCATTTGTGAACAGCAGTTTCAGTTCTTTCCACAGATTCTCGATTGGATTCAGGTCTGGACTTTGACTTGACCATTCTAACACCTGGATATGTTTATTTTTGAACCATTCCATTGTAGATTTTGCTTTATGTTTTGGATCATTGTCTTGTTGGAAGACAAATCTCCGTCCCAGTCTCAGGTCTTTTGCAGACTCCATCAGGTTTTCTTCCAGAATGGTCCTGTATTTGGCTCCATCCATCTTCCCATCAATTTTAACCATCTTCCCTGTCCCTGCTGAAGAAAAGCAGGCCCAAACCATGATGCTGCCACCACCATGTTTGACAGTGGGGATGGTGTGTTCAGCTGTGTTGCTTTTACGCCAAACATAACGTTTTGCATTGTTGCCAAAAAGTTCAATTTTTTGTTTAATCTGACCAGAGCACCTTCTTCCACATGTTTGGTGTGTCTCCCAGGTGGCTTGTGGCAAACTTTAAATGACACTTTTTATGGATATCTTTAAGAAATGGCTTTCTTCTTGCCACTCTTCCATAAAGGCCAGATTTGTGCAATATACGACTGATTGTTGTCCTATGGACAGAGTCTCCCACCTCAGCTGTAGATCTCTGCAGTTCATCCAGAGTGATCATGGGCCTCTTGGCTGCATCTCTGATCAGTCTTCTCCTTGTATGAGCTGAAAGTTTAGAGGGACGGCCAGGTCTTGGTAGATTTGCAGTGGTCTGATACTCCTTCCATTTCAATATTATCGCTTGCACAGTGCTCCTTGGGATGTTTAAAGCTTGGGAAATCTTTTTGTATCCAAATCCGGCTTTAAACTTCTTCACAACAGTATCTCGGACCTGCCTGGTGTGTTCCTTGTTCTTCATGATGCTCTCTGCGCTTTTAACGGACCTCTGAGACTATCACAGTGCAGGTGCATTTATACGGAGACTTGATTACACACAGGTGGATTGTATTTATCATCATTAGTCATTTAGGTCAACATTGGATCATTCAGAGATCCTCACTGAACTTCTGGAGAGAGTTTGCTGCACTGAAAGTAAAGGGGCTGAATAATTTTGCACGCCCAATTTTTCAGTTTTTGATTTGTTAAAAAAGTTTGAAATATCCAATAAATGTCGTTCCACTTCATGATTGTGTCCCACTTGTTGTTGATTCTTCACAAAAAAATACAGTTTTATATCTTTATGTTTGAAGCCTGAAATGTGGCAAAAGGTCGCAAAGTTCAAGGGGGCCGAATACTTTCGCAAGGCACTGTATATTGGTGGATGACTAAATACTTTTTTGCCCCACTGTATATATGTATATATGTGTGTGTGTGTATATATATATATATATATATATATATATATATATATATACATATACACACATATATATATACAGTGGGGCAAAAAAGTATTTAGTCATCCACCAATTGTGCAAGTTCTCCCACTTAAAAAGATGAGAGAGGCCTGTAATTTTCATCATAGGTACACTTCAACTATGACAGACAAAATTAGAAAAAAAATCCAGAAAATCACATTGTAGGATTTTTAATGAATTTATTTGCAAATTATGGTAGAAAATAAGTATTTGGTCAATAACAAAAGTTTATCTCAATACTTTGTTATATACCCGTTGTTGGCAATGACAGAGGTCAAACGTTTTCTGTAAGTCTTCACAAGGTTTTCACATACTGTTGCTGGTATTTTGGCCCATTCCTCCATGCAGATCTCCTCTAGAGCAGTGATGTTTTGGGGCTGTTGCTGGGCAACACAGACTTTCAACTCCCTCCAAAGATTTTCTATGGGGTTGAGATCTGGAGACTGGCTAGGCCACTCCAGGACCTTGAAATGCTTCTTACGAAGCCACTCCTTCGTTGCCCGGGCGGTGTGACCAGTTTCTCATTTTGTCTGCCATAGTTGAAGTGTACCTATGATGGAAATTACAGGCCTCTCTCATCTTTTTAAGTGGGAGAACTTGCACAATTGGTGGCTGACTAAATACTTTTTTGCCCCACTGTACATATATATACATATACAGACACACACACACACACACACATATATATACACAAACACACAAAGCAGCTGGCAGAATAATGTTCTGTATCAGCTGGGCTGAGCAGCTTGGCACTAGAAAGGAGAGGTGCTTTTAGGCCCCATGATTGGTCCATGTGACCGCTTGAATGTTTTATTCATTGAGCAATGCAATGTGATTTGTGGATTCAAATAAAGTATTGAAGGAGAGGAGAGGGTTTCAGACAGATAGTGTGTACTGATTAGGTTTGGGAACAGTGTGTGGAACAGTGTGTGGAACAGTGTGTGTGTGTGTGTGTGTGTGTGTGTGACGGTGTGTGTGTGACGGTGTGTGTGTGACGGTGTGTGTGTGACGGTGTGTGTGTGACGGTGTGTGTGTGACGGTGTGTGTAACAGTGTGTGTGTGTTTCAGAGCTGAAGGAGCCAGTGGGCCAGATCGTGTGTACTGAGAAGGGCATTCTGGCTGTGGAGCAGAATAAAGTCCTCCAACCTCCTGTCTGGAACAAGACCTTTGCCTGGGGTTACGCTGATCTCTCCTGCAGACTAGCCAACTATGAGTCCGACAAGGTAAGCACACACTCGCTGACCTCAGCTGCAGACTGGCCAACTATCTCTCTAACTAACAAGGTCAGTCTGCTGTCTCTGGGTCTCAGTGCGGACCAGTGCAGGCGTGAGCGTGCATGTTAATCAAGACATGTTGCAGTCATGCAATTCATTCTACAACTCAATTCTATTTCTGTGTTGTTGTTTTGACAATGTTTATGGCTCTATCTCAGTTCGTCTTTCCTTGATTCCTCTCCTCCTCCTCAAAACCCATCGGCGAAGAAGGTCAGAGGAGAGTAATCTTTGACCTTCTCCTCCAATACAGTTGAGAAGGAGACGAGGAGACAAGGAGAGAATGCAAGGAATGGAGAAAATACTTAACCTTGACTACAGACTAAATCCTGTGGGGCAGCAGTGCCCCCTGGTGTTAAGGCAGCAGTGCCCCCTGGTGTTAAGGCAGCAGTGCCCCCTGGTGTTAAGGCAGCAGTGCCCCCTGGTGTTAAGGCAGCAGTGCCCCCTGGTGTTAAGGCAGCAGTGCCCCCTGGTGTTAAGGCAGCAGTGCCCCCTGGTGTTAAGGCAGCAGTGCCCTTCCCTAACCTCCTTCCCCCTGACTAACCACTCCCCTCTCTCCTTCCCCCTGACTAACCACTCCCCTTTCTCCTTCCCCCTGACTAACCACTCCCCTTTCTCATTCCCCCTGACTAACCAATCCCCCCTCTCCTTCCCCCTGACTAACCAATCCCCTCTCTCCTTTCCGCTGGCTAACCAATCCCCTCTCTCCTCCCCCCTGACTGACCAATCCCCTCTCTCCTTCCCGCTGGCTAACCAATCCCCTCTCTCCTCCCCCCTGACTGACCAATCCCCTCTCTCCTTCCCCTGGCTAACCAATCCCCTCTCTCCTCCCCCCTGACTGACCAATCCCCTCTCTCCTTCCCCCTGGCTAACCAATCCCCTCTCTCCTTCCCGCTGGCTAACCAATCCCCTCTCTCCTCCCCCCTGACTGACCAATCCCCTCTCTCCTTCCCCCTGGCTAACCAATCCCCTCTCTCCTTCCCGCTGGCTAACCAATCCCCTCTCTCCTCCCCCCTGACTGACCAATCCCCTCTCTCCTTCCCGCTGGCTAACCAATCCCCTCTCTCCTCTCCCCTGACTGACCAATCCCCTCTCTCCTTCCCCCTGGCTAACCAATCCCCTCTCTCCTTCCCGCTGGCTAACCAATCCCCTCTCTCTTCCTCTAGGCGGTGGTGGTGTATGAGTGTCTGTCAGAGTGGGGTCAGATCCTGTGTGCCATCTGCCCCAACCCCAAGCTGGTCATCACCGGGGGAACCAGCACTGCCATCTGTGTCTGGGAGACGGGCACATCCAAGGAGAGGGCCAAGACCCTCACACTCAAACAGGTAACCAGACTCTCTAGTCACTCAAACAGGTAACCAGACTCTCTAGTCATTCAAATAGGTAACCAGACTCTCTAGTCACTCAAACAGGTAACCAGACTCTCTAGTCACTCAAATAGGTAACCAGACTCTCTAGTCACTCAAATAGGTAACCTGACTCTCTAGTCACTCAAACAGGTAACCAGACTCTCACATAGGTAACCAGACTCAGGTAACCAGACTCTCTAGTCACTCAAACAGGTAACCAGACTCTCTAGTCACTCAAACAGGTAACCAGACTCTCTAGTCACTCAAACAGGTAATCAGACTCTCTAGTCACTCAAATAGGTAACCAGACTCTCTAGTCACTCAAATAGGTAACCAGACTCTCTAGTCACTCAAACAGGTAACCAGACTCTCTAGTCACTCAAACAGGTAACCAGACTCTCAGGTAACCAGACTCTCAGGTAACCAGACTCTCTAGACACTCAAACAGGTAACCAGACTCTCTAGTCACTCAAACAGGTAACCAGACTCTCTAGTCACTCAAATAGGTAACCAGACTCTCTAGTCACTCAAATAGGTAACCTGACTCTCTAGTCACTCAAACAGGTAACCAGACTCTCACATAGGTAACCAGACTCAGGTAACCAGACTCTCTAGTCACTCAAACAGGTAACCAGACTCTCTAGTCACTCAAACAGGTAACCAGACTCTCTAGTCACTCAAATAGGTAACCAGACTCTCTAGTCACTCAAACAGGTAACCAGACTCTCTAGTCACTCAAACAGGTAACCAGACTCTCTAGTCACTCAAACAGGTAACCAGACTCTCTAGTCACTCAAACGTGTAACCTGACTCTCTAGTCACTCAAACAGGTAACCAGACTCTCAGGTAACCAGACTCTCAGGTAACCAGACTCTCTAGACACTCAAACAGGTAACCATACTCTCTAGTCACTCAAACAGGTAACCAGACTCTCTAGTCACTCAAATAGGTAACCTGACTCTCTAGTCACTCAAACAGGTAACCAGACTCTCAAATAGGTAACCAGACTCAGGTAACCAGACTCTCTAGTCACTCAAACAGGTAACCAGACTCTCTAGTCACTCAAACAGGTAACCAGACTCTCTAGTCACTCAAACAGGTAACCAGACTCTCTAGTCACTCAAATAGGTAACCAGACTCTCTAGTCACTCAAACAGGTAACCAGACTCTCTAGTCACTCAAACAGGTATCCAGACAATCTTATTTTACCAGGTAAGTTGATGGAGAACACATTTTAATTTACAGCAACGACCTGGGGAATAGTGGGGATGAAGGAGCCAATTGGAAGCTGGGGATGATTAGGTGACCGTGATGGTTTGAGGGACAGTTTGGGTATTTAGCCAGAACACCAGGGGTTAACACCCCTACTCTTACGATAAGTGCCATGGGATCTTTAGAGTCCACAGAGAGTCAGGACACCCGTTTAATGTCCCATCTGAAAGACGGCACCCTACACAGGGCAATGTCCCCAATCACTGCCCTGGGGCATTGGGATATTAATGTTTTAGACCAGAGGAAAGAGTGCCTCCTACTGGGACTCCAACACCACTTCCAGCAGCATCTGGTCTCCCATCCAGGGACCGACCAGGACCAACCCTGCTTAGCTAACGTTTTCTTCATCAATCTACACACATGCCTCATAATGACAAAGCAAAAACAGTTTTTTAGACATTTTCACAAGTTTATATATTTTTTTAAAACAGATACCTTATTTACATAAGTATTCAAACCCTTTGCTATGAGACTCAACATTGAGCCCAGGTGCATCCTGTTTCCATTGATCATCCTTGAGATGTTTCTATAACTTGACTGTAGTCCACCTGTGGTAAATTCAATTGATCGGACATGATTTGGAAAGGCACACACCTGTTTTTGTAAGATCCCACAGTTGATAGCGCATGTCAGAGCAAAAACCAAGCCATGAGATTGAAGGAATTCTCTGTAGAGCTCCGAGACAGGATTATGTCGAGGCACAGATCTTGGGAAGGGTACCAAAACATTTCTGCAGCATTGAAGGTCCCCAAAGAACACAGCGACCTCCATCTCTGCAGCACTCCACCAAACAGGCCTTTATGGTAGAGTGGCCAGATGGAAGCCACTCCTCAGTAAAATGAACATGACAGCCCGCTTGGAGTTTGCCGAAAGGCACCTAAAGGACTCTCAGACCATGAGAAACAAGATTTTATGGTCTGATGAAACCAAGATTAAACTATTTTGCCTGAATGCCAAGCGTCACGTCTGTAGGAAACCTGGCGCCATCCCTACGGTGAAGCATGGTGGTGGCAGCATCATGCTGGAGTGTCTTCGGGACAAGTCTCTGAATGTCCTTGAGTGGCCCAGCCAGAGCCCGGACTTGAACCTGATCGAACATCCCTGGAGAGACCTGAAAATAGCTGTGCAGCGACGCTCCCCATCCAACCTGACAGAGCTTGAGAGGATCTGCAGAGAAGAATGGGAGAAACTCCCCAAATACAGGTGTACCAAGCTTGTAGCGTCATATCCAAGAAGACTCGAGGCTGTAATCGCTCTAATCGCTGTCAAAGATGCTTTAACACAATACTGAGTAAAGGGTCTGAATACTTTTGTAAATGTGATGTTTGTTTTTTATACATTTGCAAACATTTCTAAAAACCTGTTTCTGTTTTGGCATCATGAGGTATTGTGTGTAGATTGAAGAAATGAAATGTTGTCAAACATTTCAATATAAGGCTGTAACGTAACAAAATGTGGGAAAAGTACAGGGGTCCGAATGCAGTGTAAAATCCAACTACTTCCCAACAAACACACAGACACCATTAGATAGTATCTCTGCCACTCTTTAACTTGTGTGTAATGCGTGTCTGTGCCTGTATGTAACATGTCAGTAACCCGTGTTTTAACATGTGTGTATGTCCCTCCCCTCTCCTCTCTCCTGCCAGGCGTTGCTGGGCCATACAGACACAGTAACCTGTCTGACAGCCTCGTCAGCGTATCACATCCTGGTGTCTGGTTCTAGAGACAGGACCTGCATCATCTGGGACCTCAACAAACTGTCCTTCGTCACACAGCTCAGAGGACACAGGGCCCCAGTCTCCGCCCTTTGCATCAACGAACTCACGGTGGGTGGTGTATACACACTCAGGGTGATGTTTGTTTCCCCCAAACCTATGGATGTTACAAGGGTGATTCAGAAATTAAGAGAGATATTTCATTCTAGTTAAGGATACTATAGTTTTCACATTTCACGTTGGATTTATTATTAACTACAACATGTTGTTGTTGTTTTATTCTAGTGCCCCTCTGGTTGTTAGCTAGCTAGTTCTGCTCCATCTCTAGTTCTGGTCCATCTCTAGTTCTGGTCCAACTATAAGCCAACTCTAGTTCTGGTCCAACTATAAACCAACTCTAGTTCTGGTCCAACTATAAACCAACTCTAGTTCTGGTCCAACTCTAGTTCTGGTCCAACTATAAACCAACTCTAGTTCTGGTCCAACTATAAACCAACTCTAGTTCTGGTGCAACTATAAACCAACTCTAGTTTTGGTGCAACTATAAACCAACTCTAATTCTGGTTCATCTCTAGTTCAGGTCCAACTATAAACCAACTCTAGTTCTGGTCCAACTTTAAACCAACTCTAGTTTTGGTCCAACTCTAGTTTTGGTCCAACTCTAGTTCTGGTCCATCTCTAGTTCTGGTCCAACTATAAACCAACTCTAGTTCTGGTCCAACTCTAGTTCTGGTCCAACTCTAGTTCTGGTCCATCTCTAGTTCTGGTCCATCTCTAGTTCTGGTCCAACTTTAAACCATCTCTAGTTTTGGTCCAACTATAAACCAACTCTAGTTCTGGTCCAACTATAAACCAACTCTAGCTCTGGTCCAACTTTAAACCAACTCTAGCTCTGCCATTAGTGTGTTTGGACCATGATAGTTCGTTGGTGATGTGGACACCAAGGAACTTGAAACTCTCGACCCAGGACAGTCGTCCAAGCGGTGATGCAGCCAGTCAAGAGGATCTCGATGTTCGCAGCTGTAGAACGTTTTTTGAGGAGCCGAGGGCTCCTGTGGGGGAGAGGCACTGCCGTGCCATTTTCACGACTGCCCTAGTGTGTGTGGATTATGTTAAGTCCTTAGTGATGGGGACACCAAGGAACTTTAACCTTTCGACCCACTTCACAACAGCCCTTTTGATGTGGATGAGGGCGTAATGTCCCGTCTTTCTCCTGTAGTCCACAATCAACTCCTTGTTCTTACTGACGTTGAGGGAGAGGTTGTTGTCCTGGCACCACACTGCCAGGTCTCTGACCTCCTCCCTGTTGGCTGACTCATCACGGTCAGAGATGAGTTCTACCACCGTTGTCGTCAGCAAACTTGATGATGGTGTTGGAGTTGTGTGTGGCCATGCAGTCGTGGGTGAACAGGGAGTACAGGAGGGGACTAGACACACACCCCTGAGGGGCGGAGGTGTTGTTGTCTACCCTCACCGCCTGGGGCCAGCCCGTCAGGAAGTCCAGGATCCAGTTGCAGAGGGAGGGGTTCAGTCCCAGGGTCCTTAGCTTGGTGATGAGCTTGGAGGGCACTATGGTGTTGAACGCTGAGCTGTAGACTATGACCAGCATTCTCACAGTCATTTTCCCTCTCGTCCAGGTGAGAGGGCAGTGTGAAGTGCAATTGAGATTGCATCATCTGTGGATTTGTTGGGGCGGTATGTGAATGAGAGTGGGTTTAGGGTTTCTGGGATGATGGTGTTGATGTGTGTGTCGTGACCAGCCTTTCAAAGCATTTCAATATTAAAGATGTGAGTGCCACAGGGAGATGTCGTCATTTAGGCAGATTACCTTGGAGCTTTTGGGAACAGGGACAATGGTGGTCAGCTTGAAACATGTTGGGATTACAGACTGGGGCAAGGAGAGATTAAACATGTCAGTGAAGACACTTGTCAGCTGGTCTGTGCACGCTTTGAGAACTCGCCCTGGTATTCCGTCTGGCCCGTCGGCCTTGGGATTGTTAACCTGTTTAAACGTTTTGCTCGCGTCGGCCCAGGAGCGCTAGATCACACGGTCATCTGGAAACACAAGGGGCTTTTACGCAAAGGCACAGTGTTATTTTATGACTTGCCTAGTTGAATAAGGTGAAATAAATCAAATCAAATAAAAAAATATTCATACAATCGAGCATAAAAAAGCTTGTAGCTCATTTGGGAGTTATGCGTCCATAGGCAGCTCACGGCTGGGTTTCCCTTTTGTAATCCGTTCTCGTCTGAAAGCTCTGCCACATACGAAAAGCATTGGAGCAGGTGTAATCGGATTCTACCCTCCTTCTATATTGTCCTTTTGCTTGTTTGATGTCTCGGAGGTTGTAGCTTTCTGTTATGCGTCCGTGTACTGTTCCTGGTAAGCGGTAGCTTTAGCCCAGCGCGGATAGTGCTTGTAATCCATGCTTTTTGGTGTGGTTATATACGTTCTTATAGTCACTGTGGGGACGCCATCGTCTATGCACTTACTGATGAAGCCTGTGACTGCTGTGGTAAACTCCCCAATGCTATCGGATGAATCCCCGGAACATATCCCAGTCTGTGCTAGATAAAACAGTCTTGTAGGCTTGTCTGTTTCATCGGACCACTTCCTGTTTGAGCTCATCACTGGTACTTCCTGTTTGAGCTTTTGTTTGTACGCAGGAGAATGGAGTCATGGTCAGATTTGCTGAAGGGAGGACGAGGGAAGGCCTTGTATGTGTTTCTGTTGTAGTCTGCGGTTCTAGTGCCCCTAGTGGCGTAGGAGGCATGTTAGAAGAAGTGCGGTAGAACGGTTTCAAGTCTCCGCCCACCAGAAACGCTGCCTCTGGGTGAGTGGTTTCTTGTATTGTTTATGGTCTCATACGGTTTGTGGAGTGTCAGAGTGATGTTGGCTTGTGGAAGGATGTGGACGAGGTCTGCAGAATACCGTGAGGTTTTCATTATCACCTGAGCAACAGATCGAGATTTCCTTCACACTTGATTCAGCACACCAGTTGTTATTTATGAAAAAACATACTGAATACTTATGTAAATGTGATATTTCATTTAATTATTATTATTTTTTCTAAAAACCTGTTTTCATTACATCATTATAGGGTGTTGTGTGTAGATTGATGAGGGGGGGGGGAAACAATTTAAACAATTTTAAAATAAAGCCTGTAAATGTAACAAAATGTGGAAAAAGTCAAGGGGTCTGAATACTTTCAGAAGGCTCGGTGTATTCAGCTGTACATTAGCTAAAACTTCAAACAAAGTGAACTTGATCACTTGATTATCTCTCTCTGTGTGTGTGTGTGTATATACAGGGAGACATAGTGTCTTCGGCGGGCACCTACATCCATGTGTGGAGCATCAACGGCAGTCCCATAGCCAGCGCCAACACCTTCACAGGCCGCTCACAGCAGATCCTCTGTTGCTGCGTGTCAGAGATGAACGAATGGGACACGCAGAACGTCATCGTCACCGGACACTCCGACGGCGTCGTCAGGGTAACAACACTTCTTTCCTTCCTCTTCTCATCCTACTCTTACTCCTTCTTCTTTTTTGGGGGGGGGGGGGGGGGGGGGGACGGTTTCAGATTAAGCCTAGTACTGGACAACAACAAAAAAAACAAGGTCAACGAGGAATCTCCATTGAAAGTTATTTTTAGTCCAATTTTTAGGCTTATCTGAATCTGGGAAACCAGCCCTTAATATCTGTCACTCTTTGCACGTAGTGTATTTATGCTTCAAAATGAGTTTCCTCGTCAAAGACATTAAAGTTTTCTAATCTAATCTTCCTTCCTGTAGTTCTGGAGGATGGAGTTCCTACAAGTCCCAGAAACCCCTGCTCCAGAGCCCATCGAGCCCCCTGATGTAACTGACTGCTGTACAGAGGACAAGCTGGGTAGGTCTCCGTGTGTGTGTGTGTGTGTGTGTGTGTGTGTGTGTGTGTGTGTGTGTGTGTGTGTGTGTGTGTGTGTGTGTATGTGTGTGTGTATAAGTCTCTAGTACTGGTGAGGTCATAATTTCATCACGAAATTTCATCTCCCCTTCACTATGAAGTCCACTATACAGTGCAAAAGTAGTGCACTATGTAGAGAATAGGGTGCCATGGGGCTCTGGTCTAAAGTAGTGCACTATGTAGAGAATAGGGTGCCATGGGGCTCTGGTCTAAAGTAGGGCACTATGTAGAGAATAGGGTGCCATGGGGCTCTGGTCTAAAGTAGTGCACTATCTAGGGAATAGGGTGCCATAGGGCTCTGGTCTAAAGTAGTGCACTATCTAGGGAATAGGGTGCCATAGGGCTCTGGTCTAAAGTAGTGCACTATCTAGGGAATAGGGTGCCATAGGGCTCTGGTCTAAAGTAGTGCACTATCTAGGGAATAGGGTGCCATTGGGGATGCCGCCTCTGTGTCCTGTGAGCAATAAAGTAGTCTTTCTCTTCGTCTCCAGCAGAGGGACCTGAGAGACAGAACGCTGATGACGACAGCAGCGAATCAGACGGAGACGAGCCCTGCCTCAGCACAGAGTCCAAAACCTCCCCTCTGCCCAACGCTGCAGCTGGGGGAGGAGCTGGATCGGTTGGGGGAGGATCAGGCAGCCAACCAGGCAGCACCGTCCACAGACCCAAAGGTTGGTTTACCAGCCAGCCAGTCAGCCAGCCAGCCAGTCAGCCAGCCAGCCAGCCAGTCATCCAGCCAGTCAGTCAGTCAGTTGACCTACCTATATGAAGGCAGAGTGTGACAATGTTCATCATTTGATGACTTCATTTGTTGAATAGGTAATTGGCTAAAACCTACTATATTCTAATATTTTTACCACCAACGTAGTGGGTCTCCATCTCTCCTGTTTTGATTCCTACATACCTGTAATAGACACTATCTGATATAATCCTGTTTTGATTCCTACATACAGTACCTTGCGAAAGTATTCAGCCCCCTTGAACTTTGCGACCTTTTGCCACATTTCAGGCTTCAAACATAAAGATATAAAACTGTATTTTTTTGTGAAGAATCAACAACAAGTGGGACACAATCATGAAGTGGAACGACATTTATTGGATATTTCAAACTTTTTTAACAAATCAAAAACTGAAAAATTGGGCGTGCAAAATTATTCAGCCCCTTTACTTTCAGTGCAGCAAACTCTCTCCAGAAGTTCAGTGAGGATCTCTGAATGATCCAATGTTGACCTAAATGACTAATGATGATAAATACAATCCACCTGTGTGTAATCAAGTCTCCGTATAAATGCACCTGCACTGTGATAGTCTGAGGTCCGTTAAAAGCGCAGAGAGCATCATGAAGAACAAGGAACACACCAGGCAGGTCCGAGATACTGTTGTGAAGAAGTTTAAAGCCGGATTTGGATACAAAAAGATTTCCCAAGCTTTAAACATCCCAAGGAGCACTGTGCAAGCGATAATATTGAAATGGAAGGAGTATCAGACCACTGCAAATCTACCAAGACCTGGCCGTCCCTCTAAACTTTCAGCTCATACAAGGAGAAGACTGATCAGAGATGCAGCCAAGAGGCCCATGATCACTGAACTGCAGAGATCTACAGCTGAGGTGGGAGACTCTGTCCATAGGACAACAATCAGTCGTATATTGCACAAATCTGGCCTTTATGGAAGAGTGGCAAGAAGAAGACATTTCTTAAAGATATCCATAAAAAGTGTTGTTTAAAGTTTGCCACAAGCCACCTGGGAGACACACCAAACATGTGGAAGAAGGTGCTCTGGTCAGATAAAACCAAAATTGAACTTTTTGGCAACAATGCAAGACGTTATGTTTGGCGTAAAAGCAACACAGCTGAACACACCATCCCCACTGTCAAACATGGTGGTGGCAGCATCATGGTTTGGGCCTGCTTTTCTTCAGCAGGGACAGGGAAGATGGTTAAAATTGATGGGAAGATGGATGGAGCCAAATACAGGACCATTCTGGAAGAAAACCTGATGGAGTCTGCAAAAGACCTGAGACTGGGACGGAGATTTGTCTTCCAACAAGACAATGATCCAAAACATAAAGCAAAATCTACAATGGAATGGTTCAAAAATAAACATATCCAGGTGTTAGAATGGCCAAGTCAAAGTCCAGACCTGAATCCAATCGAGAATCTGTGGAAAGAACTGAAAACTGCTGTTCACAAATGCTCTCCATCCAACCTCACTGAGCTCGAGCTGTTTTGCAAGGAGGAATGGGAAAAAAATTCGGTCTCTCGATGTGCAAAACTGATAGAGACATACCCCAAGCGACTTACAGCTGTAATCGCAGCAAAAGGTGGCGCTACAAAGTATTAACTTATGGGGGCTGAATAATTTTGCACGCCCAATTTTTCAGTTTTTGATTTGTTAAAAAAGTTTGAAATATCCAATAAATGTCGTTCCACTTCATGATTGTGTCCCACTTGTTGTTGATTCTTCACAAAAAAATACAGTTTTATATCTTTATGTTTGAAGCCTGAAATGTGGCAAAAGGTTGCAAAGTTCAAGGGGGCCGAATACTTTCGCAAGGCACTGTACCTGTAATAGACACTATCTGATATAATCCTGTTTTGATTCCTACATACCTGTAACAGACACTATCTGGTATAATCCTGTTTTGATTCCTACATACCTGTAACAGACACTATCTGATATAATCATGTTTTGATTCCTACATACCTGTAACAGACAATATCTGGTATAAAGGACCTTTCAAGAGTACAGACGACCACCCATCATTAATGGTCTGTAGATCCTGAGGGTCCCGGTGCCCTGGAGCTTTCAGTCAGTCAGTCAGTCAGTTAATCAGTCAGTCAGTTAATCAGTCGGTCAGTCAGTTAATCAGTCAGTCAGTTAATCAGTCAGTTAATCAGTCAGTCAGTTAATCAGTCGGTCAGTCAGTTAATCAGTCAGTCAATCGGTCAGTCAGTCAGTTAATCAGTCGGTCGGTCAGTCAGTCAGTTAATCAGTCGGTCAGTCAGTTAATCGTCAGTCAGTCAGTTAATCGTCAGTCAGTTAATCAGTCGGTCAGTCAGTTAATCAGTCGGTCGGTCAGTCAGTCAGTCAGTTAATCAGTCGGTCGGTCAGTCAGTTAATCAGTCAGTTAGTTAATCAGTCAGTTAATCAGTCAGTCAGTTAATCAGTCAGTCAGTTAATCAGTCGGTCAGTCAGTTAATCGTCAGTCAGTCAGTTAATCAGTCGGTCAGTCAGTTAATCAGTCGGTCAGTCAGTCAGTCAGTTAATCAGTCAGTCAGTTAATCAGTCAGTCAGTCAGTTAATCAGTCAGTCAGTTAATCAGTCAGTCAGTTAATCAGTCGGTCAGTCAGTTAATCAGTCGGTCAGTCAGTTAATCGTCAGTCAGTCAGTTAATCGTCAGTCAGTCAGTTAATCGTCAGTCAGTCAGTTAATCGTCAGTCAGTCAGTTAATCGTCAGTCAGTCAGTTAATCGTCAGTCAGTTAATCAGTCGGTCGGTCAGTCAGTCAGTTAATCAGTCAGTCAATTAATCAGTCGGTCAGTTAATCGTCAGTCAGTCAGTCAGTTAATCATCAGTCAGTCAGTTAATCGGTCAGTCAGTTAATCAGTCAGTAAGTCAGTTAATCAGTCAGTTAATCAGTCGGTCAGTCAGTTAATCGTCAGTCAGTCAGTTAATCGTCAGTCAGTCAGTTAATCGTCAGTCAGTCAGTTAATCGTCAGTCAGTCAGTTAATCGTCAGTCAGTTAATCAGTCAGTCAGTTAATCAGTCGGTCGGTCAGTCAGTCAGTTAATCAGTCAGTCAATTAATCAGTCAGTCAGTTAATCGTCAGTCAGTCAGTTGATCATCAGTCAGTCAGTTAATCAGTCAGTCAGTTAATCAGTCAGTAAGTCAGTTAATCAGTCAGTTAATCAGTCAGTCAGTCAGTTAATCAGTCGGTCAGTTAATCAGTCAGTCAGTCAGTTAATCAGTCGGTCAGTTAATCAGTCGGTCAGTCAGTCAGTCAGTCAGTTAATCGGTCTCTGTACTGTCCCATACAGAGGTAGAGCTTGTATGAGAATGTTAATCTTCATTCATTTTATATTTGATGACTTAAGTTCTATAGTTTATTAGCTAAACCTACCCTATTCTTACTACTTTGCAACCCAAAAATAAAATGCTTTTTTTTCTGCAGTTCCTAGGGGTCCCGGTGCCCCCGGGGGTCGGCCAGGGGCCTCCTGGTCAGTGGACAGCGGGTCAGATGACTCCCGACGCTGGTCAGACACCCTCAGCCTGGACGAGAAGGACGGCTTTGTGTTCGTCAACTACTCCGAGGGACAGACGGGACAGACACCCCTCAAACCAGGGGTCCACCCTCACCCCCAGCTTCACCCTCCGCACCCCATAGCAGGCCATGGGGGGGTCCCCCAGCCCGTACACCCCACCACCATGGAGGCACGGCCCTATAACCAGCTCAGAGCAGGTACAGAATAAACCACATTAATGCAGATCACCCAATAACACAGAGTTATGTATACTGCTGGGTGTGTTTTCCAGTTGGTCTGAGTTTGTGGGTGTTGCTGTGGGTGTTGCTGTGGGTGTTGCTGTGTGTGTGTGTGTCCTCTAGCTGGTGCATTGTTAAAGTGCTGCCACTAAACTCTGTGTGTGTGTGTGTAGGCTACAGATGGGAGCGACAGCTGGTGTTCCGTAGTAAACTGACCATGCACACTGCATTCAACCGGAAGGACAACGCTCACCCAGCCGAGATCACATCCCTTGCCATCTCCAAGTAGGTGGTCTGTCTGTCTGTGTGTGTGCGCCTCACTGCATTGAAATGTAAATGTGACAGAGACATCATTCACAAGACAGTTTAGAGGTGAAGGTTGTATAGAGATATAGACAGTATTCATAGACAGTATTCAGAAGACATTTTAGAGGTGGAGGTTGTATAGAGATATAGACAGCATTCAGAAGACATTTTAGAGGTGGAGGTTGTATAGAGATATAGACAGCATTCAGAAGACATTTTAGAGGTGGAGGTTGTATAGAGATATAGACAGCATTCAGAAGACAGTTTAGTGTACAGAGAAAGATGCTTTATAGTTGCATGGTGGCAGTAATCTTCTCCCTCACTCTCTCTCTTTTTCCTACCTCTCTACTCTCTCTCCTCTCTACTCTCTCTTTCCCTTCTCTCTCCCCCTCTCTACTCTCTCTCCTTGCCTCCCCTTCTCTCTCTCCACCTCTCTACTCTCTTTCCTTGCCTCCCCTTCTCTCTCTCCACCTCTCTACTCTCTCTCCTTGCCTCCCCTTCTCTCTCTCTTTCTCCCCCTCTCTCTCCTTGCCTCCCTTTCTCTCTCTCTTTCTCCCCCTCTCTCTCCTTGCCTCCCCTTCTCTCTCTCCACCTCTCTACTCTCTTTCCTTGCCTCCCCTTCTCTCTCTCCACCTCTCTACTCTCTTTCCTTGCCTCCCCTTCTCTCTCTCCACCTCTCTACTCTCTCTACTTGCCTCCCCTTCTCTCTCTCTTTCTCCCCCTCTCTACTCTCTCTCCTTGCCTCCCCTTCTCTCTCTCTTTCTCCCCCTCTCTACTCTCTCTCCTTGCCTCCCCTTCTTTCTCTCTTTCTCCCCCTCTCTACTCTCTCTCCTTGCCTCCCCTTCTCTCTCTCTTTCTCCCCCTCTCTACTCTCTCTCCTTGTCTCCCCTTCTCTCTCTCTTTCCCCCCTCTCTACTCTCTCTCCTTGTCTCCCCCTCTCTACTCTCTCTACTTGCCTCCCCTTCTCTCTCTCTTTCTCCCCCTCTCTACTCTCTCTCCTTGCCTCCCCTTCTCTCTCTCTTTCTCCCCCTCTCTACTCTCTCTCCTTGCCTCCCCTTCTTTCTCTCTTTCTCCCCCTCTCTACTCTCTCTCCTTGCCTCCCCTTCTCTCTCTCTTTCTCCCCCTCTCTACTCTCTCTCCTTGTCTCCCCTTCTCTCTCTCTTTCCCCCCTCTCTACTCTCTCTCCTTGCCTCCCCTTCTCTCTCTCTCTCGCCTCCCCTTCTCTCTCTCTCTCTTTCTCTACTCTCTCTACTCTCTCTACTTGCCTCCCCCTCTCTCTCTCTTTCTCCCCCTCTCTACTCTCTCTCCTTGCCTCCCCTTCTCTCTCTCTTTCTCCCCCTCTCTACTCTCTCTCCTTGCCTCCCCTTCTCTCTCTCTTTCTCCCCCTCTCTACTCTCTCTCCTTGCCTCCCCTTCTCTCTCTCTTTCTCCCCCTCTCTACTCTCTCTACTTGCCTCCCCTTCTCTCTCTCTTTCTCCCCTCTCTACTCTCTCTCCTTGCCTCCCCTTCTCTCTCTCTTTCTCACCCTCTCTACTCTCTCTCCTTGCCTCCCCTTCTCTCTCTCTTTCTCCCCCTCTCTACTCTCTCTCCTTGCCTCCCCTTCTCTCTCTCTTTCCCCCCTCTCTACTCTCTCTTCTTGCCTCCCCTTCTCTCTCTCTCTCGCCTCCCCTTCTCTCTCTCTCTCTTTCTCTACTCTCTCTCCTTGCCTCCACTTCTCTCTCTCTTTCTCCCCCTCTCTACTCTCTCTCCTTGCCTCCCCTTCTCTCTCTCTTTCTCCCCCTCTCTACTCTCTCTCCTTGCCTCCCCTTCTCTCTCTCTCGCCTCCCCTTCTCTCTCTCGCTCTCTCTTTCTCTACTCTCTCTCCTTGCCTCCCCTTCTATCTCTCTTTCTCCCCCTCTCTACTCTCTCTCCTTGCCGCCCCTTCTCTCTCTCTTTCTCCCCCTCTCTACTCTCTCTCCTTGCCTCCCCTTCTCTCTCTCTTTCTCCCCCTCTCTACTCTCTCTCCTTGCCTCCCCTTCTCTCTCTCTCTCTCGCCTCCCCTTCTCTCTCTCTCTCTCTCTTTCCTACCTCTCTACTCTCTCTCCTTGCCTCCCCTTCTCTCTCTCTCGCTCGCCTCCCCTTCTCTCTCTCTCTCTCTCTCTCTCTCTCTCTCTCCTACCTCTATACTCTCTCTCCTTGCCTCCCCTTCTCTCTCTCTCTCTCGCCTCCCCTTCTCTCTCTTTCTCTCTCTTTCTTACCTCTCTACTCTCTCTCCTTGCCTCCCCTTCTCTCTCTCTTTACTACCTCTCTTCTCTCTCTCTTTCCTGCCTCTCTACTCTCTCTCCCTGCCTCCCCTTCTCTCCACTCTCTGTGTGTTTGTCTCTCCCCCTCCCCCAGGGACCACAGTAAGATCCTGGTGGGTGATGGTCGTGGCAGAGTGTTCAGCTGGTCAGTGAGTGACCAGCCTGGTCGTTCTGCTGCTGACCACTGGGTGAAGGACGAGGTTGTGGACAGCTGTTCTGGCTGTACCGTACGCTTCTCCCTCACAGAGAGACGTCACCACTGCAGGAACTGTGGACAGCTCTTCTGTCAGAAGTAAGTCTCTGCGAGTCAGGGTTCGTGGCCCCCCAACAAAACAAAATTGGGGGTTAATGTAGAACGATTATTAACAATAATCATTGTCATCGTGTTTATTTGTTAAAGGGACAGATACAATTAAAACATTAACATTTAATAACAGTTAGCCAATTAGGGTTACTTGCCTTAATCAAGGGCACATCGACAGAGATTTCGTCCTTGTCGCGGGTATTGGAACCAGCAACCTTTCGGTTACTGGTCCAACGCTCATACCGCAAGGTTACCTGACGCCCCAATCGTTTGCAGCATCAGTCCTCTAGATGGCCGGAAAAGGCTGATGAAATGGTTAACGCCGAATTAACATGAAATGGTTAACCAACAATGAACCCTAAACATAACCTCAAGGAGTTTTACCAGGGACCAAGCACTGTGCACTAGTGTCTCTCTCTCTCTTTCTTCTCTCTCTGTCTGTCTCTGTCTCTCTCTGTCTCTCTCTCTTTCTGTCTCTCTCTCTCTTTCTCTGTCTTTCTCTGTCTCTCTCTTTCTTCTATCTCTCTCTTTTTTCTATCTCTCTCATCTCTCTGTCTCTGTCTCTCTCTCTCTCTCTCTCTCTTTCTTCTCTCTCTGTCTGTCTCTGTCTCTCTCTGTCTCTCTCTCTTTCTGTCTCTCTCTCTCTTTCTCTGTCTTTCTCTGTCTCTCTCTTTCTTCTATCTCTCTCTTTTTTCTATCTCTCTCATCTCTCTGTCTCTGTCTCTCTCTTTCTTCTCTCTCTCTCTCTCTCTCTCTCTCTCTCTCTTTCTTCTATCTCTCCCAGGTGTAGTCGTTTCCAGTCTGAGATCAAGCGTCTGAAGATCTCATCCCCGGTGAGGGTCTGTCAGAACTGTTACTATAACCTGCAGCACGAGCGCAGCGCTGAGGACGGATGCAGAAACTAACCAAGGTCCTCGGTCCCACACCACTACAGCGGAAAGCCTATGTTGTGCCCGTTCTCTCTCTCGCACCCCCCCCAAAAATACCCCACCTGTGCACCCCTCTACACACACCTGTCCAGTAACCACATGTAACGCACTGAATGACATAGACTAAAAGGGATCACCGACTTGAACTGTGGCGCTTGTTTCCGTAACTGTGGTAGTTAGTTTAGTATGAAGAAGACTGGGGGGGGTGGGGGGGGTGGATGGATAGATAGAAAAAGCCTATCAAATAGAGAGAGAAGAGTGTGAGGGGAGAGTTCGTTAAAACAATCTAATTTCTCCCTTTCTTTCACAGTCACAAGATAAAACCGCTGACCCTCAGCTCTATCCTCCGTGTATCACCGTTAGATCTTAGAGACAAACAGGAAACTCCTTCAGTTCAAAACTTGTTTATATTGTAAATACTTAACATTGACCTTTTTAACGAGCAGGAGGGGGGGGGGGGGGAGAGAGGAAAAACTTAGAAAATAATTATATTAATGGTTGTTGAGGACAAAAAAAAAAGTGATTGTGACTAATCATTCCCGGCTTTAAAAACTAAAGGAATGTGTGTAATGTTAGTCTATAATGTCACGGAAGCCCAGAGGGAATGAGAACTGCCACGTTCCTAAATGGCACCCTATTCCCTACGTAGTGCACTACTTTTGACCATGAGTCCTATGAGAATAGGGTGCAAAGAGCAAGTCCACTATAGAGAATTAGGGACGCTATTTGGGATGTGGACAATGATAATGACCGGGGGGGGGGGGGGGGGGGTAGGACTATGAATGTTATAATGATAGTAATAAGTGTTTGTGGGTTGACATTACAGTTTCTAGTTATGCAATGACTTCCTCATTTATTTTTACTATTTTCTTTTTATTACAATGTGTGAGTTTGATGTGTGAGTTTGATGTGTGAGTTGCCCACAGTGTCCAGCGACTGCCATTAAAGTGAGTTTGCGTCAATGTCTTTTTATTTTCTTCGCCAAATTGTTTCGATATATATATATATCACGCTGAGTGGTATGTATGATGAGCTAACCTCGTCTGTCTTTTATCTACCATGCGAGGCTTTAGTTTGGAACACGTAACCCTCCCCCCCTCCAAACAGTTTAGTTCCCAGATGATGTTATTGTTGTTGTTGTTTTTATCAAGACTGGAGAAAATATCATATCAAATCAAATGTTATTTGTTTATTTGTCACATGCGCCGAATACAACAGGTGTGGATCTTACCGTGAAATGCCAAATACAACAGGTGTGGATCTTACCGTGAAATGCTTAATTACAAGCCCTTTAACTAAACAATACAGTTTTCAAGTTGTCAAGTAAAATAATTGTTGAGTTCATTTTTTTTTTTTTTAAGTAACAAATAATTAAAGAGCAGCAGTAAAATAACAATAGCGGGGCTTTATACAGGAGGTACCGGTACAGAGTCTATGTGCGGGGGGCACCGGTCGAGGTAATTGAGGTAATATGTACATGTAGGTAGAGTTATTAAAGTGACTATGTGTAGATAATAAACAGTTTGGTTTCTAGGCTTTCCTTCCCGTTACCATAGCAATATTTATTTGATACCTCCGTTGATCTGTGGTCTCCATAGGACATTACTAGTGTTTCACCTGGAGGTAAATCATCATGGGTTCATCATCTGAAATAGAATATAGAGAATATACACAATATATGTGTGATAGATTCATCTGTTTTGATCACATCTCATTACTGCATTGCTCTTGCTATGCTATTAGTGTACGGCGACCTCTGCTCCCCCCGTCTAGGTCAGGACCTCTGCTCTCCCCGTCTAGGTCAGGACCTCTGCTCTCCCCGTCTAGGTCAGGACCTCTGCTCTCCCCGTCTAGGTCAGGACCTCTGCTCTCCCCGTTTAGGTCAGGACCTCTGCTCTCCCCGTCTAGGTCAGGACCTCTGCTCTCCCCGTCTAGGTCAGGACCTCTGCTCTCCCCGTTTAGGTCAGGACCTCTGCTCTCCCCGTCTAGGTCAGGACCTCTGCTCTCCCCGTCTAGGTCAGGACCTATGCTCCCCCCGTCTAGGTCAGGACCTCTGCTCCCCCCGTTTAGGTCAGGACCTCTACTCTCCCCGTCTAGGTCAGGACCTCTGCTCCCCCCCCGTCTAGGTCAGGACCTCTGCTCCCCCCCGTCTAGGTCAGGACCTCTGCTCTCCCCGTCTAGGTCAGGACCTCTGCTCTCCCCGTCTAGGTCAGGACCTCTGCTCTCCCCGTCTAGGTCAGGACCTTCTAGGTCAGTACCTCTGCTCCCCCACGTCTAGGTCAGGACCTCTGCTCTCCCCGTCTAGGTCAGGACCTCTGCTCTCCCCGTGTAGGTCAGGACCTCTGCTCACCCCCGTGTAGGCCTGTACCTCTGCTCTCCCCGTCTAGGTCAGGACCTCTGCTCCCCCCGTCTAGGTCAGGACCTCTGCTCCCCCCGTTTAGGTCAGGACCTCTACTCTCCCCGTCTAGGTCAGGACCTCTGCTCCCCCCCGTCTAGGTCAGGACCTCTGCTCTCCCCGTCTAAGTCAGGACCTCTGCTCTCCCCGTCTAGGTCAGGACCTCTGCTCCCCCCGTCTAGGTCAGGACCTCTGCTCCCCCTGTTTAGGTCAGGACCTCTACTCTCCCCGTCTAGGTCAGGACCTCTGCTCCCCCCCCCGTCTAGGTCAGGACCTCTGCTCCCCCCCGTCTAGGTCAGGACCTCTGCTCTCCCCATCTAGGTCAGGACCTCTGCTCTCCCCGTCTAGGTCAGGACCTCTGCTCTCCCCGTCTAGGTCAGGACCTTCTAGGTCAGTACCTCTGCTCCCCCCCGTCTAGGTCAGGACCTCTGCTCTCCCCGTCTAGGTCAGGACCTCTGCTCTCCCCGTCTAGGTCAGGACCTCTGCTCTCCCCGTCTAGGTCAGGACCTCTGCTCCCCCCCGTCTAGGTCAGGACCTCTGCTCTCCCCGTCTAGGTCAGGACCTCTGCTCTCCCCGTCTAGGTCAGGACCTCTGCTCCCCCCCGTCTAGGTCAGGACCTCTGCTCTCCCCGTCTAGGTCAGGACCTCTGCTCTCCCCGTCTAGGTCAGGACCTCTGCTCCCCCCCGTCTAGGTCAGGACCTCTGCTCTCCCCGTCTAGGTCAGGACCTCTGCTCTCCCCGTTTAGGTCAGGACCTCTGCTCTCCCCGTCTAGGTCAGGACCTCTGCTCTCCCCGTCTAGGTCAGGACCTATGCTCCCCCCGTCTAGGTCAGGACCTCTGCTCCCCCCGTTTAGGTCAGGACCTCTACTCTCCCCGTCTAGGTCAGGACCTCTGCTCCCCCCCCGTCTAGGTCAGGACCTCTGCTCCCCCCCGTCTAGGTCAGGACCTCTGCTCTCCCCGTCTAGGTCAGGACCTCTGCTCTCCCCGTCTAGGTCAGGACCTCTGCTCTCCCCGTCTAGGTCAGGACCTTCTAGGTCAGTACCTCTGCTCCCCCACGTCTAGGTCAGGACCTCTGCTCTCCCCGTCTAGGTCAGGACCTCTGCTCTCCCCGTGTAGGTCAGGACCTCTGCTCCCCCCCGTCTAGGTCAGGACCTCTGCTCTCCCCGTCTAGGTCAGGACCTCTGCTCCCCCCGTCTAGGTCAGGACCTCTGCTCCCCCCGTTTAGGTCAGGACCTCTACTCTCCCCGTCTAGGTCAGGACCTCTGCTCCCCCCCGTCTAGGTCAGGACCTCTGCTCTCCCCGTCTAAGTCAGGACCTCTGCTCTCCCCGTCTAGGTCAGGACCTCTGCTCCCCCCGTCTAGGTCAGGACCTCTGCTCCCCCTGTTTAGGTCAGGACCTCTACTCTCCCCGTCTAGGTCAGGACCTCTGCTCCCCCCCCCCGTCTAGGTCAGGACCTCTGCTCCCCCCCGTCTAGGTCAGGACCTCTGCTCTCCCCATCTAGGTCAGGACCTCTGCTCTCCCCGTCTAGGTCAGGACCTCTGCTCTCCCCGTCTAGGTCAGGACCTTCTAGGTCAGTACCTCTGCTCCCCCCCGTCTAGGTCAGGACCTCTGCTCTCCCCGTCTAGGTCAGGACCTCTGCTCTCCCCGTCTAGGTCAGGACCTCTGCTCTCCCCGTCTAGGTCAGGACCTCTGCTCCCCCCCGTCTAGGTCAGGACCTCTGCTCTCCCCGTCTAGGTCAGGACCTCTGCTCTCCCCGTCTAGGTCAGGACCTCTGCTCCCCCCCGTCTAGGTCAGGACCTCTGCTCTCCCCGTCTAGGTCAGGACCTCTGCTCTCCCCGTCTAGGTCAGGACCTCTGCTCCCCCCCGTCTAGGTCAGGACCTCTGCTCTCCCCGTCTAGGTCAGGACCTCTGCTCTCCCCGTCTAGGTCAGGACCTCTGCTCCCCCCGTCTAGGTCAGGACCTCTGCTCTCCCCGTCTAAGTGGATGAGAAAGAGTAGCATTACACTAATTTATACATTGATTCTAATATGTATATATGACCTATGGAATAGCTGCAGTAGAACTAGAGATATGAGACCCAGTTAACCAGAGAGTCCTATGGAATAGCAGCGGTAGAACTACAGATGAGACCCAGTTAACCAGAGAGTCCTATGGAATAGCAGCGGTAGAACTACAGATGAGACCCAGTAGTGTGTGTTAGTGAGAGATAATCTAAATTGTTCTAGGTGTTTTACATCTACTAAGATGAAAGCAAGTTAGGTTGTACAGTTTTATCTGGAACGTTTGGGGATACAAGGATCACCTCGATATATATATATATATATATTTGACTGAGGACGATCTCTATAGTTGATTGCAGCATGAAATCCTCTGTCGGTCACAAGAAAAGCGATTTGCTCGTCACATTTCACTCTGAGATGTCGTTAGCTAGCTACGTATGTTAGAAGTAGTTCTCGATGTATATGTGGGGACCGTGAAATGCGAACATAGTTTGTTTGTGGTCATGATTCGTCATCGATCTGCATCCCTCCTCGTTCATTCGTCGTGTTCTGTATGTTGATGATGCTGTGGGCAACAGTGCATTGAAGTGCTGCTTTCTTTACTAGAAATCACTTTTTATTTTTTACACTTTATTTTATTTTTTTTGTATCTTTTTTTTTGGAGAGTCTCTTCTGACAGGTAAAACACTTCGAGCTGTTACACAAGTGCAGTCAATGAGTTGTTAATGATCGATTACAGTGTGACGACTCCCCCCCCCCTCCGTGTAATATGCACTCTTATTACTATTGGTAAATCACTCTAGGTATGTACTGTATCATAACAGCCAGCTGATAACATGTCTGTTACTAAGCAACTTCAAAATAAACCAGATGGCTTATTATTGTTATTATTATTATTATTCATCTAAGTTCATTATTTCCACCTTCTCCATGTACAAAAAAAAATTATAACAAACAAAAAAGTTTAGAAAGGAATACGAATCATGATTTTTATCGAATGCACATTTTATGTTGTCAGGCTATCATTTTTTAAAGAAAAGGGTGCATTTCTTCTCCAGAGTGAAATGAACTGTATAAAGTATTTATGCAAATATTAACTTGAGTTTTTCATTTTTTTTTTATGTCAGGAAGTTGTTACGTGTTGTGTGTGGATTAACACAGCTGACTTTGTGTCCAGTTGCATTGAACATGTTTTATTTGCATTATTATTTTTGTTGTTTATTTTTTGTTTTCGTGATTTTTTTTTCTTTTCAACGCATTGTCAGTCTTATGAGTTTGTTTTTAAGCCATTATTAAACCCCCGAAGCGATAGGTCGGTGTACAGTTACGATGGGAGTGCTGGAGATGTACCCCAACTCTGGGTGGCCTTTTTCTATTCTTTATGGGGAAAAAAAAAAATAAGGACTGATCAAATTTAAATAATGTATTATTTTTGATGGTCTTGTATTAGACTGCATTACTACAGTATCTAGTGTGCAATCTGTGATGATAGCTGAATGTTCATTGTGTATATGTGTTCAGTACAACAATGAGAAGAACCGTAGAATAACCCCTACAGAAACTGTAACAATAATACAATAGATCTGGTACGTATAATTTCATTAAATACTTGCTGTTTACCACCAATTAGAGCTGTGTGTATGTGTGTTTTATTCGTAACGTATGTAAATCAATACTGCTGTTATGTTGATGTAACGGATGTGAAACGGTTAGCTTAGTTAACGGTGCGCGCTAAATAACGTTTCAATCGGTGACGTCACCTTGAAGTAGTGGTTCCCCTTTGCTCTGCAGGAGCGATGGGTAACGATGCTTCGTGGGTGGCTGTTGTTGATGTGTGCAGAGGTTGGTTCGCGCCCGGGTATGTAGGCGAGGGACATTGACACACGTTGATCCCATAGCCATATTTCATATAGCCAGTATCACAAAATACCGAGTGGCACTGCAGTGCAAGAGGTGCAGTCCCTGGTTTGAATCCAGGCTGCGCACAATTGGCCCAGCGTCGCTAGTTAAATAAATAAAAATATATAACTGCAACTTGCAGAATGCAACTTTCCGGTTATTGGCCCAAAGCTCTAACTACCAGGCTACGGTAGTTCTAAGAGAACCGTTTTCATCCCAGGGATGAATTATTATTTGTGGGGTGCAAAGGGTACTTTTTGTAGAACATTTTGAGAAGAGTAGATGTCCAACTCTTTGGCGTCAGGATTAATTTACACTTCGATAAATACATACACGTTTACTATAGGTCACGTGACGACAGGCTATCAACAGGAAAATACCTTCCCAGAAAATGCAATAGTGCCAACAATGCAGTCCTGTCTTTGTATCACCATCTGCGCTGTTGCGTCGCCACTGCGGAGCGGAAGAAGCAGCGCTATTTCAAGCCAGTATTGAGGGGATTCGATTATCATGCTCGGGTTTACCCCAGTGATTGCATTCGTTTTGGAACCGAACTGCCTCCCGGGGGTGAGCCAGGTACCCAGGTCATAGGCCGTGGCGAAATTGGCTCAAAATAAAAATGAGGTAGCCAATTCTAGACTAAGCACGTGGAGTACTGAGTAGGATTCTGTTTTCATATGCAAAAGTGAATGCTTAAAGAAAATAAAAAATTAAATACCTACCCACTGAATGATTTTATGGAAAATATATGTTGTATAATTCTGGACGCACCAAGCTACTTTATTATTGACAACATGACCAAGCGTCGCAGATTACTATTCGATTTTAAGAGGGCGCTTCTCCCTCACCACATTTGCCGGTTCACGGGACATAAAATCAGTTCACCCGCGGTTCAGGTTAATAGAACTCCCTCGTTGAGTCAGTCAAAAAGAGACTTCGGAGATAGGCTGTTCGGATAGACCGGTCGTTCGGGATAGGCTGTTCGGATAGACCGGTCGTTCGGGATAGGCTGTTCGGATAGACCGGTCGTTCGGGATAGGCTGTTCGGATAGACCAGTCGTTCGGGATAGGCTGTTCGGATAGACCGGTCGTTCGGGATAGGCTGTTCAGATAGACCGGTCGTTCGGGATAGGCTGTTCGGATAGACCGGTCGTTCGGGATAGGCTGTTCGGATAGACCGGTCGTTCGGGATAGGCTGTTCGGATAGACCGGTCGTTCGGGATAGGCTGTTCGTTCACCGCAGCGCCACCAAACAACTGCGGCGATAAACAAATGCAACACATTCGGTTGAGAGAAGGTTCCTACTATTCTGTTAATGATCTGTCACAATATACATCAATATTGCAGAAACGGACGGTTATTTCAATGATAGCCGAAAATCCTCTTAACTTCTTGTTTTTATTCCAGGGTCGTTTTTAATGTGTTGAGTTAACTATAAGGAGAAAGACATGACTGAATTAAGGATGAGAGGAAGAGGAGCGGAACCCGACAGCGTTAGTGGAAACAAGGTAAGACACAGGACTAAGTGGAAATAGGTGTTTTGTCTCTTGTCGCGTGTTAAAGTTGTTGTACTTGGGGCTGGCGGGACAACGACGGACAACTTGACCTCATTCCTTGATAATTACGATAGCTTGCTAGTTTAACTAACATTGGCCAAATCATGGTCAGTATTCAACATTAGCGAGCGAAATGGCTCATGTGAATGTTGTATTGTCATATCTGCATTTATTTCAGAACTTCTTCTTTTTTCCTGTAAAATTTCCATTTTTAGCAAATAGTGGTGTTATGTCTGTTTCCCTGAAGACTTGTCTGACAGCCACACATTGCTATCTAACATGCTAGTATCGAGAGTCTCAGCTCACACACACAAGTCACCGGGCGAAGGTGTCTTCTGTGAGATTAAGATCCCCCGACGTTTCGGTATGAACATTTTACGGTACGGTATCATTTACTGTACGCTTTTGGAAGCATAAGGAGCATATCTTTCATATCAGCGAGAAATGCATTTCAGGAATAAATAAAAATGTTACATTGACACACCTTGAAAAGGTCAAGGTTGGTTTATGGAAGACGAGGCAATTAACCAAATGATCTATCTAGCCTGTGGAAGCGTAACTCGGTGTAGTTTCGTAGGATGAGGCACCCATAGTTGTATGGATCTGTGCAAAACTGCTATAGTAAGTATTTTTTGGGGTGGAGGGGGGGTGGGTTACATCCCTCGACTCCTTTTGTGTCAACAGACATCCCCTAATAAAAAAAAACCCCTGACTCATGGAGATTAAGTGTACAACTGGTAAATAGTCTCTGGAATTTCAGTCAGATGTCTAGCTAGAAGCCAGGTAATTAGTTATAACTAACTGGCTGGAAGGATGAAGCTAACGTTATACAGAGCCTGACCTCAGCAGGAGTAGTTGACTGAAATTAAGCTAGCTATAATAAAAAATGTGGGCTACTATAAGTTATCATAACAAAATAACGTTGCTTTACAGAGAGTAGTGAGACGGACAGTGGAGAGTCAGGCTGCAATGAAGGAGGTAAAGGAGACACAGAGAGGCAGCATTGAAGCAAGCAGGGAGAGAGGTTCTACACACAGAGAGAGGCAGCATTGAAGCAAGCAGGGAGAAAGGTTCTACACAGAGAGAGGAAGCAGGGAGAGAGGTTCTACACACAGAGAGGAAGTATTGAAGCAAGCAGGGAGAGGTTCTACACACAGAGGAAGCATTGAAGCAAACAGAGAGAGAGGTTCTACACAGAGAGAGGGAGCGTTGAAGCAAGCAGGGAGAGGTTCTACACAGAGAGAGGGAGTATTGAAGCAAGCAGGGAGAGAGGTTATACACAGAGATAGAGGAAGTATTGAAGCAAGCAGGGAGAGAGGTTCTACACAGAGAGAGGGAGCGTTGAAGCAAGCAGGGAGAGGTTCTACACAGAGAGAGGGAGTATTGAAGCAAGCAGGGAGAAAGGTTCTACACAGAGATAGAGGAAGTATTGAAGCAAGCAGGGAGAGAGGTTCTACACAGAGAGAGGAAGCAGGGAGAGGTTCTACACAGAGAGAGGAAGCATTGAAGCAAGCAGGGATAGAGGTTCTACACAGAGAGAGGAAGAATTGAAGCAAGCAGGGAGAGAGGTTCTACACAGAGAGAGGAAGCATTGAAGCAAGCAGGGAGAGAGGTTCTACACACAGAGAGGAAGCATTGAAGCAAGCAGGGAGAGAGGTTCTACACAGAGAGAGGAAGAATTGAAGCAAGCAGGGAGAGAGGTTCTACACAGAGAGACGGAGCATTGAAGCAAGCAGGGAGAGAGGTTAGTACAGTAGTACAGTGGTTCCCAAACTTGGGGTCCGGGACCCCACATTTTGTGGGGTCCCCCAAAAATGTAAATAGTGTCCCATGAGAGAATCTTTAATCTTATCAAAAACAATGTTTCTCTTCAAATTGGTTTAGAATACAGCATTTTAGGACCTTCAACCTGAGGGCCTTTTACACTGTCAGAATTGACTTTCATGTCATTATGTGTTGGGGCAACCAGTGGGACCTAAAAAAAGTGTTATATAGTGATATATATATATATATATATATATGTTCCGCCTTTATTTAACCAGGTAGGCTAGTTGAGAACAAGTTCTCATTTGCAACTGTGACCTGGCCAAGATAAAGCAAAGCAGTTCGACACAAACAACACAGAGTTACACATGGAATAAACAAACATACAGTCAATAACACAATAGAACAAAAGAAAACAAAAAGTCTATATACAGTGAGTGGAAATGAGGTAAGATAAGAGAGTTAAGGCAATAAATAGGCCATGGTGTGGAAGTAATTACAATATAGCAATTAAACACTGGAATGGTAGATCGGCAGAAGATGAATGTGCAGGTAGAGATACTGGGGTGCAAAGGAGCAAGATAAATAAATACAGTATGGGGATGAGGTAGGTAGATAGATGGGCTGTTTACAAATGGGCTATGTACAGGTGCAGTGATCTGTGAGCTGCTCTGACAGCTGGTGCTTAAAGTTAGTGAGGGAGATATGAGTCTCCAGCTTCATTGATTTTTGCAGTTCGTTCCAGTCATTGGCAGCAGAGAATTGGAAGGAAAGACGACCAAATGAGGAATTGGCTTTGGGGGTGATCAGTGGGGCAAAAAAGTATTTAGTCAGCCACCAATTGTGCAAGTTCTCCCACTTAAAAAGATGAGAGAGGCCTGTAATTGTCATCATAGGTACACTTCAACTATGACAGACAAAATGAGAAAAAGAAATCCAGAAAATCACATTGTAGGATTTTTAATGAATTTATTTGCAAATTATGGTGTTATTGATTTGTCCGTTTCCCTATCTAATTCCCTACTTTTAACACTGACACAGTAAAAAAAACAACAGCTCTACAGACTTCACTGTCGTGGTGCCCAGTCAGTACACAACACTATGCTCATCGTGTCTTACCAGGATCAGATGGTGACAGAGGTCTCAGCAGGGTCAGACAGCCAGGGAAGACCAGTCTACGGAGCTCAGATGAGTCTTGCAGTATTTTAACAATACCAGTGAAGTTCCTTCTTGACACCATCGGTAGGCTACAGTCTGGGATCTTGAAATAATGGTTATTTCAATTATTGAACCATTAATTTATATTCTCATATAATGTACAGCAAGATAATTCTTTGTCATGCCTCATCTTATGAGGATCAGATGGTGACAGGGGTCTCAGCAGGGTCAGGCAGCCAGGGAAGACCAGTCTGTGACGGAGAGGAGGTGAATATTTGCAGATACAACACTTTATTCTCTCTGTGCAGCAAACACTGGACAAGCCAGATGCTTCAAAGATTAAAACTATTTTAAGGGAGTCTGACAAACCTCCAAAGTTGATTTCTAAACTGTATCAAGGGTTGATAGAGACTTTTCCTGATGACACAAAACATGTAAAACACAAATGTGAGGAAGACCTGGGAGACACTATTGATGATGATGATGATGAATAGATACAGCTATGTTTGAATGCCCAGTCATGTTCATATCATCTCAGACATAAATGACTGCAGTTTGAATCATGTAGTAACCAAAAGAGTGTTCAAAATATATTTTCTATTTTAGATTCTTCAAAGTAGACACCCTTTCCCTTGATGACAGCTTTGCACACGATTGGCATTCTCTCAACCAGCTTCACCTGGAATAATTTTCCAACAGTCTTGAAGGAGTTCCCACATATGCTGAGCACTTGTTGGCTGATTTTCTTTCACTCTGCGATCCATCTCATCCCAAACCATCTCAATTGAGTTGAGGTTGGGTGATTGTGGAGGCCAGGTCATCTGATGCAGCACTCCATCACTCTCCTTCTTGGTCAAATGGCCCTTACACAGCCTGGAGGTGTGTTTTTGGGTCATTGTCCTGTTGAAAAACACATGATAGTCCCACTAAGCACAAACCAGATGGGATGTGTTTCGCTGCATAATGCTGTGGTAGCCATGCTGGTTAAGTGTGCCTTGAATTCTAAATAAATCACTGACATTGTCACCAGCAAAGCACCCCCACACCGCCTCTTCCATGCTTCATGGTGGGAACCACACAAGGACACGGTAGTTGGAACCAAAAATCTCAAATTTGGACTCATCAGAGCAAAGGACCGATTTCCACCGGTCTAATGTCCATTGCTCGTGTTTCTTGTCCCAAGCAAGTCTCTTCTTCTTATTGGTGTCCTTTAGTAGTGGTTTCTTTGCAGCAATTCGACCATGAAGGCCTGATTCACACAGTCTCCTCTGAACAGTTGATGTTAAGATGTGTCTGTTGATTGAACTTGAACTCTGAAGCATTTATTTGGGCTGCAATTTCTGAGGCTGGTAACTCTAATTAATTTATTATCCTCTGCAGCAGAGGTAACTCTGTATTCCTTACTTTTGGCGGTCCTCTGAGCCAGTTTCATCATCAGTGCTTGAAGAAACTTTCAAAGTTCTTGAAATGTTCTGTATTGACTGACCTTCATGCCTTAAAGTAATGATGGACTGTCGTTTCTCTTTGCTTACTTGAGCTGTTCTTGCCATAATATTGACTTGGCCTTTTACCAAATAGGGCTATCTACTCTCCTGTTACAACACAACTTATTGGCTCAAACGAATTAAGAAAGAAATTCCACACATTTATGAAGCTGGTTGAGAGAATGCCAAGAGTGTGCAAAGCTGTCATCAAGGCCAAGGGTGGTTACGTTGAAGAATCGCAAATATAAAATACATTTTGATTTGTGTAACACTTTAAAAATATATATGTTTACTACATGATTCCATATGTGTTATTTCATAGTTTTGATGTCTTCACTATTATTCTACAATGTAGAAAACAGTAAAAAATAAAGAAAAATCCTTGAATGAGTCGGTGTGTCCAAACTTTTGACTGGTAGTGTACATGCATACATGTAACTGCCAAAATAATGGAAACACTTGAGTAAATGTGGGATACAAAGTACTGTATATTGAAAGCAGGTGCTTCCACACAGGTGTAGCTCCTGAGTTAATTGCAATTAAAATCCCATCATGCTTAGGGGGGGTCATGTATAAAAATGCTGGTCCGGCCATTATTTTGGTTACCATGGCAACCCTAACCCCAACCACAGGGCACGAGTGGTCACTGAACGGGTTGATGAGCATTAAAACAATGTAAACCATATGCCGTGGCCTGCTGGTTACAGTTCTCCCTCCCCCTCCACTGTGTTGTTTAAGACATGTCTATGGAGACTCTGCATTGCTCAGGCCCTGCATTCAGACATTGATGCATTCAGACATTGATGCATGCAGACATTGATGCATTCAGACATACTGTCAAGCCAGTAGGTCTAAGATGAAGTTGCCCCCTACACGCTGATCCTAGGTCCCTTTTTTCTATTCCTCACCACTAGGATTGACTGATCCTAGATCTGTGCCTATGGGAAGACCTTCACCCCGGAGTGCAGCTAACACCGTGTTAAAACCAGATCCTAGATCTGTGCCTATGGGAAGACCTTCACCCCGGAGTGCAGCTAACACCGTGTTAAAACCAGATCTTAGATCTGTGCCTATGGGAAGACCTTCACCCCGGAGTGCAGCTAACACCGTGTTAAAACCAGATCCTAGATCTGTGCCTATGGGAAGACCTTCACCCCGGAGTGCAGCTAACACCGTGTTAAAACTGACAGCATAAAACTAAAGTCTAAATCAGTAGCTGAATGTGATTAGGCTTCCAGGCTATTTCATATTCGTTGATGCCCTTTTGGTAAATCATTTTCTCTTCTTTCATTCCAGAACCTAATAATCTACGGGACTGTGGTTTTGGTTTCTGTTCTGCTGAATGTTTTTCTGCCTACCTGGCAGTCAATAGGCTTGACCTTTTCTCTCTGGATATTTCCCCAATGGCACCCTATTCCCTATATAGTACACTACCTTTGACCAGAGTCCTATGGGCCCTGGTTGTAGTGCACTGCATAATGCAGTCATAGTCAGTGGTGGCTCGCGACAATCTGAAATAATGTTTTCCTCAAGTCAGTTGAATGCGGCACTACTTCATAGAACCGTGGTTACGTGAGTTGAATGCGCCGTTTACTTCATAGAACCGTGGTTACATGAGTTGAATGCGCCGTTTACTTCATAGAACCGTGGTTACATGAGTTGAATGCGCCGTTTACTTCATAGAACCGTGGTTACATGAGTTGAATGCGCCGTTTACTTCATAGAACCGTGGTTACATGAGTTGAATGCGCCGTTTACTTCATAGAACCGTGGTTACATGAGTTGAATGCGCCGTTTACTTCATAGAACCGTGGTTACGTGAGTTGAATGCGCCGTTTACTTCATAGAACCGTGGTTACATGAGTTGAATGCGCCGTTTACTTCATAGAACCGTGGTTACATGAGTTGAATGCGCCGTTTACTTCATAGAACCGTGGTTACGTGAGTTGAATGCGTCGTTTACTTCATAGAACCGTGGTTACGTGAGTTGAATGCGCCGTTTACTTCATAGAACCGTGGTTACGCGAGTAACCTTTTATTAAGTGTCTGGGACAAACGTAGCGGTAAAATGAGTTTTTCTAGTAATGGATTTGGCTCTAGATTTTGCCTGGTTGGAGCTATTACCAATTATGACCCGGAAAGATCCGACTCTCTCAGGAACACGTGTATTCCGTTTCCACCTACAAAGCTGTGCACGGCCCGTTTTTAGAAGGGAGAGTGATTCATCTGCGTAGAACAACTGAGGGAAATCAATTGATTCTCCCACTAACAATGTTAGACTTCAGTGCAGCTTTTGACATTGTCGATTATAGTCTGCTGCTCGAAAAATTGTCATGTCTTTACAACCCCTTCTATAATGTGGATAAAGAGTTACTTGTTTTAACAGAACACAGAGGGTGTTCTTTCATGGAAGCCTCTCAAATATAATCCAGTTAGAATCAGGAATTCCCCAGGGAAGCTGTTTAGGCCCCTTGCTTTTTTCATTCTTTACTATCGACATGCCACTTTGACTTTGAGAAAAGCCAGAGTGTCTATGTATGCGGATGACTCAACACTATACACTTAACAAAGAGTTGCAGTTAGTTTCAGAACGGGTGGTAAGGAATAAGTTCGCCCTAAATATTTCTAAAACTTAAAGCATCGTATTTGGAACAAAACACTCACTAAATCTTGTAATAAATAATGTGGAAATTGAGCAAGTTGAGATGACTAAACTGCTTGGAGTAACACTAGATTGTAAATTGTTATTGTCAAAACATATTAATGCAGTAGTAGCTAAGATGGGGAAAAGTCTGTCCATAATAAAGTGATGCTCTGCCTTAACATCACTATCAACAAGGCAGGTCCTTACAGGCCCTAGTTTCTACCTTCTTAACAGCACTATCAACAAGGCAGGTCCTACAGGCCCTAGTTTCTACATCCTTATTATCAACACTATCAACAAGGCAGGTCCTTACAGGCCCTAGTTTCTACCTTCTTAACAACACTATCAACAAGGCAGGTCCTACAGGCCCTAGTTTCTACCTTCTTAACAGCACTATCAACAAGGCAGGTCCTACAGGCCCTAGTTTCTATCTTAACAACACTATCAACAAGGCAGGTCCTAGTTTCTACCTTCTTAACAACACTATCAACAAGGCAGGTCCTACAGGCCCTCGTTTTTACCTTCTTAACAACACTATCAACAAGGCAGGTCCTACAGGCCCTCGTTTTTACTTTCTTAACAACACTATCAACAAGGCAGGTCCTACAGGCCCTATGTTCTACCTTCTTAACAACACTATCAACAAGGCAGGTCCTACAGGCCCTAGTTTCTACCTTCTTAACAACACTATCAACAAGGCAGGTCCTACAGGCCCTCGTTTCTACCTTCTTAACAACACTATCAACAAGGCAGGTCCTACATGCCCTAGTTTTGTAACACTTGGACTACTGTTCAGTCGTGTGGTCAGGTGCCACAAAAAAGGACTTAGGAAAATTGCAATTGGCTCAGAACAGGGCAGCACGGCTGGCCCTTGGATGTACACAGAGAGCTAACATTAATAATATGCATGTCAATCTCTCCTGGCTCAAAGTGGAGGAGAGATTGACTTCATCACTACTTGTATTTATGAGAGGTATTGACATGTTGAATGCACTGAGCTGTCTGTCTAAACTACTGGCACACAGCTCGGGACACCCCATATGCATACCCCACAAGACATGCTACCAGAGGTCTCTTCACAGTCCCCAAGTCCAGAACAGACTATGGGAGGTGCACAGTACTACATAGAGCCATGACTACATGTAACTCTATTCCACAGTACTACATAGAGCCATGACTACATGGAACTCTATTCCACAGTACTACATAGAGCCATGACTACATGGAACTCTATTCCACAGTACTACATAGAGCCATGACTACATGGAACTCTATTCCACAGTACTACATAGAGCCATGACTACATGGAACTCTATTCCACAGTACTACATAGAGCCATGACTACATGGAACTCTATTCCACAGTACTACATAGAGCCATGACTACATGGAACTCTATTCCACAGTACTACATAGAGCCATGACTACATGTAACTCTATTCCACAGTACTACATAGAGCCATGACTACATGGAACTCTATTCCACAGTACTACATAGAGCCATGACTACATGGAACTCTATTCCACAGTACTACATAGAGCCATGACTACATGGAACTCTATTCCACAGTACTACATAGAGCCATGACTACATGGAACTCTATTCCACAGTACTACATAGAGCCATGACTACATGGAACTCTATTCCACAGTACTACATAGAGCCATGACTACATGGAACTCTATTCCACAGTACTACATAGAGCCATGACTACATGGAACTCTATTCCACAGTACTACATAGAGCCATGACTACATGGAACTCTATTCCACAGTACTACATAGAGCCATGACTACATGGAACTCTATTCCACATCAGATTTAATAAACAGATTAAAAAAACACCTTATGGAACAGCGGGGACCATGAAGCAACACACACACACATTCAATAACATACACATGGATTTAGTACTGTAGATATGTGGTAGTGGTGGAGTAGGGGCCTGAGGGCACACAGTGTGTTGTGAAACCTGTGAATGGATTGTAATGTTTTAAAATGGTATAACCTCTGAGACTATCACAGTGCAGGTGCATTTATACGGAGACTTGATTACACACAGGTGGATTGTATTTATCATCATTAGTCATTTAGGTCAACATTGGATCATTCAGAGATCCTCACTGAACTTCTGGAGAGAGTTTGCTGCACTGACAGTAAAGGGGCTGAATAATTTTGCACGCCCAATTTTTCAGTTTTTGATTTGTTAAAAAAGTTTGAAATATCCAATAAATGTCATTCCACTTCATGATTGTGTCCCACTTGTTGTTGATTCTTCACAAAAAAAATACAGTTTTATATCTTTATGTTTGAAGCCTGAAATGTGGCAAAAGGTCGCAAAGTTCAAGGGGGCCGAATACTTTCGCAAGGCACTGTAAATACAAATATAAGATTGTTTGATCATCTCTGTTTTCCTGAACATAGACTACTTATTTCAGACAGAAATTAGCCATTACCTCCCTGATTTGACATTTATATTGAGATAATGGCAATAAGGTCCGATTCTAAGGATTCATCAAATTATTGTAAATATTTTTTGGTGGAGTGGTGGCAATGAATATAGGGGAAACACTGACCTATATCTTAGGGCTATGCTATAGCCTGTATACTGTAATTGTACCATCCAGTTTTGTATTTAAATAGGCTATTTTCTAGAGGGAAATTTATCCTAACGATTTGAGAATCTACACTAGTAGACCTATTTGAGTTGCAACAATCGAGTATTTAGCATCCTACTGTAGTGACATTGTTAAATCATTGTGTAACAACAATCTAGTAACCTAGTATTTGAGTCAACTGTAACCAACCATATTTTGCAGAGGTATCTCACAGCCTTTTGCCAGGCCGTCATTGTGAATAAGAATTTGTTCTTACTTGACTCACCTGGATTACAAAATACAAAATGCTAAATTACAACAACATTTTTTAACACTATGCCTATATTTGGGCACTTCCTCAGTAACAGAATGATTCTGAGACTCATTTTTCACTTTAAAATGTAAAACCATAAAACGCCAAACACACCTTTATTCTGTTACCAAACTTTGCATCTGCGCTGTTCAGGTAAATCGTTTTTTAATTAACATTTTCAGTGGAAATTGTTAAAAGTAGTCCTTGTGCATAGTTGTGTGGTTTAACTTTGCAATCATTTGGTTTTTGTTTGACATTTTAAATGTCTGAGCATCATTCTGTTAATGTGGGATCAGGTTCCCCCCCGTCCGTGTCGTTTTGGGATCAGGTCCCCCCCCGTCCCGTCCATGTCGTTTTGGGATCGGGTCCCCCCCGCCCGTGTCGTTTTGGGATCGGGTCCCCTCCGCCCGTGTCGTTTTGGGATCAGGTCCTCCACGTCCGTGTCGTTTTGGGATCAGGTCCCCCCACCCCCCGCCCGTGTCGTTTTGGGATCAGGTCGTCCCCCCCCCCCCCCCCCCCCGCCGGTGTCGTTTTGGGATCTGGTCCGTGTCGTTTTGGAATCAGGCCCCTCCCGTTTTGGGATCAGGTCCGTGTCGTTTTGGGATCAGGTCCTCCGTGTCGTTTTGGGATCCCCCCCCCCGCCCGTGTCGTTTTGGGATCAGGTCCCCCCCCCCCCCCCGCCCGTGTCGTTTTGGGATCAGGTCCTCCCCCCCCGTCCGTGTCGTTTTGGGATCAGGTCCTCCCCCCCGTCCGTGTCGTTTTGGGATCGGGTCCCCCCCATCCGTGTCGTTTTGGGATCAGGCCCCCCCCACCCCGCCCGTGTCGTTTTGGGATCCCGTGTCGTTTTGGGATCCCCCCCCCCCCGCCCGTGTCAGGTCCCCCCCCCCCCTCCCCGCCCGTGTCATTTTGGGATCAGGTCCCCCCGTGTCGTTTTGGGATCAGGTCCTCCCCGTCCGTGTCGTTTTGGGATCCCCGGGTCCGTGTCGTTTTGGGATCGAGCCCCCCCCCCGTCCCTGTCGTTTTGGGATCAGGTCCCCCCCCGCCCGTGTCGTTTTGGGATCAGGTCCGTGTCGTTTTGGGATCGGGCCCCCCCCCGCCCTTGTCGTTTTGGGATCAGGTCCCCCCCCCCCCGCCCGTGTCGTTTTGGGATCAGGCCCCCCCCCGCCCGTGTCGTTTTGGGATCAGGTCGCCCCCCCCCCCCCGCCCGTGTCGTTTTGGGATCGGGTCCGTGTCGTTTTGGGATCAGGCCCCCCCCCCGTCCATGTCGTTTTGGGATCAGGTCCTCTCCGTCCGTGTCGTTTTGGGATCAGGTCCCCCCCCCCGCCCGTGTCGTTTTGGGATCGGGTCCGTGTTGTTCTGGGATCGGGCCCCCCCCGTCCCTGTTGTTTTGGGATCAGGCCCCCCCCCCGCCCGCCCGTGTCGTTTTGGGATCGGGTCCGTGTCGTTTTGGGATCAGGTGTCCCCCCCCCCCGCCCGTGTCGTTTTGGGATCGGGTCCGTGTCGTTTTGGGATCAGGCCCCCCCCCCCCGTCCCTGTTGTTTTGGGATCAGGCCCCCCCCGTCCGTGTCGTTTTGGGATCAGGCCCCCCGTCCCTGTCGTTTTGGGATCAGGTCCCCCCCCCCCCGCCCGTGTCGTTTTGGGATCAGGTCCCCCCCCCCCCCCCCCGCCCGTGTCGTTTTGGGATCGGGTCCGTGTCGTTTTGGGATCAGCCCCCGCCCGTGTCGTTTTGGGATCAGGCCCCCCCCCCGCCCGTGTCGTTTTGGGATCGGGTCCGTGTCGTTTTGGGATCAGCCCCCGCCCGTGTCGTTTTGGGATCAGGCCCCCCCCCCGCCCGTGTCGTTTTGGGATCAGGTCCCCCCCCCCCGCCCGTGTCGTTTTGGGACCGGGTCCGTGTCGTTTTGGGATCAGGTCCCCCCCGCCCGTGTCGTTTTGGGATCAGGTCCCCCCCCGCCCGTGTCGTTTTGGGATCGGGTCCGTGTCGTTTTGGGATCAGGCCCCCCCCGTCCCCTGTCGTTTTGGGATCAGGTCCTCCGTGTCGTTTTGGGATCAAGTCCCCCCCTGCCCGTGTCGTTTTGGGATCAGGCCCCCCCCGTCCCTGTCGTTTTGGGATCAGGTCCTCCCCGTCCGTGTCGTTTTGGGATCAGGCCCCCCCCCCCCCGCCCGTGTCGTTTTGGGATCAGGTCCCCCCCCCCCGCCCGTGTCGTTTTGGGATCAGGTCCGTGTCGTTTTGGGATCAGGCCCCCCCCGTCCCTGTCGTTTTGGGATCAGGTCCTCCCCGTCCGTGTCGTTTTGGGATCGGGTCCCCCTTCCGTGCCGTCTTACTCATTATTATCTAAAAGGAAGTTTCAGACTGAACCAAAGGCATCTCTCCTAATATACAGCTCTTTGTGCTAGGTGTTTCCTGCAGGTTTTCCCTGGTTGTGTCTCCTCATCACTCAGCGCTACGCCATAAATGACACAATTACGTACGTAATTGCACCCTGTGCCCTATATAGTGCACTACGTTTGACTAGAGTAGTGCACTACATAGGGCACAGGGTGCAATTACGGATGTTCAAAGTGTCTTCTTCCTTCATTAAAGGTTGAGTAGGATTATCCTCTTTCATGAAGGAAACCACGGACTCCTTGTCTGTCTGAGACCAGATACACACACACACACACACACACACACACACACACAGACACACACACTGAACAAACATACTGAACACGGCAGTGACACAGCACAATGTCACAGCTAACCCCCCCTTCTCAACCCACCACACACACACTGAACAAACACACTGAACACGGCAGTGACACAGCACAATGTCACAGCTAACCCCCCCCTTCTCAACCCAGCACACACGAACACTGATGCACACACACCACACACACAGTCCCCTCCTCAACCCAAGTCGCTCCCAATTTACCCTGCTCATTAGGACTGGTGACGGAGCCTCTGACCTTTCGCTAATTTTAGAGTGCAATCTTTCGTCTCTCTCCTTATTTAGGGTGGTTTTAGTTCAGGGAAGCCATGGAGAGAATCCAACCAAATCATGAGAAACTAAAAGGAGAGAGGCCACCGTAGGCAGACCTGTCACTCAAGAGAAGACAGGCTATGTGCACACTGCCCACAAAATGAGGTTAGAAAATGAGCTGCACTTCCTAACCTCCTGCCAAATGTATGACCATATTAGAGACACACATTTCCCTCAGATTACACAGATAGAGAGAGAGACTTAATACAGTTTGTCCCAATTGTTTACTCACTAAAACTGGACCATAAAGGCACAATGACCCAAAACTGTAACTCATTTAGAAGAACCAGACACCAAATCTGCAATACAACTGGCACATGTTGTTTCTTCACACTCCGATTGCAATTCTATAACAAACATTTGGACAAGCCACCTTCACAACTAAAATATATTGTGTACAAATGAAATGTGACACTGTTCGACAAGCTAAGCTCAATTTCTCTCATCACAAGTGCAAACACTAATTGCGTAAATGTTCACTTTGCAATCAGACCATGTTGAAATATAAAACAACATTTTTGTTGTTGTTGTTGCGTTTGTGTTCCCCTCTGAGTATACAAACAATTATACAGTGAAACAACAACACATTGGTCTCTGAAATAGCTTCTGATAGTAATGTTTTGAATATGTCACATTAGTGTGATCTCGGTTGTCACAAAATTAGATTTATTTGATGTGTGTGTGTTTGTGTGTTTCATTTGTATGCAGAGTTTAATTTTGAGGCGGGATTACATTATTATGATTGATGTGTTTTAATTTGATAAGATGTTTGGGGAAATTAATTAATTAGTACCTGAGATGGTGTTTCAGCAAACGTCTAACATTTGGGAAAAAGTCTATGGAATTTGAAATTATTTATACTTTTTGATACTTAAGTATATTATTGCAATTCCATTTAATACTTAAGTATATTTTTAAAACATTTTACTGATTTAAAAAAAAGTGTTATTATTATTTTATTATTTATTTATTTTACTGAGTATTTTACTGAGAGACTCACTTTTACTTGAGTCATTTTCTAAGGTATCTTTACTTTTACTCAAGTATGACATTTGGGTACTTTTTCCTCCACTGGGTACACCAATCTAGTACCGGGTTGGCCACCCCTTTGCCATGAAGGGAGGCACCTGGTCAGCAACAATGTTCAGATACGCTGTGGTGTTCAATCGTTGCTCAGTTGGTATCTCAAGGGACTTAACGTGTGCCAGAAAAACATTCCCACACCTTTATACCAACGCCACCAGCCTGTACCGTTGACACCAGGCAGAATGGGGCCATGGACTTGTGCTGCTCACGCAAAACCTTGTTCCTGCCAGCAGCATGATGCAACAGGAACTGGGATTTGTCGGACCAGGCGATGTTTTTCCACTCTTCTATTGTCCAGTGTTGGTGATGGCGTCCCTGCTGGATCCGCTTCTTCTTGTTTTTAGTTGACTTCATGTTTATAAAATAATACAAAATAATGACACTGAATTCTAAGCAAATCTTGTCTGCCCTGGTCAGGTATTCTGCCAATGTGTACTTTTTTGTTTATGGCCAAAAACATTTAAATTTGCGTAGTTCTATCCAGTGTGTCGTGTAATAATATTGTAGTTTTCTCGTGATTTGGTTGTGTCTAATGGTAATACTGTCCTTGGGCTCTGTGGAGTCTGTTTCAAATCAAATTTCATTTGTCACATGCGCTGAATACAACCTTACTGTGAAATGCTTACTTACAAGCCCTTAACCAACAAGGCAGAAAATATTTGCTAAAATAATTTTATAAACCCAAGTAAAAAAAAATTTAAAAAAAGAATTTTAAAATATCACAAAATAACAATAATGAGGTTTATACAGTGGGTACCGGTACCTAGTCAATGTGCAGGGATAATGGAGGTAATATAGATAATGTGTAGGTATGTGTTTTGATCAGAGCTCCAGAATCAACTGGCTGAGAGGGGACCCTTCTCTAGGTGATGGCTTTGTTATGGAAGGTTTGGCAATCACTTCATTTTAGGTGGTTGTAGGATTTAATGACTCCTTTCTGGATTTTGATCATGAGCTGATATTTTTCAAATTCTTCTCTATGTGCATTAACTGTTTTTTTAAACGTAGTACATTGATGTTTTGGCAAGTCTTAGTTGGACCACAACCAAAGAGGGCAATGAGTTCTATAACTGATTCAAGTATTTTTTGCCAGATCCTAATTGGGGATGTCTAATTTTATGTACCATTTGATGGCGTAGAAGGCCCTTCTTGCGGTGTGTGTGTCTCTTTCTCTCTCAGGTCGTTGTCAAAGGTGTTTATTCCACAGACTCGTGTGACATATTTTTCTTGGCGTGGAGGATTTTAGCTATCGTTGTTTTGAGAGACAATTTTATTTTCCTGTTTCGGTCTCTCACTCACCGCCCCCCCCCCCCCCCCCCCCAGCTCTGAACTCTACCCTAGTGTACTACAGCTCTGAACTCTACCCTACTGTACTACAGCTCTGAGTCATGAGGTGCCCAGTGATGTAGAACTCCCTAACGAGCTAAAGGCCTTTTATCCTTGCTTCGAGGAATTCGACCCTGAGTCTTGCATGAAAGGCCCTGTTGTTCCGGATGACTGTGTTATCTCGCAGGTTAACTATGGGTGTAACGGTACACGTATTCGTACCAAACCGTTCGTTACAGGGACCTCGGTCCACACTGTGAACCCGATTTGAATACATAAAAATGTATATATATTTACTACATAAAAACACTATAGGCTATGCCTCTTGAGTAAATTTGAGCTGAATTTTTTTTCCCCGGGCTCTTCCGTTTTAAAATACATTCTGTACAGTCTTAGGGCGCATATCCGCGTCTATAAACCATTCTCATTGGTTGAAAATAGGGAGTTTGAGCACCTCGTGAAAGTGCTTGAGCCACGTTGCAAGCTTTCCTCTTGCATCCATTCAAGCTGCCGGGTAGTACCAGCTCTATTTAAGCAAGCCAAAGACCAAGTTTTCAATGAATTGGTCAATGAACCCTGTGTTTCTCGTACTTAAGGGACAGCCCATCACGTTACCCTGGAGAAACGCCCCACCCCCCTTTATGAGAGTCACAAGTGAGCATCTGACACTGAAGGAGATATGGTGCATCCGTAACCAAGTGGGAATTTCCCACATACGACTGGGGAAAAATACACTTGAATCCCCCCCCCCCCCCCCACTTCTCTCATTTGGTGGCCTTTGATAGCCTCTTATAACAGCATTTTCGTCAGTTAAATGCAACCACAAAACATTTTATTTATAAAGTCCAGAATCCTCCAACCAGAATTTCTGGAAAACCAGGGAATTTTATTGAAAGTTCACAGAATTTCCTTCAAATACCTCATTAGTATCTATCCTGATGCCTAGTCACTTTACCCTGTCTTCAAGCACAGTGGGGCAAAAAAAGTATTTAGTCAGCCACCAATTGTGCAAGTTCTCCCACTTAAACAGATGAGAGGCCTGTAATTTTCCTCATAGGTACACTTCAACTATGACAGACAAAATGAGGGGAAAAAAATCCAGAAAATCACATTGTAGGATTTTTAATTAATTTATTTGCAAATTATGGTGGAAATTAAGTATTTGGTCACCTACAAACAAGCAAGATTTCTGGCTCTCACAGACCTGTAACTTCTTCTTTAAGAGGCTCCTCTGTCCTCCACTCGTTGCCTGTATTAATGGCACCTGTTTAAACTTGTTATCAGTATAAAATACACTTGTCCACAACCTCAAACAGTCACACTCCAAACTCCACTATGGCCAAGACCAAAGAGCTGTCAAAGGACACCAGAAACAAAATTGTAGACCTGCACCGGGCTGGGAAGACTGAATCTGCAATAGGTAAGCAGCTTGGTTTGAAGAAATCAACTGTGGGAGGGGAATTCCAGCTCGGGAATTCCAGCTCGGAATCTCAGGCCTCTTTCTAGAGCTCTTTGGTATTTTATTAGGATCCCCATTAGCTGTTGCAAAAACAGCAGCTACTCTTCCACACAAAACAGGAAACATGATATATAATACAGAACATTAATAGACATGAACAGCCATAACTACATCGATTAAAAAATGTAAAAGATGCACATAGCCACATGTGAATACATACACAGAAACTATCTAGTTCAGATTGGGGAGAGGCGATGTGCCGCGAGGCGTTGTGCCGCGAGGCGATGTGCCGCGAGGCGATGTGCCGCGAGGCGATGTGCCGCGAGGCGATGTGCCGCGAGGCGATGTGCCGCGAGGCGTTGTGCCGCGAGGCGTGCCGCGAGGCGTTGTGCCGCGAAGAGTTGTGCCGCGAGGTGTTGCTTTATCTGTTTTTGAAACCAGGTTTGCTGTTTATTTGAGCAATATGATATGGGAGTTCCATGCAATATGGGCTCTATATAATACTGTACGCTTTCTTGAATTTGTTCTGGATTTGGGGACTGTGAAAAGACCCCTGGTGGCATGTCTGATGGGATAAGTGTGTGTTTGTGTCAGAGCTCTGTGTAAGTTGACAATGCAAACTATTTGGGATTTTCTACACGTTTCTTGTAAAAAGAAGTGATGCAATCACTCTCCTCAACTCTTAGCCAAGAGACACTGACATGCATAGTATTTATATCAGCCCTGTGATTACAATGAAGAGCAAGACATTTTGCTCTGTTCTGGACCAGCTGCAGCTTAACTAGGTCTTTCCTTGCAGCACTGGACCACACGACTGGACAATAATCAAAGATAAGACAGAACTAGAGCCTGCAGAACTTGCTTTCGGGGAGTGTGGTGTCAAAATCTCTTTATTACGGACAGACCTCTCCCCATCTTTAAAACCATAGAATCTATATGTTTTGACCATGACAGTTTACAATCTAAGGTAACGCCAAGTAATTTAGTCTCCTCAACTTGTTCAACGGCCACACAATTCATTACCAGATTCAGCTGAGGTCTAGAACTTAGGGAATGATTTGCACCAAATACAATACTCTTAGTTTTAGAGATATTCAGGACCAGTTTATTACTGGCCACCCATTCCAAAACAAACTGCTACTCTTTGAGAGTTTCTGTGACTTCATTAGCGGTGGTTGCTGATGCGTAGCTGGTTGAATCATCAGCATACATGGACACATGCTTTGTTGAATGCATTAACAACAGGGATCTAGACAGCCACAAACGCGGGACAATCTGCGGTCCCAGCCACGCGCTACGTTCAAGCCCTCAAACCCCGCTAGCTTGATAGGCAGCTAGCTAGCAGCTAGACTAGCTGCTACACCAAATAGCTCCTCCGACCCGGCCTTGGTCGGCAGGATCACTGGACAGAGAATAGCAGTCCCAGCAACTGATGCAGACTGTTAGCGGGATCCAAAGTAAGAAGTTAGCTAGCTGCTAAGAACTTTCCAATACACTTTCAAAACAACAAACCGAGCTTTCCCTCGTTCCGCGTTCAACAGGAAGTTAACTTCTTTGGGACTGGGGGACAGTATTGAGAAGCTTGGATAAAAAGGTGCCCAGAGTAAACTGTCTGCTACTCAGCCATTAAAGCTGAATATGCATATAATTAGTAGATTTTGATAGAAAACACTCTGAAGTTTCTACAACTGTTTGAATGATGTCTGTGAGTATAACAGAACTCATATGGCAGGCAAAAACCTGAGAAAAAATCCAACCAGGAAGTGAGAAATCTGAGGTTAGTAGTTTTTCAAGATATTGCCTATTGAATATACAGTGTCTATGGGGTAATATTGCACTTCCTATGGCTTCCACTACATGTCAACAGTCTTTAGAACCTTGTTTGACGCTTCTACTGTGAAGGAGGGGGGAATGAGAGCTGAATGAGTCAGGGCTCTCACGTGAGAGTGACCTGCGTTCCATTGCATTTCTACAGACAAAGGAATTTTCCGGTTGAAACATTATTGAAGATTTATGATAAAAACATCCTAAAGATTGATTCTATACTTCGTTTGACATGTTTCTACAAACTGTAATATGACTTTTCATCTGAACTTTCCCCTGGACTTGCCCGCGCCTCCGTGAGTTTGGATTGTGTACTAAACGCGCAAACAAAAATGAGGTATTTGGACATAAATGATGGACATTATCAAACAAAATAAATATTTATTGTGGAACTGGGATTCCTGGGAGTGCATTCTGATGAAGATCATCAAAGGTAAGTGAATATTTATAATGCTATTTCTGACTTCTGTTGACACCACAACATGGCGGATATCTCTATGGCTTGTTTTTGTGTCTGAGCGCCGTTCTCAGATTATTGCATGGTGAAACTTTTCCGGAAAGTTTTTTTGAAATCTGACACAGCGGTTCCATTAAGGAGTAGTGGATCTAAAATCCCATGCATAACACTTGTATCTTTTAGCAATGTTTATTATGAGTATTTCTGTAAATTGATGTGGCTCTCTGCAAAATCACCGGATGTTTTGGAACTACTGAAAATAACGCACCAATGTAAACTGAGATTTTTGCATATAAATATGAACTTTATCGAACAAAACATACATGTATTGTGTAACATGAAGTCCTATGAGTGTCATCTGATGAAGATCATCAAAGGTTAGTGATTAATTTGATCTCTTTCTGCTTTTTGTGTCGCCTCTCTTTTGCTGGAAAAATGGCTGTGTTTCTCTGTGACGAGGCGGTGACCTAACATAATCGTTTGGTCTGTTTTCGCAGTAAAGCCTTTTTGAAATTGGACACTGTGGCTGGATTTACAACAAGTTTATCTTTAAAATGGTGTAAAATACTTGTATGTTTGAGGAATTTTAATTATGGGATTTCTGTTTTTGAATTTGGCGCCATGCAATTTCACTGGCTGCTGTTGAGGTGGGACGCTAACGTCCCACATATCCCAGAGAAGTTAAGAGTTCATATAAGGAAAACAGTCAATTGAAATAAAAAAATTAGGCCCTAATCTATGGATTTCACATGACTGGGCAGGGGTGCAACCATGGGTGGGCCTGGTAGGGCATAGGCCAACCCACTGGGGAGCCAGGCCCAGCCAATCAGAATGAGGGCTTTATTACATACAAAATTACTTATTCGTTTCATCAGCTGTCTGGGCGACTGGTCTCAGACGATCCAGCAGGTGAAGAAGCCAGATGTGGAGGTCCTGGGCTGGCGTGGTTACATGTGGTTGTGAGGCCAGTTGAACGTACTGCCAAATTCTCTAAAACAACGTTGGAGGCGGCTTATGGTAGAGAAATTAACATTTAAATTCTCTGGCAACAGCTCTAGTGGACATTCCTGCAGTCAGCGTGCCAATTGCACGCTCCCTCAACTTGAGACATCTGTGGCATTGTGTTGTGGGACAAAACTGGACATTTTAGTGGCCTTTTATTGTCCCCAGCACAAGGCGCACCTGTGTAATGATAATGCTTCTTGATAATCCATCCATCTGACAGGTGTGGCATATCTTGGCAAAAGAGAAATGCTCATTAACAGAGATGTTAACACTTTTTGTGCCTATGGAAATAGGATCTTTTTACATGTTGCGTCTTTATATTTTGGTTCAGTATAGTATCATTGTTTGGTTTTCTTTGTGCTGACACACTAGTATTCTACATCTTGTGTGCGTGTGTGTGTGTGTGTGTGTGTGTGTTAGGAGGCAGCTGGAGAGGACAGATTGGGTCTGGCTGGAGGAGAGGGAGATGGAGACCGAGAGTCTAACGCAGGCACTCCAGAAGTTCCTCCCTCCACAGTAGACAACACTCCACAGTTCCTCAACAAGGCTGTGGAGGGCCTCAACCCCAGGTAACACACACACAAATACACACACACTTCAGTGTCTCAACAGGAAGTTGAGGCGGGAATGTGCGTTAAAACCCCCCTAAGGTCGATGACCACGCCCCCCCCCCCCCCCGCAAATCTAATTAGCATAATAAAACAATCCCCGAGCAAGAAATAATGTGGGGGGGGGGGGGGGGGGGGGCTTCTGCATTGGATGAGTCTCAATCCTCCGCTCTGTCGATTATTCTGCATCTGGAGAAAGGTGGCCGAGCTAAAGTGGTGTTTGTCAGACCATGTGATATCCAGAAAATCAGTCTTCTCACGTCCGAACTGTTGGCCTACAAACGACTATGACCCCTCTATGGAAAGATGAGACTCTCACAAACACGATGGTGTTCTCCGTCTTGGTCTACGACTCCCACAAGTGTCTTGGCCAGAACTTGTCGGTGTCGACCAATTAGGGTTTCCAATCTCTTCAAAAGAATGTGGTGAACGATGTTGTCAGAAGCGGCACTAAGGCCTAGGAGCACAAGGGCAGATGCAGAGCCTCGGTCTGACGCCATTAAATGGTAATTTACTACCTAATTTACTACCTTTTACGAGCGCAGTCTCAGTAATATGATGGGGTCTGAAACCAGACTGAAGTGTTTCGTATAGGTTATTTGTCTTCAGGAAGGCAGTGAGTTGCTACACAACAGGTTTTTTTTTAAACAGGGAGATTCGATATAGGCCAATTTTAATACCTTTAAAAAATATATATATTCAGAGTCAAGCTTTGGCTTTACAAGAGGCTTTATTACTGCAACATTAAGTGAGTTTGGTACACATCCTGAGGACAGGGAGCTGTAAATTATGTTCAACATAGGAGGGTCAAACACAGGAAGTAGCTCTTTCGGTAGTTTAGTTGGAATAGGGTCCAGTATGCAGCTTGAAGGTTTAGAGGCCATGTTTATTTTCATCAATGTGTCAAGAGATATAGTACTAAAAAAAACTTGCAGACTCAGGACAACCTGAGCTTTGGAGGAATACGCAGATTTAAAGAGGAGTCCGTCATTTGCTTTCTAATGATCATGATCTTTTCCTCAAAGAAGTTCATGAATTTATTCCTGCTGAAGTGAAAGCCATCCTCTCTTGGGGAATGCTGCTTTTTAGTTAGCTTTGCGACAGTATCAAAAATACATTTTGGATTGTTCTTATTCTCCTCAATTAGGTTGGAAAAATAGGCTAATCGAGCTTAAAAGTGATGGCTCTTCGATATTGCACGCTACGGTCTTTCCAAGCCGGTCGGAAAACTTTAGGTTTGGTGGAGCGCCATTTACGTTCCAATTTTCTAGAAGCGTGTTTGAGCTCGGGTATTTTCTGTACAGCAAGGAGCTAATTTCTTGTGACAAATGTTTTTGAGGTTTTTAAGGGTGCAACTGCATCTCGGGTATTACTCAAGGTTAAACATAGATCCTTGGTTAGGTGGTTAACGTATGTTTGTAATGCGACGTCCTTGGGTAGAAGGAGGGAGTCTAGAAGGGCATCTAGGAATCTTTGGGTGTCCGAGAATGTATAGCTCGACATTTTGATCATCCTTGGTTGGGGTCTGAGCAGATACTTTTTTTTGCGGTTGCGTATGTAATAAAATGGTGGTCCGATAGTCCAGGATTATGAAGAAAAGCATTTAAATTCACAATATTTATTCCACAGGACAAAACTAGGTCCGGAGTATGACTGTGGCAATGCATAGGTCCGAAGACATGTTGGACAAAACCCACTGAGTCGATGATGGCTCCGAAAGGTCTTTTAGAGTGGGTCTGTGGACTTTTCCATGTGAATATTGAAGTCACCAAATATTTTAATATTATCTGCCATGACTACAAGGTCCAATAGGAGCTCAGTGAGGAACGCTGTATATGTCCCAGAAGGCCTGTAAAAAGTAGCTATAAAAAGGCTGCATAGATTTCATGACTAGAAGCTCAAAAGACGAAAACGTATTGATGTATCTGTGTGTGTTGATGTATCTGTGTGTGTGTGTTGATGTGTATCTGTGTGTGTGTGTGTGTGTGTGTGTGTTGATGTGTATCTGTCTGTGTTGATGTGTATCTGTGTGTGTGTTGATGTGTATCTGTGTGTGTGTTGATGTGTATCTGTGTGTATCTGTCTGTGTTGATGTGTATCTGTGTGTGTGTTGATGTGTATCTGTGTGTGTGTGTGTGTGTGTGTGTTGTGTATCTGTGTGTGTGTTGATGTGTATCTGTGTGTGTGTTGATGTGTATCTGTGTGTATCTGTCTGTGTTGATGTGTATCTGTGTGTGTGTTGATGTGTATCTGTGTGTGTGTTGATGTGTATCTGTGTGTATCTGTCTGTGTTGATGTGTATCTGTGTGTGTTGATGTGTATCTGTGTGTATTGTGTTTCCAGATGGAAGAACTGGTGGATCCGAGGGGTTCTGTCTCTGGCCATGATTTCAGGATTCTTTATGGTCATCTACCTGGGACCCATCATGCTCATATTAGTGGTACGAGGCTTCATAACACCATGCTCATATTAGTGGTACGAGGCTTCATAACACCATGCTCATATTAGTGGTACGAGGCTTTATAACAACACCATGCTCATATTAGTGGTACGTGGCTTCATAACACCATGTTCATATTAGTGGTACGAGGCTTCATAACACCATGTTCATATTAGTGGTACGTGGCTTCATAACACCATGTTCATATTAGTGGTACGAGGCTTCATAACACCATGTTCATATTAGTGGTACAAGGCTTCATAACACCAAGTTCATATTAGTGGTACGAGGCTTCATAACACCATGTTCATATTAGTGGTACGAGGCTTCATAACACCATGTTCATATTAGTGGTACGAGGCTTTACAACACCGTGCTCATTTTAGTGGTACGAGGCTTCATAAGAACATCATGTTCATATTAGTGGTACGAGGCTTCATAACACCATGTTCATATTAGTTGTATGAGGCTTTATAACAACACCATGCTCATATTAGCGGTACGAGGCTTCATAACACCATGTTCATATTAGTGGTACGAGGCTTTATAACACCATGCTCATATTAGTGGTACGAGGCTTCATAACACCATGTTATATTAGTGGTACGAGGCTTCATAACACCATGTTCATATTAGTGGTACGTGGCTTCATAACACCATGTTCATATTAGTGGTACGGGGCTTTTTAACAACACCATGTTCATATTAGTGGTACGAGGCTTCATAACACCATGTTCATATTAGTGGTACGAGGCTTCATAACACCATGTTCATATTAGTGGTACGTGGCTTCATAACACCATGTTCATATTAGTGGTACGAGGCTTCATAACACCATGTTCATATTAGTGGTACGAGGCTTCATAACACCATGTTCATAGTAGTGGTACGAGGCTTTATAACACCATGTTCATAGTAGTGGTACGAGGCTTCATAACACCATGTTCATAGTAGTGGTACGAGGCTTTTTCTTTTTTTTTGATGACCAGTGGTAACTCCCCCTGGGTGGGTAGGTGGTAACTCCCCCTGGGTGGGTAGGTGGTAACTCCCCCTGGGTGGGTAGGTGGTAACTCCCCCTGGGTGGGTAGGTGGTAACTCCCCCTGGGTGGGTAGGTGGTAACTCCCCCTGGGTGGGTAGGTGGTAACTCCCCCTGGGTGGGTAGGTGGTAACTCCCCCTGGGTGGGTAGGTGGTAACTCCCCCTGGGTGGGTAGGTGGTAACTCCCCCTGGGTGGGTAGGTGGTAACTCCCCCTGGGTGGGTAGGTGGTAACTCCCCCTGGGTGGGTAGGTGGTAACTCCCCCTGGGTGGGTAGGTGGTAACTCCCCCTGGGTGGGTAGGTGGTAACTCCCCCTGGGTGGGTAGGTGGTAACTCCCCCTGGGTGGGTAGGTGGTAACTCCCCCTGGGTGGGTAGGTGGTAACTCCCCCTGGGTGGGTAGGTGGTAACTCCCCCTGGGTGGGTAGGTGGTAACTCCCCCTGGGTGGGTAGGTGGTAACTCCCCCTGGGTGGGTAGGTGGTAACTCCCCCTGGGTGGGTAGGTGGTAACTCCCCCTGGGTGGGTAGGTGGTAACTCCCCCTGGGTGGGTAGGTGGTAACTCCCCCTGGGTGGGTAGGTGGTAACTCCCCCTGGGTGGGTAGGTGGTAACTCCCCCTGGGTGGGTAGGTGGTAACTCCCCCTGGGTGGGTAGGTGGTAACTCCCCCTGGGTGGGTAGGTGGTAACTCCCCCTGGGTGGGTAGGTGGTAACTCCCCCTGGGTGGGTAGGTGGTAACTCTTCCTGGGTAGGTAGGTGGTAACTCCTCCTGGGTAGGTAGGTGGTAAATCTTCCTGGGTAGGTAGGTGGTAACCAGGGGTAACTCTTCCTGGGTATGTTGGTGGTAACCAGGGGTAACTCTTCCTGGGTAGGTAGGTGGTAACCAGTGGTAACTCTTCCTGGGTGGGTAGGTGGTAACCAGTGGTAACTTCTCCTGGGTGGGTAGGTGGTAACCAGGGGTAACTCCATGTGATTCTCTCTCCTTGGTAGGTGATGACCATCCAGATCAAGTGTTTTCAGGAGATCATAGATATCGGCTACAGAGTCTACCATTCCTACGAGCTTCCCTGGTTCAGGACACTCAGCTGGTGAGGACATTGTATCTACACTGAAGAAAAATATAAATGCAACATACAACAATTTCAAAGATTTTACTGAATTACAGTTCATTTAAGGAAATCAGTCCAATTGAAACAAATTCATTAGGCCCTAATCTATGGATTTCACATGACTGGGAATACAGATATGTATCTTTTGGTCACAGATACCTTTAAAAAGGTAGGGGCGTGGATCAGAAAACCAGTCAGTATCTGGTGTGACCATTTGCCTCATTCAGCGGGACACATCTCCTTCACATAGAGTTGATCAGGCTGTTGACTGTGGCCTGTGGAATATTGTTCCACTCCTCTTCAATGGTTGTGCGAAGTTGCTGGATATTGATGGGAACTGGAACATGCTGTTGTACACGTTTATCCAGAGCATCCCAAACATGCTCATTGGGTGACATGTCTGGTGAGTATGCAGGCCACGGAAGAACTGGGACATTTTCAGATTCCAGGAATTGTGTACAGATCCTTGAGACATGTGGCCGTGCATTATCATGCTGAAACATGAGGTGATGGAGGCAGATGAATAGCACGACAATGGGCCTCAGGATCTCATCATGGTATCTCCGTGCATTCAAATTTCCATTGATTTAAATGCAATTGTGTTCGTTGTCCGTAGCTTATGCCTGCTCATACCATAACCCCACCACCACCATGGGGCACTCTGTTCACAACGTTAACATCAGTAAACCGTTCGCCCACACAATGCCATACACGCTGTCTGCCATCTGGCCGGTACAGTTGAAACCGGGAATCATCCGTGAAGAGCACACGACTACAGCGAGGCCAGTGACCAACATTCAGTTCTCTGGCAACAGCTCTGATGGACATTCCTGCAGTCAGCATGCCAATCGCACGCTCCCTCAAGACATCAGTGGCATTGTGTTGTGTGACCAAACTATACATTTTAGAGTGACCTTTTATTGTCTCCAGCACAAGGTGCACCTGTGTAATGATCATGCTGTTTAATCAGCTTATTGATATGCCACACCTGTCAGGTGGATGGATTTTCTTGGCAAATGAGAAATGCTCACTAACAGGGATGTAAACAAATTTGTGTGCAAAATTTGAGAGAAATAAGCTGTTTTTGTTGCTTATGGAACATTTCTGGGATATTTTATTTCAGCTCATGAAACATGAGATCAACCGACTTTATATTGTTGTTCAGTGTATCTCGATCTCTCCTGTAACACACAGCCTTTAAAGGAGGTTTAAACATCTAAAGGTTACATTTAGTAGGTCTCTTTCCCCCCTCTATTTCACCCATCTCTCTCTTTCTGGTTCCCTACGGTCCCTACCCTCTCTCTCTTTCTGGTTCCCTACGGTCCCTACCCTCTCTCTCTTTCTGGTTCCCTACGGTCCCTACCCTCTCTCTCTTTCTGGTTCCCTACGGTCCCTACCCTCTCTCGCTCGCTCTCTGTTTTTTCTACTGTTTCTCTCTCTTTCTGTTTATCAACGATCTCTCGCTCGCTCTCTGTTATGTTTCCCAATGTTCTCTCTCTTTCCCTACAGTCTCTCTCTCTTCCTCACGTCCCACTCTCTGCTCTGCCTCTGTCTAAAATGCTGCCTAGTGTTACTTTAGGTTACTTTTTGATTTGTGTTGAACTGATTGATACTGAATAAATAAGGCCTATGTGATGCAAAACACACACACGCATTTAAAGAGAGAACTACATATTCACAGTATCCATCTTTGTTTGTTTGTCTTCCAGGTACTTCCTGATTTGTGTGAATTATTTCTTCTACGGTGAGACGTTGGCGGAGTACTTTGGTGCGTTGGTTCAGAGAGAGGATTCACTCCAGTTCCTGGTCCGATACCACCGCTTCATCTCCTTCACTCTCTACCTGGCAGGTGAGCCTCGGTGGAACACAGCGGAAACACAGCCATCGATACAGCATGTGCTGTGTTTAATACAGAAGAAGAAGAAGACGGTGCATTAGGAAAGTATTCAGACCCCTTGTGTATTTTTCCACGTTAGTCTTATTCTAAAATGGGTTCAATTGTCCCCCCCCCTCCCTCATCAATCTACACACAATACCCCATAATGACATCACAATACCCCATAATGACATCACAATACCCCATAATGACATCACAATACCCCATAATGACAAAGCAAAAACGTTTTTTTTAATATATATATAAATTTGCAAAAGTATAAAAATAATATTGCATTTACATAAGTATTCAGACCCTTTACTCAGTACTGTGTTGAAGCACCTTTGGCAGTGATTACAGCCTTGAGTCTTCTTGGGTGTGATGCTACAAGCTTGGCACACCTGTATTTGGGGAGTTTCTCCCATTCCTCTCTGCAGATCCTCTCAAGCTCTGTCAGGTTGGATGGGGAGCGTCGCTGCACAGCTATTTTCAGGTCTCTCCAGAGATGTTCGATCGGGTTCAAGTCCGGGCTCTGGCTGGGCCACTCAAGGACAATCAGGTCACAGCCAAGAAAACTCCTGCGTTGTCTTGGCTGTGTGCTTAGGGTCATTGTCCTGATGGAAGGTGAACCTTTTCCCCATTCTGAGGTGCTGAGCACTCTGGAGCAGATTTTCATCAAGGATCTCTCTGTACTTTACTCTGTTCATCTTTCCCTCGATACAGACTAGTCTCCAAGTCTCTGCCGCTGAAAAACATTCCCACAGCATGATGCTGCCACCACCATGCTTCACCGTAGGGATGGTTCCAGGTTTCCTCCAGACGTGACGCTTGGCATTCAGAGGCCAAAGAGTTCAATCTTGGTTTCATCAAACCAGAAAATATTTTTCCTTATGGTCTGAGTCCTTTTAGGTGCCTTTTGGCAAACTCCAAGCGGCTTGTCATGTGCCTTTTACTGAGGAGTGGCTTCCGTCTGACCACTCTACCATAAAGGCCTGATTGGTGGAGTGCTGCAGAGATGGGAGAACCTTCCAAAAGGACAACCATCTCCACAGAGGAACCCTGGAGCTCATTCAGAGTGACCATCGGGTTCTTGGTATCCTCCCTGACGAAGGCCCTTCTCCACCCCTGATTGCTCAGTTTGGCCAGCTCTAGTAAGAGTCTTGGTGGTTCCAAACTTCTTACATTTGATAATGATGGAGGCTACTGTGTTCTTGGGGACCTTCAATGTTGCAGACATTTTTTGATACCCTTCCCCAGATCTGTGCCTCGATACAATCCTGTCTCGGTGCGCTACGGACAATTACTTCAACCTAAATTTGCAAAAATAATGTCTAAACCTGTTTTCACTCTGTCATTATGGGGGACTGTGTATAGATTGTTGAGGAACATTTTATTTAATCCATTTTAGAATAAGGCTGTAACGTGACAACATGTGGAAAAGGGGAAGGGGTCTGAATACTTTCTGAATACACTGTCTATGCCATTTAGCAGGACTTTTTCCATACATTTTTTGTGCATATATTTTCCATATAGGAAACCCTCTACCATTTAACGTAGAGAATAACGGCGTCTTCGTAGCCATTTTATCATGTTCGTTGTGTATCAGAAAATCGACAAAACTCTCTACACCAATCAGAATCGAGTATTCAGCTAATGCAACATGTTATCTATATAGCCACAGTACAACAGATATGTATAGACGTAAGTGTTTTATTTATATATATATATATATATATATATACACACACACAGTGGGGCAAAAAGTATTTAGTCAGCCACCAATTGTGCAAGTTGTCCCACTTAAAAAGATGAAAGAGGCCTGTAATTTTCATCATAGGTACACCTCAACTATGACAGACAAAATGAGAAAAAAAATCCAGAAATCACATTGTAGCATTTTTTATGAATTTATTTGCAAATTATGGTGGAAAATAAGTATTTGGTCACCTACAAACAAGCAAGATTTCTGGCTCTCACAGACCTGTAACTTCTTCTTTAAGAGGCTCCTCTGTCCTCCACTCGTTACTTGTATTAATGAACGTTTTAACCGACGCCTTCAGCACAAATTATATAGTTCTATTAGCCTGGATCCACGTCGGGTTCTGTCTTGACAACTCAGTGTAACAATGGTCATACGGCTCGGCACTATATGGATGTGATGATGATGATGATGATGATGCCCCCCCCACCTTGTACAGAGAAACTGATCGCATGTTATTTGATTTTTCACAGGTTTCTGCATGTTTGTTCTGAGTCTAGTGAAGAAACATTACCGCCTGCAGTTTTATATGGTGTGTATGAGCCAAGTAACCCTGGATACCACTGACTAACCACCACCATACTGCACACTGTATACCATCCACCATACTGTATACCACCCTGCATACCATCCACCATACTGTATACCACCCTGCATACCATCCACCATACTGTATACCACACTGCATACCATCCACCATACTGTATACCACACTGCATACCATCCACCATACTGTATACCACGCTGCATACCATCCACCATACTGTATACCACGCTGCATACCATCCACCATACTGTATACCACACTGCATACCATCCACCATACTGTATACCACACTGCATACCATCCACCATACTGTATACCACACTGCATACCATACTGTATACCACGCTGCATACCATCCACCATACTGTATACCACACTGCATACCATCCACCATACTGTATACCACACTGCATACCATCCACCATACTGTATACCACCCTGCATACCATCCACCATACTGTATACCACACTGCATACCATCCACCATACTGTATACCACGCTGCATACCATCCACCATACTGTATACCACGCTGCATACCATCCACCATACTGTATACCACACTGCATACCATCCACTATACTGTATACCACACTGCATACCATCCACTATACTGTATACCACACTGCATACCGTCCACTATACTGTATACCACACTGCATACCGTCCACTATACTGTATACCACACTGCATACCGTCCACTATACTGTATACCACACTGCATACCATCCACCGTACTGCACACTGCATACCATCCACCACACTGCATACCATCCACCACACTGCATACCATCCACCATACTGCATACCATCCACTATACTGTATACCACACTGCATACCATCCACCGTACTGCACACTGCATACCATCCACCACACTGCATACCATCCACCACACTGCATACCATCCACCACACTGCATACCATCCACCACACTGCATACCATCCACTATACTGTATACCACACTGCATACCATCCACCATACTGCACACTGCATACCATCCACTGTACTGCATACCATCCACCACACTGCATACCATCCACCACACTGCATACCATCCACCACACTGCATACCATCCACCACACTGCATACCATCCACCACACTGCATACCATCCACCGTACTGCATAGCCTGGGCACCAGAACGGTTTGTGCTAACATTCCACTTCCTTGTATATATGGTATGGAGTGACATGATGGCACAAACAGAATGGTAACCAGGCTAGCCTACTCCCAGGCTACGACACAAATGGCACACTATTCCCAACGTAGTGCACTATGTTTTACCACTCTTTTTTTGTTAGGGTTTATTAAAAAGTAGTTGACTACATAGGGAGTAGGAATGTTGTTTGAAACGTAGCCAGTAGAACCAGCTGTACTATACTAGGTCTGGCCCAAGAGAACATTCTAGATTACAGCCAGTAGAACCAGCTGTACTATACTAGGTCTGGCCCAAGAGACCATTCTAGATTACAGCCAGTAGAACCAGCTGTACTATACTAGGTCTGGCCCAAGAGAACATTCTAGATTACAGCCAGTAGAACCAGCTGTACTATACTAGGTCTGGCCCAAGAGAACATTCTAGATTACAGCCAGTAGAACCAGCTGTACCATACTAGGTCTGGCCCAAGAGAACATTCTAGATTACAGCCAGTAGAACCAGCTGTACTCTACTAGGTCTGGCCCAAGAGAACATTCTAGATTACAGCCAGTAGAACCAGCTGTACTATACTAGGTCTGGCCCAAGAGAACATTCTAGATTACAGCCAGTAGAACCAGCTGTACTATACTAGGTCTGGCCCAAGAGAACATTCTAGATTACAGCCAGTAGGACCAGCTGTACTATACTAGGTCTGGCCCAAGAGAACATTCTAGATTACAGCCAGTAGAACCAGCTGTACTATACTAGGTCTGGCCCAAGAGAACATTCTAGATTACAGCCAGTAGAACCAGCTGTACTCTACTAGGTCTGGCCCAAGAGAACATTCTAGATTACAGCCAGTAGAACCAGCTGTACTATACTAGGTCTGGCCCAAGAGAACATTCTAGATTACAGCATAGCTTGTTTTTCTCCCATCACACACACCACACACACCTCCACAAATATGTTGTATTTTAATGTCTCCATTAAAAATGTCTCACACACTAACACACACACATTGCTAGCCTGCTTTGTAAAAGACATCTTCATCCGCCTAGCATTGTGTCATTGATGTGGTAGATGTCAGTAGTAGTGAACTGACTATACTTCTCTCTGTGCTCATTCCATATTCCCCACCACTAACGTGTGTGTGTGTGTGTGTGTGTGTGTGTGTGTGTGTGTGTGTGTGTGTGTGTGTGTGTGTGTGTGTGTGTGTGTGTGTGTGTGTGTGTGTGTGTGTGTGTGTGTGTGTGTGTGTGTGTGTGTGTGTGTGTGTGTGTGTGTGTGTGTGTGTGTGTGTGTGTGTGTGTGTGTGTGTGTGGTTTGCCCCTCCAGTTTGCGTGGACCCATGTAACCCTCCTGATCGTGGTTACACAGTCTCACCTAGTCATTCAGAACCTGTTTGAAGGAATGATCTGGTAAGAAACACGCACGCACACAGGGCTCTACAGTGCGATCCTTTTACTCACAAAATGTTTTGCTGTGCGACCTGACATTTTTATTTAGGAGCCCCAGTGCACCAGATTCTAGCTTTATTACGCCAAATATTTGTCATTGTGCGCCTACATTTTCCAACTTAGGTCACATGCTCCTTGTTAAAAAGGTCAGCGTAGAGTCTTGACAAAGCATCAGTGTTTCTGGTCACAAAGAAACATCTCGCCCAGACAGACCAGGGCCCGTATCCACACAGAAACGTCTCGCCCAGAGCCCGTATCCACACAGAAACGTCTCGCCCAGACAGACCAGGGCCCGTATCCACACAGAAACGTCTCGCCCAGACAGACCAGGGCCCGTATCCACACAGAAACGTCTCGCCCAGACAGACCAGGGCCAATATCCACAAAGAAACATCGCCCCCAGACAGACCAGAGCCCGTATCCACAAGGAAACGTCGCGCCCAGACAGACCAGGGCCCGTATCCACAAAGAAACATCTCGCCCAGACAGACCAGGGCCCGTATCCACACAGAAACGTCTCGCCCAGACAGACCAGGGCCCGTATCCACACAGAAACGTCTCGCCCAGACAGACCAGGGCCAATATCCACAAAGAAACATCGCCCCCAGACAGACCAGAGCCCGTATCCACACAGAAACGTCTCGCCCAGACAGACCAGGGCCCGTATCCACACAGAAACGTCGCCCCCAGACAGACCAGGGCCAATATCCACAAAGAAACATCGCCCCCAGACAGACCAGAGCCCGTATCCACAAAGAAACGTTGCGCCCAGACAGACCAGGGCCCGTATCCACAAAGAAACATCTCGCCCAGACAGACCAGGGCCCGTATCCACACAGAAATGTCTCGCCCAGACAGACCAGGGCCCGTATCCACACAGAAATGTCTCGCCCAGACAGACCAGGGCCAATATCCACAAAGAAACATCGCCCCCAGACAGACCAGAGCCCGTATCCACAAGGAAACGTCTCGCCCAGACAGACCAGGGCCCGTATCCACAAAGAAACATCTCGCCCAGACAGACCAGGGCCCGTATCCACACAGAAACGTCTCGCCCAGACAGACCAGGGCCCGTATCCACACAGAAACGTCTCGCCCAGACTGACCAGAGCCCGTATCCACAAGGAAACGTCGCGCCCAGACAGACCAGGGCCCGTATCCACAAAGAAACATCTCGCCCAGACAGACCAGGGCCCGTATCTACACAGAAACGTCTCGCCCAGACAGACCAGGGCCCGTATCCACACAGAAACGTCTCGCCCAGACAGACCAGGGCCAATATCCACAAAGAAACATCGCCCCCAGACAGACCAGAGCCCGTATCCACAAGGAAACGTTGCGCCCAGACAGACCAGGGCCCGTATCCACAAAGAAACCTCGCGCCCAGACAGACCAGGGCCCGTATCTACACAGAAACGTTGCGCCCAGACAGACCAGGGCCCGTATCGACAAGGAAACGTTGCGCCCAGACAGACCAGGGCCCGTATCCACAAAGGAACCTCGCGCCCAGACAGACCAGGGCCCGTATCCACAAAGAAACCTCGCGCCCAGACAGACCAGGGCCCGTATCCACAAAGAAACCTCGCGCCCAGACAGACCAGGGCCCGTATCCACAAAGAAACCTCGCGCCCAGACAGACCAGGGCCCGTATCCACAAAGAAACCTCGCGCCCAGACAGACCCGGGCCCGTATCCACACAGAAACGTCTCAGAAAAGGTCCTAAGAATCCTGCTTTAATCCTAAATAATCTCTCAGCCCAGAGTAGGTTTTAGTGTGACGTTAAAACACTGCCCGCACTAACTCTAATCCAGGAGTAAAATCGACTCATTAAGTTTATCTCAACTGGTTAAACGGCAGTTTAAGGAAGATGGTGATGACGCTCATTGACGTTGGTTATACCCCACCAACCGCGATGAGGCATTGCCAGCTGTGAACTCTATGGCACGTTTCAGACACCTAGACAATGTGGCTGTACTTTATAATGTTGCCAGCTGTGAACTCTATGGCACGTTTCAGACACCTAGACAATGTGGCTGTACTTCATAATGTTGCCAGCTGTGAACTCTATGGCACGTTTCAGACACCTAGACAATGTGGCTGTACTTCATGATGTTGTCATGGTGAAGCCTTTGAGATAATTTCCTCCAGACACCATCACTTCTCTTAATTATCGCCTAATATGATCACATGCATAATTATTATTATTATTTTTTAACCAATTCCGATGGTTGGTGAAAGCAGAATTTCAACAATATTATCCGTATTACCATCGGCATTAAGTCACTTGCATATAACGTTTGAAAGGTCATTTTCATCGAACATTAACCCTAGATCAGGGGTTCCTAAACTTTTTCACTCAGGGGGGGCCCTTCCAGCATATGGGGAACACCCCCCCCCCCCCCCCCCCCCCCCCCCCCCTCTCATGCCACTGTTCATGACACAAACGGTTCAAACCGATCTTGTTGGTGAAGAGAATGTTGCACGTTTTAAAGCTTATTTCCTGAAATTCTACACATTTTGTAAAGATGTTGCAGTTTTAAAGCAGTAGTCTACCGGGTATGTTACGGTAGGGCGGTAGTCTACCGGGTATGTTACGGTAGGGCGGTAGTCTACCAGGTATGTTACGGTAGGGCGGTAGTCTACCAGGTATGTTACGGTAGGACGGTAGTCTACCAGGTATGTTACGGTAGGGCGGTAGTCTACCAGGTATGTTACGGTAGGACGGTAGTCTACCAGGTATGTTACGGTAGGGCGGTAGTCTACCGGGTATGTTACGGTAGGGCGGTAGTCTACCGGGTATGTTACAGTAGGGCGGTAGTCTACCGGGTATGTTACGGTAGACTACCAGGTATGTTACGGTAGGACGGTAGTCTACCGGTTATGTTACGGTAGGACGGTAGTCTACCGGTTATGTTACGGTAGGACGGTAGTCTACCGGTTATGTTACGGTAGGACGGTAGCCTACCGGGTATGTTACGGTAGGACGGTAGCCTACCGGGTATGTTACGGTAGGACGGTAGTCTACCGGGTATGTTACGGTAGGACGGTAGTCTACCGGGTATGTTACGGTAGGACGGTAGTCTACCGGGTATGTTACGGTAGGACGGTAGTCTACCGGGTATGTTACGGTAGGACGGTAGTCTACCGGGTATGTTACGGTAGGACGGTAGTCTACTGGGTATGTTACGGTAGACTACCAGGTATGTTGCGATAGAGCGGTAGACTACCAGCTATGTTGCGGTAGGGCGGTAGACTACCAGGTATGTTGCGGTCGGGTGGTAGACTACCAGGTATGTTGCGGTCGGGTGGTAGACTACCAGGTATGTTGCGGTAGAGCGGTAGACTACCAGTTATGGTGCGGTAGACTACCAGGTATGTTGCGGTAGGGTGGTAGTCTACCAGGTATGTTGCGGTAGGGTGGTAGACTACCAGGTATGTTCCGGTAGAGTGGTAGGGGGGTAGCTTACCGGGTATGTTACGGTAGGACGGTAGCTTACCGGGTATGTTACGGTAGCTTACCGGGTATGTTACGGTAGCTTACCGGGTATGTTACGGTAGCTTACCGGGTATGTTATGGTAGCTTACCAGGTATGTTACGGTAGGGCGGTAGTCTACCAGGTATGTTACGGTAGGACGGTAGTCTACCAGGTATGTTACGGTAGGGCGGTAGTCTACCGGGTATGTTACAGTAGGGCGGTAGTCTACCGGGTATGTTACGGTAGACTACCGGGTATGTTACGGTAGGACGGTAGCTTACCGGGTATGTTACGGTAGCTTACCGGGTATGTTACGGTAGCTTACCGGGTATGTTACGGTAGGGCGGTAGTCTACCGGGTATGTTACGGTAGGACGGTAGTCTACCGGGTATGTTACGGTAGGACGGTAGTCTACCGGGTATGTTACGGTAGGACGGTAGTCTACCGGGTATGTTACGGTAGGACGGTAGTCTACCGGGTATGTTACGGTAGGACGGTAGCCTACCGGGTATGTTACGGTAGGACGGTAGTCTACCGGTTATGTTACGGTAGGACGGTAGTCTACCGGTTATGTTACGGTAGGACGGTAGTCTACCGGTTATGTTACGGTAGGACGGTAGCCTACCGGGTATGTTACGGTAGGACGGTAGCCTACCGGGTATGTTACGGTAGGACGGTAGTCTACCGGGTATGTTACGGTAGGACGGTAGTCTACCGGGTATGTTACGGTAGGACGGTAGTCTACCGGGTATGTTACGGTAGGACGGTAGTCTACCGGGTATGTTACGGTAGGACGGTAGTCTACCGGGTATGTTACGGTAGGACGGTAGTCTACTGGGTATGTTACGGTAGACTACCAGGTATGTTGCGATAGAGCGGTAGACTACCAGCTATGTTGCGGTAGGGCGGTAGACTACCAGGTATGTTGCGGTCGGGTGGTAGACTACCAGGTATGTTGCGGTCGGGTGGTAGACTACCAGGTATGTTGCGGTAGAGCGGTAGACTACCAGTTATGGTGCGGTAGACTACCAGGTATGTTGCGGTAGGGTGGTAGTCTACCAGGTATGTTGCGGTAGGGTGGTAGACTACCAGGTATGTTCCGGTAGAGTGGTAGGGGGGTAGCTTACCGGGTATGTTACGGTAGGACGGTAGCTTACCGGGTATGTTACGGTAGCTTACCGGGTATGTTACGGTAGCTTACCGGGTATGTTACGGTAGCTTACCGGGTATGTTATGGTAGCTTACCAGGTATGTTACGGTAGGGCGGTAGTCTACCAGGTATGTTACGGTAGGACGGTAGTCTACCAGGTATGTTACGGTAGGACGGTAGTCTACCAGGTATGTTACGGTAGGGCGGTAGTCTACCGGGTATGTTACAGTAGGGCGGTAGTCTACCGGGTATGTTACGGTAGACTACCGGGTATGTTACGGTAGGACGGTAGCTTACGGGTATGTTACGGTAGCTTACCGGGTATGTTACGGTAGCTTACCGGGTATGTTACGGTAGGGCGGTAGTCTACCGGGTATGTTACGGTAGGGCGGTAGTCTACCGGGTATGTTACGGTAGGACGGTAGTCTACCGGGTATGTTACGGTAGGACGGTAGTCTACCGGGTATGTTACGGTAGGACGGTAGTCTACCGGGTATGTTACGGTAGGACGGTAGTCTACCGGGTATGTTACGGTAGGACGGTAGTCTACCGGGTATGTTACGGTAGGACGGTAGTCTACCGGGTATGTTACGGTAGGACGGTAGTCTAACGGGTATGTTACGGTAGGGCGGTAGTCTACTGGGTATGTTACGGTAGACTACCAGGTATGTTGCGGTAGACTACCAGGTATGTTGCGATAGAGCGGTAGACTACCAGCTATGTTGCGGTAGGGCGGTAGACTACCAGCTATGTTGCGTTAGGGCGGTAGACTACCAGCTATGTTGCGGTAGGGCGGTAGACTACCAGCTATGTTGCGGTAGGGCGGTAGTCTACCAGGTATGGTGCGGTCGGGCGGTAGTCTACCAGGTATGGTGCGGTAGGGGGGTAGCTTACCGGGTATGTTACGGTAGGACGGTAGCTTACCGGGTATGTTACGGTAATTTACCGGGTATGTTATGGTAGCTTACCAGGTATGTTACGGTAGGGGGGTAGCTTACCAGGTATGTTACGGTAGGGGGGTAGCTTACCAGGTATGTTACGGTAGGACGGTAGCTTACCAGGTACAGTGCCTTGCGAAAGTATTCGGCCGAATTGAACTTTGCGACCTTTTGCCACATTTCAGGCTTCAAACATAAAGACATAAAACTGTATTTTTTTGTGAAGAATCAACAACAAGTGGGACAATCATGAAGTGTAACGACATTTATTGGATATTTCAAACTTTTTTTAACAAATCAAAAACTGAAAAATTGGGCGTGCAAAATTATTCAGCCCCCTTAAGTTAATACTTTGTAGCGCCACCTTTTGCTGCGATTACAGCTGTAAGTCGCTTGGGGTATGTCTCTATCAGTTTTGCACATCGAGAGACTGACATTTTTTCCCACTCCTCCTTGCAAAACAGCTCGAGCTCAGTGAGGTTGGATGGAGAGCATTTGTGAACAGCAGTTTTCAGTTCTTTCCACAGCACTTTTTATGGATATCTTTAAGAAATGGCTTTCTTCTTGCCACTCTTCCATAAAGGCCAGATTTGTGCAATATACGACTGATTGTTGTCCTATGGACAGTCTCCCACTCATCCAGAGTGATCATGGGCCTCTTGGCTGCATCTCTGATCAGTCTTCTCCTTGTATGAGCTGAAAGTTTAGAGGGACGGCCAGGTCTTGGTAGATTTTCAGTGGTCTGATACTCCTTCCATTTCAATATTATCGCTTGCACAGTGCTCCTTGGGATGTTTAAAGCTTGGGAAATATTTTTGTATCCAAATCCGGCTTTAAACTTCTTCACAACAGTATCTCGGACCTGCCTGGTGTGTTCCTTGTTCTTCATGATGCTCTCTGCGCTTTTAACGGACCTCTGAGACTATCACAGTGCAGGTGCATTTATACGGAGACTTGATTACACACAGGTGGATTGTATTTATCCTCATTAGTCATTTAGGTCAACATTGGATCATTCAGAGATCCTCACTGAACTTATGGAGAGAGTTTGCTGCACTGAAAGTAAAGGGGCTGAATAATTTTGCACGCCCAATTTTTCAGTTTTTGATTTGTTAAAAAAGTTTGAAATATCCAATAAATGTCGTTCCACTTCATGATTGTGTCTCACTTGTTGTTGATTCTTCACAAAAAAATACAGTTTTATATCTTTACGTTTGAAGCCTGAAATGTGGCAAAAGGTCACAAAGTTCAAGGGGGCCAAATACTTTCGCAAGGCACTGTATGTTACGGTATATTGAATCTGTATGTAAGCGGTGTCTATAACCGGTAAACAGTTTTTTTCAAATCTTTGACAATGTTTACATCTTGAATGTTGTTTTCCAGGTTCATCGTCCCCATCTCCATAGTGATATGCAATGACATCATGGCCTACCTGTTTGGTTTCTTCTTTGGCAGAACGCCACTCATTAAGGTACACTTATATTATATATATATTATAAACTGGGTGGTTTGAGCACTGAATGCTGATTGGCTGACAGCTGTTGGTATATCAGACCGTATGCCACGGGTGTGACAGAGCATTTCCTTGTACTGCTGTAATTAGGTTGGTAGCCAGTTTATAATAGCAATAAGGCATCTGGGGACTTTGTGGTATATGGCCAATATACCACGGCTGATGGCTGTATCCCGGGACTCCGTGTTGCGTCGTGCCAAGAACAGCCCTTAGCCGTGATATATTGGCCATATAATACCACAAAGCCCCGAGATTCCCTATTGCTTAAATATATGACGTGTTTGTACCAGGGTTACTTTGGGCCCAATTCCACCCTAATCCCAGTCCATCCACGAAGAGAAGAGGAGCTCCTAAAAACAAGAAGAATACTTTATTGGACATTCTTGCAATGAGTCTTTTTTTTGCTTAAACCCAACCCCTCCACACGCACACGCACACATACACGCACACACACGCACACATACACGCACGCACACACACACACGCACGCACACACGCACACATACACGCACACACACGCACACATACACTCACGCACACACACACATACACGCACACACACGCACACATACACGCACGCACGCACGCACACATACACGCACGCACACACGCACACATACACGCACGCACGCACGCACACACACACACACGCACACACACGCACACACACGCACACATACACGCACGCACGCACACATATACGCACGCACACACGCACACATACACGCACGCACACACACGCACACACACGCACACACACGCGCACATACGCGCACACACACGCACACACACGCACACACACGCACACACACGCACACACACGCACACATACACGCACGCACACATACACGCACACATACACGCACGCACACATACACGCACGCACACACGCACACATACACGCACGCACACACGCACACATACACGCACGCACGCACACATACACGCACGCACACACGCACACATACACGCACGCACACACACACACACACACAATGAGAAACAGACAGAGATTCTCAGTATGGCTGTAGGACAGATAGATGACCTTCTTCTTTCCCAGTGAAGATGAGTCACATGTGGCTTGGGGTTAGGGTTGGCACACTGAGGTAAGGCCAGGACAGGCTGGATACTGTCATCCCCTGTGTGAAACGCTATGTCATCCCTATGTGACGTGCCATGTCATCCCCTGTGTGAAACGCTATGTCATCCCCTGTGTGAAACGCTATGTCATCCCCTGTGTGAAACGCTATGTCATCCCCTGTGTGAAACGCTATGTCATCCCCTGTGTGAAACGCTATGTCATCCCCTGTGTGAAACACTATGTCATCCCCTGTGTGAAACACTATGTCATCCCCTGTGTGAAACGCTATGTCATCCCCTGTGTGAAACGCTATGTCATCCCCTGTGTGAAACGCTATGTCATCCCCTGTGTGAAACGCTATGTCATCCCCTGTGTGAAACGCTATGTCATCCCCTGTGTGAAACGCTATGTCATCCCCTGTGTGAAACGCTATGTCATCCCCTGTGTGAAACGCTATGTCATCCCCTGTGTGAAACGCTATGTCATCCCCTGTGTGAAACGCTATGTCATCCCCTGTGTGAAACGCTATGTCATCCCCTGTGTGAAACGCTATGTCATCCCCTGTGTGAAACGCTATGTCATCCCCTGTGTGAAACGCTATGTCATCCCCTGTGTGAAACGCTATGTCATCCCCTGTGTGAAACGCTATGTCATCCCCAGTGTGAAACACTATGTCATCCCCTGTGTGAAACACTATGTCATCCCCTGTGTGAAACGCTGTTATTGTATCTGTCTCCACTCAACTCTCAATTCAGTTTCTATACTCCCAGTTCAGGAAGTGGAATTGCAATGAAAAATATATATAAATATTTCATGAATTTTAAAATACATATAGAGAAATAATTGGGCCTAACACGTTCCAAATGAAATGTATATTTATTTTAATTTTCTTACAGCTGTCTCCTAAGAAGACGTGGGAGGGGTTTATAGGAGGCTTCTTCGGGACCCTGGTCTGTGGCTTCGTAGTGAGTACTACAGCGCAGTAAAGTTACGATGATAGTGGTCGTACCTTTTTACATTTAGAGCACGGAAATAAAGTGTCCATCCTCACTGATGATCCTCTGCTGTGTTTCTCCTAGCTGGCCTACCTGCTAGCTCAGTTCCAGTACTTTGTATGTCCTGTGGAGTACAACAGCGAGACCAACCGTTTCACTGCGGACTGTGAACCCTCTGACATCTTTGTGATGCAACAGTACACATTTCCCTTCGCTGTCCAGAACATCCTCACATGGGTAAGGAAATTCCTGAAACGTTCCTAGAAATCCCCAGTTGAAGAATTCAAAATATGGTTTCATGTGCTCCTAGATGGCTTAGACATTAATAGGCAGACTGGTCTGGTGAGGATGCGAGACAGAGAGAGAGAGAGAGAGAGAGAGAGAGTCTGTTACTGGTCTGGTGAGGATGGGAGACAGAGAGAGAGTCTGTTACTGGTCTGTTGAGGATGGGAGACAGAGAGAGAGTCTGTTACTGGTCTGGTGAGGATGCCAGAGAGAGAGTCTGTTACTGGTCTGGTAAGGATGGGAGACAGAGAGAGAGTCTGTTACTGGTCTGGTGAGGATGGGAGACAGAGAGAGAGTCTGTTACTGGTCTGTTGAGGATGGGAGACAGAGAGAGAGTCTGTTACTAGTCTGTTGAGGATGGGAGACAGAGAGAGTCTGTTGTCGTGTGTTCTAGACAGGCAGACTGGTCTGTTACTGGTCTGGAGAGGATGGGAGACAGAGAGAGAGTGTTGTCGTGTGTTCTAAACAGGCAGACTGGTCTGTTACTGGTCTGGTGAGGATGGGAGATAGAGAGAGAGAGTCTGTTGTTGTGTGTTCTAGACAGGCAGACTGGTCTGTTACTGGTCTGTTGAGCATGGGAGACAGACAGAGAGTAGAGTGTTGTTGTGTGTTCTAGACATGGTCAATACTGAGTTGTTGTTGTGTGTTCTAAACATGGTCAATACTGAGTTGTTGTTGTGTGTTCTAGACATGGTCAATACTGAGTTGTTGTTGTGTGTTCTAGACATGGTCAATACTGAGTTGTTGTTGTGTGTTCTAGACATGGTCAATACTGAGTTGTCGTGTGTTCTAGACATGGTCAATACTGAGTTGTATTTACCATGTTGTTCAGAACATTTACTAATTAGCTGATTCCCAATACATAGTGGTACTTGTTTTAGTGAGTCCAATCGGAAACCCTAAACAACGTGTGTGTGTCCGTCTCTACAGAAAACAGTGAACCTGTACCCGTATCAGATCCACAGTGTGGTGCTCTCCACCTTCGCCTCTCTGATTGGGCCCTTTGGAGGATTCTTCGCCAGCGGCTTCAAGCGAGCGTTCCAGATCAAAGTGAGAGAACACACACAGGCTGGCGTAGGGTGATCTCCATGGATACCTTAAAGACACAATCTGTGATTTCTCTGTAATAACTTATCTATCTCTCGCTCTCGCTCGCTCTCAGGACCTTCTCTGTAATAACTTACAGTGGGGCAAAAAAGTATTTAGTCAGCCAACAATTGTGCAAGTTCTCCCACTTAAAAAGATGAGAGAGGCCTGTAATTTTCATCATAGGTACACTTCAACTATGACAGACAAAATGAGAAAAAAAATCCAGAAAATCACATTGTAGGATTTTTTATGAATTTATTTGCAAATTATGGTGGAAAATAAGTATTTGGTCACCTACAAACAAGCAAGATTTCTGGCTCTCACAGACCTGTAACTTCTTCTTTAAGAGGATCCTCTGTCCTCCACTCGTTACCTGTATTAATGGCACCTGTTTGAACTTGTTATCAGTATAAAAGACACCTGTTCACAACCTCAAACAGTCACACTCCAAACTCCACTAAAAACGTATCTATCTCTCGCTCGCTCTCAGGTCCTTCTCTGTAAAAACTTCTCTCTCTCCTGTCAGGATTTTGCAGACACCATCCCTGGTCACGGGGGCATCATGGATCGCTTCGACTGTCAGTATCTGATGGCTACCTTCACTCACGTTTACATAGCCAGCTTCATCAGGTAAGGGTCGTCACTTTAACCTAGCCAGCTTTATTTATTTTACTTATTTATTTTACCTTTATTTAACCAGGTAGGCAAGTTGAGAACAAGTTCTCATTTACAATTGCGACCTGGCCAAGATAAAGCAAAGCAGTTCGACAGATACAACGACACAGAGTTACACATGGAGTAAAACAAACATACAGTCAATAATACAGTATAAACAAGTCTATATACAATGTGAGCAAATGAGGTGAGAAGGGAGGTAAAGGCAAAAAAGGCCATGGTGGCAAAGTAAATACAATATAGCAAGTAAAACACTGGAATGGTAGATTTGCAATGGAAGAATGTGCAAAGTAGAAATAAAAATAATGGGGTGCAAAGGAGCAAAATAAATTAATTAATTAAATACAGTTGGGAAAGAGGTAGTTGTTTGGGCTAAATTATAGGTGGGCTATGTACAGGTGCAGTAATCTGTGAGCTGCTCTGACAGTTGGTGCTTAAAGCTAGTGAGGGAGATAAGTGTTTCCAGTTTCAGAGATTTTTGTAGTTCGTTCCAGTCATTGGCAGCAGAGAACTGGAAAGAGAGGCGGCCAAAGAAAGAATTGGTTTTGGGGGTGACTAGAGAGATATACCTGCTGGAGCGTGTGCTACAGGTGGGAGATGCTATGGTGACCAGCGAGCTGAGATAAGGGGGGACTTTACCTAGCAGGGTCTTGTAGATGACATGGAGCCAGTGGGTTTGGCGACGAGTATGAAGCGAGGGCCAGCCAACGAGAGCGTACAGGTCGCAATGGTGGGTAGTATATGGGGCTTTGGTGACAAAACGGATTGCACTGTGATAGACTGCATCCAATTTGTTGAGTAGGGTATTGGAGGCTATTTTGTAAATGACATCGCCAAAGTCGAGGATTGGTAGGATGGTCAGTTTTACAAGGGTATGTTTGGCAGCATGAGTGAAGGATGCTTTGTTGCGAAATAGGAAGCCAATTCTAGATTTAACTTTGGATTGGAGATGTTTGATATGGGTCTGGAAGGAGAGTTTACAGTCTAACCAGACACCTAAGTATTTGTAGTTGTCCACGTATTCTAAGTCAGAGCCGTCCAGAGTAGTGATGTTGGACAGGCGGGTAGGTGCAGGTAGCGATCGGTTGAAGAGCATGCATTTAGTTTTACTTGTATTTAAGAGCAATTGGAGGCCACGGAAGGAGAGTTGTATGGCATTGAAGCTTGCCTGGAGGGTTGTTAACACAGTGTCCAAAGAAGGGCCGGAAGTATACAGAATGGTGTCGTCTGCGTAGAGGTGGATCAGAGACTCACCAGCAGCAAGAGCGACCTCATTGATGTATACAGAGAAGAGAGTCGGTCCAAGAATTGAACCCTGTGGCACCCCCATAGAGACTGCCAGAGGTCCGGACAACAGACCCTCCGATTTGACACACTGAACTCTATCAGAGAAGTAGTTGGTGAACCAGGCGAGGCAATCATTTGAGAAACCAAGGCTGTTGAGTGGATGTGGTGATTGACAGAGTCGAAAGCCTTGGCCAGATCAATGAATACGGCTGCACAGTAATGTTTATTATCGATGGCGGTTAAGATATCGTTTAGGACCTTGAGCGTGGCTGAGGTGCACCCATGACCAGCTCTGAAACCAGATTGCATAGCAGAGAAGGTATGGTGAGATTCGAAATGGTCGGTAATCTGTTTGTTGACTTGGCTTTCGAAGACCTTAGAAAGGCATGGTAGGATAGATATAGGTCTGTAGCAGTTTGGGTCAAGAGTGTCCCCCCCTTTGAAGAGGGGGATGACCGCAGCTGCTTTCCAATCTTTGGGAATCTCAGACGACACGAAAGAGAGGTTGAACAGGCTAGTAATAGGGGTGGCAACAATTTCGGCAGATAATTTTAGAAAGAAAGGGTCCAGATTGTCTAGCCCGGCTGATTTGTAGGGGTCCAGATTTTGCAGCTCTTTCAGAACATCAGCTGAATGGTTTGGGAGAAGGAGAAATGGGGAAGGCTTGGGCGAGTTGCTGTTGGGGGTGCAGTGCTGTTGACAGGGGTAGGAGTAGCCAGGTGGAAAGCATGGCCAGCAGTAGAAAAATGCTTATTGAAATTTTCAATTATGGTGGATTTATCAGTGGTGACAGTGTTTCCTATCTTCAGTGCAGTGGGCAGCTGGGATGAGGTGTTCTTATTCTCCATGGACTTTACAGTGTCCCAGAACTTTTTTGAGTTAGTGTTGCAAGAAGCAAATTTCTGCTTGAAAAAGCTAGCCTTGGCTTTTCTAACTGCCTGTGTGTAGTGGTTTCTAGCTTCCCTTAACAGCTGCATATCACGGGGGCTGTTCGATGCTAATGCAGAACGCCATAGGATGTTTTTGTGTTGGTTAAGGGCAGTCAGGTCTGGGGAGAACCAAGGGCTATATCTGTTCCTGGTTCTAAATTTCTTGAATGGGGCATGTTTATTTAAGATGGTTAGGAAGGCATTTGAAAAAAATATCCAGGCATCCTCTACTGACGGGATGAGGTCAATATCCTTCCAGGATACCCCGGCCAGGTCGATTAGAAAGGCCTGCTCGCTGAATTGTTTCAGGGAGCGTTTTACAGTGATGAGAAGAGGTCGTTTGACCGCTGACCCATTACGGATGCAGGCAATGAGGCAGTGATCGCTGAGATCTTGGTTGAAGACAGCAGATGTGTATTTAGAGGGGAAGTTGGTTAGGATGATATCTATGAGGGTGCCCGTGTTTAAGGCTTTGGGGAGGTACCTGGTAGGTTCATTGATAATTTGTGTGAGATTGAGGGCATCAAGTTTAGATTGTAGGATGGCTGGGGTGTTAAGCATGTTCCAGTTTAGGTCGCCTAGCAGCACGAGCTCTGAAGATAGATGGGGGGCAATCAGTTCACATATGGTTCACAGCTTCATCAGGTAAGGGTCGTCACATTCACCTAGCCAGCATCATCAGGTAAGGGTCGTCACATTCACCTAGCCAGCATCATCAGGTAAGGGTTGTCACATTCACCTAGCCAGCCTCATCAGGTAAGGGTCGTCACATTCACCTAGCCAGCCTCATCAGGTAAGGGTCGTCACATTCACCTAGCCAGCCTCATCAGGTAAGGGTCGTCACATTCACCTAGCCAGCCTCATCAGGTAAGGGTCGTCACATTCACCTAGCCAGCATCATCAGGTAAGGGTCGTCACATTCACCTAGCCAGCATCATCAGGTAAGGGTCGTCACATTCACCTAGCCAGCATCATCAGGGAAGGGTCGTCACATTCACCTAGCCAGCATCATCAGGTAAGGGTTGTCACATTCCCCTAGCCAGTATCATCAGGTAAGGGTCGTCACATTCGCCTAGCCAGGAGGATTCCCTCGCAGCTTATAATGCAAGTCGTGGTGATATAAGCTCTGCTCCTTCAGGGTAGATCACTGCTAAAGCAAAGCATCAATATAAAATATCTTACAGACAGTGTCCCATACCAATCCCTCAAAACACCAGAACCTTATGCCAGATGACTGTGTAGCTATGCCAGAGCACTGTTTGGAGACAGTTGAAGTCAGAAGTTTACGTACACCTTAGCCAAATACATTTAAACTCAGTTTTTCACAATTCCTGACATTTAATCCTAGTACAAATTCCCTGTCTTCGGTCATTTAGGATCACCACTTTATTTTAAGAATGTGAAATGTCAGAATAATAGTAGAGAGAGTGATTTATTTCAGCTTGTATTTCTTTCATCACATTCCCAGTGGGTCAGAAGTTTACATACACTAAATTAGTATTTAGTAGCATTGCCTTTAAATTGTTTAACTTGGGTCAAATGTTTTGGGTAGCCTTCCACAAGCTTCCTACAATAAGTTGAGTGAATTTTGGCCCATTCCTCCTGACAGAGCTGGTGTAATGGAGTCAGGTTTGTAGGCCTCCTTGCTCGCACACACTTTTTCAGTTCTGCCCACAAATTTTCTATGGGATTGAGGTCAGGGCTTTGTTATGGCCAGTCCTATACCTTGACTTTGTTGTCCTTAAGACATTTTGCCACAACTTTGGAAGTATGCTTGGGGTCATTGTCCATTTGGAAGACCCATTTGCGACCACTGATGTCTTGAGATGTTGCTTCAATATATCCACATAATTTTCTTTCCGCATGATGCCATCTATTTTGTGAAGTGCACCAGTCCCTCCTGCAGCAAAGCACCCCCACAACATGATGCTGCCACCCCGTGCTTCACGGTTGGGATGGTGTTCTTCAGCCTGCAAGCTTCCCCCTTTTTCCTCCAAACATAACGATGGTCATTATGGCCAAATTGTTCTATTTTTGTTTCATCAGACCAGAGTACATTTCTCCAAAATCTTTGTCCCCATGTGCAAACCGTAGTCTGGCTATTTTATGGCGGTTTTGGAGCAGTGCCTTCTTCCTTGCTGAGTGGCCTTTCAGGTTATGTCGATATTGGACTCATTTAACTGTGGATATAGATACTTTTGTACCTGTTTCCTCCAGCATCTTCAAGGTCCTTTGCTGCTGTTCTGGTATTGATTTGCACTTTTCTCACCAAAGTACGTTAATCTCTAGGAGACAGAACGCGTCTCCTTCCTGAGTGGTATGACAGCTGCGTGGTCCCATGGTGTTTATACTTGCGTACTGTTTGTACAGATGAACATGGTACCTTCAGGCGTTTTGAAACTGCTCCCAAGGATGAACCAGACTTGTGGAGGTCTTGGCTGATTTCTTTTGATTTTCCCGTGATGTCAAGCAAAGAGGCACAGAGTTTGAAGGTAGGCCTTGAAATACATCCACAGGTACACCTCCAATTGACTCAAAGTATGTCAATTAGCCTCTAAAGCCAAGACATAATTTTCTGGAATTTTCCAAGCTGTTTAAAGCCACAGTCAACTTAGTCTATGTAAACTTCTGACCCACTGGAATTGTGATACAGTGAATTATAAGTTAAATAATCTGTCTGTAAACAATTGTTGGAAAAATTACTTGTGTCATGCACAAAGTAGATGTCCTAACTGAATTTTAACCACGTTTTCTGTACTATTAACTACAATGACCATAATCCTTTGCACGCCTGCTACATAAGGAACAGAATAATGCACAATCAAGAGGGGATACATAGAGACAAATTGCTTTGAGGTATCGCTACCTGAAAATATGTGATCTAAGTGATTTGATAGTTGGCATTCAGCAGTCATAAAAGTATACCTTATTTACTGTGAAGAACTACTAAAATAGTGATTTTTGTCAGACAGCAGCTCTATAGAGATGAGATGATGACTTGGAATGAAATAATAAAGTAATCAAATAAAACTAATGTAATATACGCCATAACATAATGGGGCGGCAGGGTAGCCTAGTGGTTAGAGCGTTGGACTAGTAACCGGAAGGTTGCAAATCCCCAAGCTGACAAGGTACAAATCTGTCGTTCTGCCCCTGAACAGGCAGTTAACCCACTGTTCCTAGGCCGTCATTGTAAATAAGAATTTGTTCTTTAACTGACTTGCCTAGTTAAATAAATAAAAAATCACTGAAATATTGTATTAAAGTAATGTTAATAAGCAGTAATGGGTCAGTCACTATACCATGATGGGACTTTTATTTTATTCTGTGTTACAGCATTCAATGTTTGCCAAAAATTATTGAAATATAAATTGGGATTCTTAAAATAAAAAAAAACTAACTGAAACCAAACTGACTTCAAAAAGAATTAATGACATGTGATGTCTGTGTTCCAGGGGTCCCAACCCTAGCAGCTGTTTATATTATAATATGTTAATGTTATGTTAATGTTATGTTAATGTTATGTCTGTGTTCCAGGGGTCCCAACCCTAGCAGCTGTTTATATTATAATATGTTAATGTTATGTCTGTGTTCCAGGGGTCCCAACAGCTGTTTATATTATAATATGTTAATGTTATGTCTCTGTTCCAGGGGTCACAACCCCAGCAGCTGTTTATATTATAATATGTTAATGTTATGTTAATGTTATGTCTGTGTTCCAGGGGTCACAACCCTAGCAGCTGTTTATATTATAATATGTTAATGTTATGTCTGTGTTCCAGGGGTCCCAACCCTAGTAGCTGTTTATATTATAATATGTTAATGTTATGTTAATGTTATGTTAATGTTATGTCTGTGTTCCAGAGGTCCCAACCCCAGCAGCTGTTTATATTATAATATGTTAATGTTATGTTAATGTTATGTTAATGTGATGTCTGTGTTCCAGAGGTCCCAACAGCTGTTTATATTATAATATGTTAATGTTATGTCTGTGTTCCAGGGGTCCCAACCCCAGCAAGGTGTTACAGCAGCTGTTGGTCCTGCAGCCAGAGCAGCAGCTCAGTATCTTCAACGCCATGAGAGACCGCCTGAGAGACAGGGGAATACTGCCCCCTGCTGCCATGTAGTACACACACACACACACACACACACACACACAGAGAGAGAGTGTGTCCGAGATAAATTTTATTTTGGCTGCTTGTGTGTTACTAGATTTACACATCTAGTTTTTCTGGATCTATGTCATGTAATGCGAGAGGGGAAAAAATGGCACAGCAGCCATTTTGGGACTGGGTGTAGATGACCACACACGACAATCATATTTTTTTGGTGATTTTCTACCTTCTTCCAGAAACTCTTCTGCTCAGCGACTTTTTGTTTTTCTTGTTCTTTTAACCAGTCCTCATTACTGTGAACTAAGGTGTTGCTCCCAGCAACAAGAAGTTACCTTTTACAAATAACAACAAAACTTTCGCGACTTTACATGTACCACTGGGACCTGCACGAGCACCTGCACCAACAAACTACAGTAAGCCAATGTAATGCTACCATGCTAACTAGCGGCAGCAACATTTTAAAGACTAAAGGCTGCGTTGCTCTGAAGAAACAACATCGAACCTAGTTAAGAACGCATATGGTTTGTATCATAGCGTACTGTAGGGGACAGTGACTGGCGGTCACCCTGTGGATGGATGGAGATTATTACAGTGATTTTATCCAAACTGAAGGAAGACACAGGGCAGGATACCAGTTTATCCTGGGTTGGTGTTGGCTTGGAGCAACAGCAGGGTCTTATTCACTAGACACCAAACCGAAGAAAACGGACCGGAACAGGGAGGTACTGACCTGAATTTGTCCAATTAGAAACGTCTGTTTTCTGTTGCATAATGTTTTGCTAAAGTGTGCACTAATTAACGTTTTTGGGCGCTGCCCTAATATGTTGAAGATACTAAACACACTTGACTTGGGCGCTGCCCTAATATGTTGAAGATACTAAACACACTTGACTTGGGCGCTGCCCTAATATGTTGAAGATACTAAACACACTTGACTTGGGCGCTGCCCTAATATGTTGAAGATACTAAACACACTTGACTTGGGCGCTGCCCTAATATGTTGAAGATACTAAACACACTTGACTTGGGCGCTGCCCTAATATGTTGAAGATACTAAACACACTTGACTTGGGCGCTGCCCTAATATGTTGAAGATACTAAACACACTTGACTTGGGCGCTGCCCTAATATGTTGAAGATACTAAACACACTTGACTTGGGCGCTGCCCTAATATGTTGAAGATACTAAACACACTTGACTTGGGCGCTGCCCTAATATGTTGAAGATACTAAACACACTTGACTTGGGCGCTGCCCTAATATGTTGAAGATACTAAACACACTTGACTTGGGCGCTGCCCTAATATGTTGAAGATACTAAACACACTTGACTTGGGCGCTGCCCTAATATGTTGAAGATACTAAACACACTTGACTTGGGCGCTGCCCTAATATGTTGAAGATACTAAACACACTTGACTTGGGCGCTGCCCTAATATGTTGAAGATACTAAACACACTTGACTTGGGCGCTGCCCTAATATGTTGAAGATACTAAACACACTTGACTTGGGCGCTGCCCTAATATGTTGAAGATACTAAACACACTTGACTTGGGCGCTGCCCTAATATGTTGAAGATACTAAACACACTTGACTTGGGCGCTGCCCTAATATGTTGAAGATACTAAACACACTTGACTTGGGCGCTGCCCTAATATGTTGAAGATACTAAACACACTTGACTTGGGCGCTGCCCTAATATGTTGAAGATACTAAACACACTTGACTTGGGCGCTGCCCTAATATGTTGAAGATACTAAACACACTTGACTTGGGCGCTGCCCTAATATGTTGAAGATACTAAACACACTTGACTTGGGCGCTGCCCTAATATGTTGAAGATACTAAACACACTTGACTTGGGCGCTGCCCTAATATGTTGAAGATACTAAACACACTTGACTTGGGCGCTGCCCTAATATGTTGAAGATACTAAACACACTTGACTTGGGCGCTGCCCTAATATGTTGAAGATACTAAACACACTTGACTTGGGCGCTGCCCTAATATGTTGAAGATACTAAACACACTTGACTTGGGCGCTGCCCTAATATGTTGAAGATACTAAACACACTTGACTTGGGCGCTGCCCTAATATGTTGAAGATACTAAACACACTTGACTTGGGCGCTGCCCTAATATGTTGAAGATACTAAACACACTTGACTTGGGCGCTGCCCTAATATGTTGAAGATACTAAACACACTTGACTTGGGCGCTGCCCTAATATGTTGAAGATACTAAACACACTTGACTTGGGCGCTGCCCTAATATGTTGAAGATACTAAACACACTTGACTTGGGCGCTGCCCTAATATGTTGAAGATACTAAACACACTTGACTTGGGCGCTGCCCTAATATGTTGAAGATACTAAACACACTTGACTTGGGCGCTGCCCTAATATGTTGAAGATACTAAACACACTTGACTTGGGCGCTGCCCTAATATGTTGAAGATACTAAACACACTTGACTTGGGCGCTGCCCTAATATGTTGAAGATACTAAACACACTTGACTTGGGCGCTGCCCTAATATGTTGAAGATACTAAACACACTTGACTTGGGCGCTGCCCTAATATGTTGAAGATACTAAACACACTTGACTTGGGCGCTGCCCTAATATGTTGAAGATACTAAACACACTTGACTTGGGCGCTGCCCTAATATGTTGAAGATACTAAACACACTTGACTTGGGCGCTGCCCTAATATGTTGAAGATACTAAACACACTTGACTTGGGCGCTGCCCTAATATGTTGAAGATACTAAACACACTTGACTTGGGCGCTGCCCTAATATGTTGAAGATACTAAACACACTTGACTTGGGCGCTGCCCTAATATGTTGAAGATACTAAACACACTTGACTTGGGCGCTGCCCTAATATGTTGAAGATACTAAACACACTTGACTTGGGCGCTGCCCTAATATGTTGAAGATACTAAACACACTTGACTTGGGCGCTGCCCTAATATGTTGAAGATACTAAACACACTTGACTTGGGCGCTGCCCTAATATGTTGAAGATACTAAACACACTTGACTTGGGCGCTGCCCTAATATGTTGAAGATACTAAACACACTTGACTTGGGCGCTGCCCTAATATGTTGAAGATACTAAACACACTTGACTTGGGCGCTGCCCTAATATGTTGAAGATACTAAACACACTTGACTTGGGCGCTGCCCTAATATGTTGAAGATACTAAACACACTTGACTTGGGCGCTGCCCTAATATGTTGAAGATACTAAACACACTTGACTTGGGCGCTGCCCTAATATGTTGAAGATACTAAACACACTTGACTTGGGCGCTGCCCTAATATGTTGAAGATACTAAACACACTTGACTTGGGCGCTGCCCTAATATGTTGAAGATACTAAACACACTTGACTTGGGCGCTGCCCTAATATGTTGAAGATACTAAACACACTTGACTTGGGCGCTGCCCTAATATGTTGAAGATACTAAACACACTTGACTTGGGCGCTGCCCTAATATGTTGAAGATACTAAACACACTTGACTTGGGCGCTGCCCTAATATGTTGAAGATACTAAACACACTTGACTTGGGCGCTGCCCTAATATGTTGAAGATACTAAACACACTTGACTTGGGCGCTGCCCTAATATGTTGAAGATACTAAACACACTTGACTTGGGCGCTGCCCTAATATGTTGAAGATACTAAACACACTTGACTTGGGCGCTGCCCTAATATGTTGAAGATACTAAACACACTTGACTTGGGCGCTGCCCTAATATGTTGAAGATACTAAACACACTTGACTTGGGCGCTGCCCTAATATGTTGATAAACACACTGACTTGGGCGCTGCCCTAATATGTTGAAGATACTAAACACACTTGACTTGGGCGCTGCCCTAATATGTTGAAGATACTAAACACACTTGACTTGGGCGCTGCCCTAATATGTTGAAGATACTAAACACACTTGACTTGGGCGCTGCCCTAATATGTTGAATACTAAACACACTTGACTTGGGCGCTGCCCTAATATGTTGACTAAACACACTTGACTTGGGCGCTGCCCTAATATGTTGAAGATACTAAACACACTTGACTTGGGCGCTGCCCTAATATGTTGAAGATACTAAACACACTTGACTTGGGCGCTGCCCTAATATGTTGAAGATACTAAACACACTTGACTTGGGCGCTGCCCTAATATGTTGAAGATACTAAACACACTTGACTTGGGCGCTGCCCTAATATGTTGAAGATACTAAACACACTTGACTTGGGCGCTGCCCTAATATGTTGAAGATACTAAACACACTTGACTTGGGCGCTGCCCTAATATGTTGAAGATACTAAACACACTTGACTTGGGCGCTGCCCTAATATGTTGAAGATACTAAACACACTTGACTTGGGCGCTGCCCTAATATGTTGAAGATACTAAACACACTTGACTTGGGCGCTGCCCTAATATGTTGAAGATACTAAACACACTTGACTTGGGCGCTGCCCTAATATGTTGAAGATACTAAACACACTTGACTTGGGCGCTGCCCTAATATGTTGAAGATACTAAACACACTTGACTTGGGCGCTGCCCTAATATGTTGAAGATACTAAACACACTTGACTTGGGCGCTGCCCTAATATGTTGAAGATACTAAACACACTTGACTTGGGCGCTGCCCTAATATGTTGAAGATACTAAACACACTTGACTTGGGCGCTGCCCTAATATGTTGAAGATACTAAACACACTTGACTTGGGCGCTGCCCTAATATGTTGAAGATACTAAACACACTTGACTTGGGCGCTGCCCTAATATGTTGAAGATACTAAACACACTTGACTTGGGCGCTGCCCTAATATGTTGAAGATACTAAACACACTTGACTTGGGCGCTGCCCTAATATGTTGAAGATACTAAACACACTTGACTTGGGCGCTGCCCTAATATGTTGAAGATACTAAACACACTTGACTTGGGCGCTGCCCTAATATGTTGAAGATACTAAACACACTTGACTTGGGCGCTGCCCTAATATGTTGAAGATACTAAACACACTTGACTTGGGCGCTGCCCTAATATGTTGAAGATACTAAACACACTTGACTTGGGCGCTGCCCTAATATGTTGAAGATACTAAACACACTTGACTTGGGCGCTGCCCTAATATGTTGAAGATACTAAACACACTTGACTTGGGCGCTGCCCTAATATGTTGAAGATACTAAACACACTTGACTTGGGCGCTGCCCTAATATGTTGAAGATACTAAACACACTTGACTTGGGCGCTGCCCTAATATGTTGAAGATACTAAACACACTTGACTTGGGCGCTGCCCTAATATGTTGAAGATACTAAACACACTTGACTTGGGCGCTGCCCTAATATGTTGAAGATACTAAACACACTTGACTTGGGCGCTGCCCTAATATGTTGAAGATACTAAACACACTTGACTTGGGCGCTGCCCTAATATGTTGAAGATACTAAACACACTTGACTTGGGCGCTGCCCTAATATGTTGAAGATACTAAACACACTTGACTTGGGCGCTGCCCTAATATGTTGAAGATACTAAACACACTTGACTTGGGCGCTGCCCTAATATGTTGAAGATACTAAACACACTTGACTTGGGCGCTGCCCTAATATGTTGAAGATACTAAACACACTTGACTTGGGCGCTGCCCTAATATGTTGAAGATACTAAACACACTTGACTTGGGCGCTGCCCTAATATGTTGAAGATACTAAACACACTTGACTTGGGCGCTGCCCTAATATGTTGAAGATACTAAACACACTTGACTTGGGCGCTGCCCTAATATGTTGAAGATACTAAACACACTTGACTTGGGCGCTGCCCTAATATGTTGAAGATACTAAACACACTTGACTTGGGCGCTGCCCTAATATGTTGAAGATACTAAACACACTTGACTTGGGCGCTGCCCTAATATGTTGAAGATACTAAACACACTTGACTTGGGCGCTGCCCTAATATGTTGAAGATACTAAACACACTTGACTTGGGCGCTGCCCTAATATGTTGAAGATACTAAACACACTTGACTTGGGCGCTGCCCTAATATGTTGAAGATACTAAACACACTTGACTTGGGCGCTGCCCTAATATGTTGAAGATACTAAACACACTTGACTTGGGCGCTGCCCTAATATGTTGAAGATACTAAACACACTTGACTTGGGCGCTGCCCTAATATGTTGAAGATACTAAACACACTTGACTTGGGCGCTGCCCTAATATGTTGAAGATACTAAACACACTTGACTTGGGCGCTGCCCTAATATGTTGAAGATACTAAACACACTTGACTTGGGCGCTGCCCTAATATGTTGAAGATACTAAACACACTTGACTTGGGCGCTGCCCTAATATGTTGAAGATACTAAACACACTTGACTTGGGCGCTGCCCTAATATGTTGAAGATACTAAACACACTTGACTTGGGCGCTGCCCTAATATGTTGAAGATACTAAACACACTTGACTTGGGCGCTGCCCTAATATGTTGAAGATACTAAACACACTTGACTTGGGCGCTGCCCTAATATGTTGAAGATACTAAACACACTTGACTTGGGCGCTGCCCTAATATGTTGAAGATACTAAACACACTTGACTTGGGCGCTGCCCTAATATGTTGAAGATACTAAACACACTTGACTTGGGCGCTGCCCTAATATGTTGAAGATACTAAACACACTTGACTTGGGCGCTGCCCTAATATGTTGAAGATACTAAACACACTTGACTTGGGCGCTGCCCTAATATGTTGAAGATACTAAACACACTTGACTTGGGCGCTGCCCTAATATGTTGAAGATACTAAACACACTTGACTTGGGCGCTGCCCTAATATGTTGAAGATACTAAACACACTTGACTTGGGCGCTGCCCTAATATGTTGAAGATACTAAACACACTTGACTTGGGCGCTGCCCTAATATGTTGAAGATACTAAACACACTTGACTTGGGCGCTGCCCTAATATGTTGAAGATACTAAACACACTTGACTTGGGCGCTGCCCTAATATGTTGAAGATACTAAACACACTTGACTTGGGCGCTGCCCTAATATGTTGAAGATACTAAACACACTTGACTTGGGCGCTGCCCTAATATGTTGAAGATACTAAACACACTTGACTTGGGCGCTGCCCTAATATGTTGAAGATACTAAACACACTTGACTTGGGCGCTGCCCTAATATGTTGAAGATACTAAACACACTTGACTTGGGCGCTGCCCTAATATGTTGAAGATACTAAACACACTTGACTTGGGCGCTGCCCTAATATGTTGAAGATACTAAACACACTTGACTTGGGCGCTGCCCTAATATGTTGAAGATACTAAACACACTTGACTTGGGCGCTGCCCTAATATGTTGAAGATACTAAACACACTTGACTTGGGCGCTGCCCTAATATGTTGAAGATACTAAACACACTTGACTTGGGCGCTGCCCTAATATGTTGAAGATACTAAACACACTTGACTTGGGCGCTGCCCTAATATGTTGAAGATACTAAACACACTTGACTTGGGCGCTGCCCTAATATGTTGAAGATACTAAACACACTTGACTTGGGCGCTGCCCTAATATGTTGAAGATACTAAACACACTTGACTTGGGCGCTGCCCTAATATGTTGAAGATACTAAACACACTTGACTTGGGCGCTGCCCTAATATGTTGAAGATACTAAACACACTTGACTTGGGCGCTGCCCTAATATGTTGAAGATACTAAACACACTTGACTTGGGCGCTGCCCTAATATGTTGAAGATACTAAACACACTTGACTTGGGCGCTGCCCTAATATGTTGAAGATACTAAACACACTTGACTTGGGCACGGTGTTTATTTAATGATAGTATGTATCTGTCTATATCGGAGATGATGGTCTTCACGTCAACATGACGTATACGTCATTAATACGATCTAAAACGTTTAAGCATGTTCCTGTCGTTCATTACAACTGAAATAAGCTGTTTTTCTTCTGAAGAGGTTTTAGTTTCTAGATTGATCTACTGTTAGGTATTGGAACTTCACCTCACGCTATAACACACACTACCATTCAAAAGTTGTTCTTTATATTTTACTATTTTCTATATTGTAGAATAATAGTGAAGACGTCAAAACTATGAAATAACACAGTAATCAAAAATGTGTTAAACAAATCAAAATATAATTTATATTTGAGATTCTTCGAAGTAGCCACCCAGTGCCTTGATGACAGCGTTGCACACTATTGGCATTCTCTCAACCAGCTTCATGAGGTAGTCACCTGGAATGCATTTCAATTCACATGTGTGCCTTGTTAAAAGTTCATTTGTGCAATTACTTTCCTTAATGCATTTTAGCCAATCAGTTGTGTTGTGACAAGGTAGGAGGAGTGGTATACAGAAGACAGCCCTATTTGCTAAAAGACCAAGTCCATATTATGGCAAGAACAGCTCAAATATGCAAAGAAAAGCAACAGTCCATCATTACTTTAAGACATGAAGGTCAGTCAATACGGAACATTTCGAGAACTTTGAAAGTTTCTTCAAGTGCAGTCAACTGTTCAGAGGAGACGGAGTGAATCAGACCTTCATGGTCGAATTTCTGCAACAACAAAAAAACACTACGAAAGGACACCGATAAGAAGAAGAGACTTGCTTGGGCCAAGAAACAAGAGCAATAGACATTAGACCAGTGGACATCTGTCCTTTGGTCTGATGAGTCCAAATTTGAGGTTTTTGGTTCAAACCACCGTGTCTTTGTGAGACGCAGAGTAGGTGAACGGATGATCTCTGCATGTGTGGTTCTCACCGTGAAGCATGGAGGAGGTGGTGTGATGGTGCTTTTGCAGGTGACAGTCTGTGATTTACTTAGAATTCAAGGCACACTTAACCACCATGGCTACCACTGCATTCTGTAGTGAAACGCCATCCCATCTGGTTTGTGCTTAGTGGGACTATCATTTGTTGTTCAACAGGACAATGACCCAACACACCTCCAGGCTGTGTAAGGGCTATTTGACCAAGAAGGAGAGTGATGGAGTGCTGCATCAGATGACCTGGTCTCCACAATCACCTGACCTCAACCCAGTTGAAATGGTTTGGGATGAGTCGGACCGCAGCGTGAAGGAAAAGCAGCCGCCAACAAGTGCTCATCATATGTGGGAACTCCCAAGACTGTTGGAAAAGCATTCCAAGTGAATCTGGTTGAGAGAACACCAATAGTGTGCAAAGCTGCCTTCAAAGCAAAGGGTGGCTACTTTGAAGAATCTAAAATAAAATATATTTTGGTTACAACGTGATTCCATATGTGTTATTTCATAGTTTTGATGTCTTCACTATTATTTTACAATGTAGAAAATAGTAAAATAAAATAAAAATCCTTAAATGAGTAGGTGTGTCCAACCTTTTGACTGGTAGTGCATTTCTGTAGGTATGGATCACTGTAAACAAATGCAGAACAATTACAGTAATTTTCAAAATAACGAGCTACATTTCAAGAAATCCTAGTTGTAATATTCCCCAAAAATCGGGAGGGAATAAGCAAGAAATCCGATATCCTCCAACCGGGATTTCTGGGAATTTGGGGAAAGTTACCGGCAACTATAGCAACCAGCACACCACTATTACACTGTGTACATATCTCCAATGTATTACTGTACATAAGAATATCATATTTATCTGAACAAAGACTTAAATATCAAATCTTTAAACTATGAAAACTATATGCAAAATAACCAGACAATGGGACGTTATTATTTATCTGTAGCAATAGCATTAATAAACTGTGGTTGAAGAGGTAGCTAGGTGGGAAGGGGGTCTAAACTTTTTTTTGGGGGGGGGGGGCATCTATTAACATATAAGGTGAACTGGTGGCTGCTGATGTGAGAATGTCTGAGGTAACTTAAACTTGAGATTGTGAAAGATATCATTTTTTAACAACCTTTTTCTGTCTAGCCTTTTTAACCAATTATTTGAGTTGCACTATAGTTGATTGTCCATCTCTCTTCGGCTGACCTGAACCATTCAACTGTTCCAATATTCCTATTATTTTTCTTACCAGACTCAATCTTTTGTAACAAAAAATGTTGTAGAAAATAACATTTTAGAAGTCTACTTATTTGTTGTATTGCTCTTAAAGGGGTTGGTATTGAGATAATTTGGTAACATTTCATGTTATGATTGCAGTGTGAGGCGAATTACAGTGCATGTACACACATACACTCAGTGGCCAGTTTATTAGGTACACCACATAAATGCTTTGCTCCTACAGTGAGCCAAGTGGATGTGGTTTGCTATATAAAGGAATCAGATAGGCATCGAGACATTCAGTTACTGTTCCATTGACCGTTAGAATGGGGGAAAACTAGTGACCCAAGTGACTGGGCGTGGTGTGATCGTTGGTTCCAGTATCTCGGAAACGGCCGGCCTCCTGGGTTTTTCCACTCGCGACAGTCAGCGGGAGTCCTGCGGACGAAAACAGCTTGTTGAAGAGAAAGTCGAAGGAAAATGGCAAGAATCGTGCAAGCGAACAGGCAGGCAAATAACGGCACAGTATAACAGTGGTGTGCTGAACGGCATCTTGGAACGCACAACTCTTCGGACCGGGTTCCACTCCTATCAGCTAAAAACAAGAAGAAGAAGCGGATCCAGCAGGGACACCATCACCAACACTGGACAGTTGAAGAGTGGAAAAACATCGCCTGGTCTGACAAATCCCAGTTCCTGTTGCATCATGCTGATGGCAGGGTCAGGATTTAGCATAAGCAGCATGAGTCCATGGCCCCATCCTGCCTGGTGTCAACGGTACAGGCTGGTGGTGGTGATGTCGGGAATGTTTTTCTGGCACACGTTAGGTGCCAATTTGAGCAAGGTTTCCATGTCCGGAATAATTCAGGCTGTTCTGAACGCAAAGGGGAGTCCAACCTGGTACTAGATGGGTGTACCTAATAAACTGGAAACATATAAAGTATATTATATTCAGAAGAGTAGCTGTATCTTTCAGAAATGTGGTTGATTTTTGAATCTATAAAGGCATATGGATGGGGCTTCTGTGTTAGGCTGGTATTCAATCAAACACCAATACAGGAAAACCTGCACCGTGGAAAAACATTACCACTTTGCGGAACATGAAAGTCGTGATTTGATAAACAATGTTTACTGGTTGAAAAATAATTAGAAAACAAACGCTCACTCGTTTGAATGATTCAAAGAAAGGGTGATTTTTTTGTTGTTGCATTGGAGAGAAGAAAAAAAATCCCATCTTGTGTCTTTTGATTGATTTTAATCCAAACCTTCATCTGTTCTGATTAGCAGAGAGAGATTCTTCCAGAAACGTTTACCAAAGCATGGTCTGAAACACTTCCTTACTTTGGGTTTCTTCGTATTTATTTCCTCCAGATACATTTTTTGTGCTTCCTGGTTTCTTTCTCGTGTTGAAGTAACTGCTCTCTTCTGTGGATTTGTGGAACTAGTTTTGTACTGTAGAATTGTGGTGTCACTTCTAAAGCCCTCCCCATTGGCCAAACAACTTTTTTTCTCTATTGGTTCCTGTACGGAAGTTTAACTGTCCACTCGCTTATTAAAACACATGAACTTGACAGATGCACATGGATGATAGAAATCAAGAGTTCTTGGTTTGGCCCCATACGAAAAACCCTTTTTTATGCTTCTAAGTAGAACCCTTTTGGTGGTGCGAAAGGTACTACCACGTAGAACATTGCATTAGTGAAAGGAAAGTGTTTATTTTTCGGAGGGTTCTCCTTATGGGGGGAACAATTTGAAGAACCCTTTTATGGTTCTAGGTAGCGCCGCCTTTTAAGAGGGTACAGCATGTGGTGTTCAACACAAAGTGGCGCTGTCCAAAGTAAAGATGTGGTCGAGGCGTATGAGACTTAAGGTGTGAAATGGCTGCAGTTCAAATGAGGTTTAAGTTGGTGTGGTTTTAGTTATGTTGTGATAATTTATAAGCCTATATACTGTTGGCAACACGGTAGTATTGCAATGAACACGACCTGAAGTGCAAGTCCGATAACCTAAATACCAGGTATTATGCAAAAGTTTGGGGTCTCATGTCTTTTTAGTTATTTTTTTTTACTATTTTTGATTTGCTTATGCAGAATTTGTTTTCTAATAAATCTCTAGCTTTTTGAAGTGGGGTAAGATTGAAAAGTTGACATTGTATTGTGAAATACAGAGTTAGTATATATTATTTTAACATTTGATTTGACACACACACACACAGTGCTGTATGAAAGCATAGTGCCGATAATGATTAGTTACATTGTGATTCTGTATGGAGGTGAATAAATCATTTTTATTTTTCCCCTTTACAAAAATATACATCTCCTGGTTTTGTTTGTTTCTTCTCGACGAGAATCTGAATTCATGAAGATATATTTTCACCACAAGGTTCTCACCTTTTACCTGTTTAACCCTTTCAAGGAAGCACATTTTTTTTCCCCTAAACTGGTTTGGTGTAGAACTCGTCCTCTCTTAGAATACAGGCTCCGAGTGCTGATCCTGGATCAGTTCTCTTGACGGCGCTATGGATGCAAGATCAGTATGTTACATTTAAAATGTAAAAAATACAGATTGTGCCTTTTTTTAAAGCAGTTTATTGATTTTTTAAAAAGGGGACTTGCAGTGTTAACAACACTTGTATAGCTTAATCTCTTGGGATCTACGTAAACAACTGCTACTGTAGTATTTTGTCGGGAAGGAATGGGGGAAAACGAGCAGCAGTAGCTTGCAGAGAGAGAGGGGTGGAGCTTTTCGTTCCGGTTCAGCTCCTCATTTTAAACAACGCATCGACCCAGAACTTCAATCAGCTGACCAATTATGCAAGACATTAGTTCTGGATTAAGAACATTTGATTCCTTATTTGAGCTCTAAAAAGCAGATAACACTGAAGCATTCTGAATTTAAAGTGCTTTTTCAACATCAAAACACAAAACAGTATTGCAGCAATAACAGTGACCTCTGTGACTTTTTTTTATCGGGAAAGAAACGTCACATCCAGAATATTGCAAAGAAAAAACGTGTTTTACATTTCAATATAATGTAACATTGCACATCTATATTAAATAAATCACTGTCTTCAACCATGTCTTTCATTTCATTGTATGGTTTGATTTTAAATGGCCCAGTAATGTAAAATAATTTCTGAAATGAATCTACTCTGAGTACAACATATTGTCTGGACAGATGAGAATGGCTATTCACATTTCTTTTATTTATTTAAAAAATGTAAATCAAATAAATGTAACCTAGCCTGAGCAGAAAGAATGCTACAAAATGGGACCTTTTCAGCTAATGCCAGGCATACGCTACACATTTTCATGATCGGGCTGAAATCCTATGAACTTGGGCTAGGTTGTTTTGAGAGGTCAAGGACACAACGGCTGTTGGCTGTCCCGATACATTTTCTTAAAATGTTGGTCGTGCATCTTGTATGAGCAGTGTTCTACGACGCGATTGGGCAAGGGGCCAATGAGAACGCCGCATGTAAGACCTAAAGAGACGGTGAAGAGGGACGCAACAACACGCCCGGTGTGGACCGAGGTGATGGGAGCCTGATTGGTGGAGCTGTGGAGAAAACACAACTGCCTTTTTTTAAATGGGTGAGTTGGTGTTAAGTGGCCCGATGAACAGCGTTTCATCATTATTTATTCCATTGGTCCTTAACGTGAAATCTCCACGCACCGGGGCCATGCAAAATGAACTCCAATATTACGTCCTTATTCTGCACATAATGTGCACTCCAATAAATCAGCTGTTTTTGTTACGACACTTTTTCCCCCTATGACAATGGAGAAAACACTAGGGAATAACAGTGTAACGTGAGCACCCACATCCTGGGGTTGAACATGGACGGAATTAAAGATTTGTGAAAAGGGAATTTTAAAAAAATTATTAAAATCAGGAAATGTGAGCAATTACAAGTTACGATTTTAGAAGTATTGTAGTGTATGCCCAGCATAGGGATTTGTATTGTGTAAAATAAGAAGTGCAATATTATGAGCTGACACAACACATTGTGAGTACATTCCTGTGGACGGTTATTATTCTGAACTGAAAAAAGTGAAGTTACCCTGTTGGTCAGATTCATGCTGCTCACTCATTCTTTCATGTTATAGAAGGAAAAAAAACTATTTATAGAATTTAAAAACTCGGTCAATATGAGCAGTGTGTTATATGAGGACTTCCATTTTATCTGCTATTTGTATGTTGGAAAGTGGACATGAATATTCAGAATGAATGAAACCCCAAAATTAACTAGCCTAAAATTCAGTCGGTGCTAACATTTCACTCCTTTGCCTCAGGGGTCACGTTAAATGCAGAATTCTGCGTTGTTCACCACGCATGAGTAAATAAGAATTTGTTCTAAACTGACTTTAAAAAATATATCATTTTTAGTGAGATATCTTGTTGCGTTTTGGAAACGCAGTTCTAAAATGCTACTTATTGTAATTTCTGCTCGGCATCAGACTCATTTTGTCCTTCTGTTGCACTTCTCCGCTTGGATGAGAATTCACCAACGCGCATTTTATCAGCAGACAGCGCTCTGACCGCGTAGCTACTTTCCTCCGGTACAATGATTAACCCGAAGAAAAACATTAGGAGCTGGCTACATTCTATGATAAACTGAAATCTGATGACCATGCGTCGTTTTAGCAAAAACAAATACCTTACTTTTTCATTGTAAACTCATTTACTTGAGTGGCTGCTACGCCAAATAGCATTTATACTTCTGTTGTCATCTGATGAAAATTAAGCTATTTTGTGAATGTGTTGCACTAATGTATTTTCTGTGAAGGAAATCTATAGCTGCACGTTCCTGATCACTATATTGAAGCAGACAACAAATAAACGTGACTTTCAATATTAAAACGCAGGTGAAAAATGCAGACTTCTGAACTCTTAACACGACCCCTGTGCCTCCTCACGCCAAACATGTTTGGAGTGCAAATGTTGGCACAAACAGACTAGATTCTCAACGGTAAACAATAAACCATTATTCAAGAAGTCAGATACAAATTATTAAAAAAATGGGAGGGCTGTCAATGACATTGGTTGTACTCTCCACTTCTCTGGCTCAGTGCCATTTCCTTTAACGACCACTTGACTTACAACCAATTTGAAAAGAAAATGACTCATCAATACAAAACTGAATGTGCAGTTCAAATGGAATCGACCTCAAACTCTCCCTTCAGAGGTCAAGACGAGCTGTAGCTACTGTACATCTGTCCGACAGACCACGTCCCCGGTCCCAGAGCCTGTATTCACACAAAGCTGATCTAGGATCAGGAACCCACTTGTCCATATAATCTTATTCATTATATATATACACATTATGATATAACCGTCAAAACTGAGCCTAGATCAGCACTCCTAACATTTGTGAATACAGACCCGGAGCAAACTGACCATCGAGCTAAATGACAACCACTAAGTGATCATGGTATTGAAGGGCATCCTAGCCTCCTCTTCCTCCTCCTCCTCCAGAGCACTCCTCGTCTCCGGCCCATCTGGGCAGAAAATGAGCCGGAGCAGCGTCAACCCGCCTCTGACCAGCAGCCTCAGCAACAGGAAAGCAAACGGCACCGTAATCTCCATCAGGTGGAAAATAGACGCGCTGAATTTACTGAGAATACAGGTGAGGAAGAAGGTCCCCAGGGCCACGCACGGGTACAGCGCCAGCTTGGCCAACATGAAGGCGTGCTCACGACCGCCGTAACGCACATAAGGGTGTAGCGTCTCGCGTTCGCTGAACAGCGCCGCCACCCAGATGGCGAGCTGGAAGACGCCGGCGAAGAAGATGATGACGCAGCTGATCTGGATGGCCTCCAGCTCGTTGCGGGAGTTACGGGGGAACTCGTGGGTCAGCTGGTAGGCCAAGGGCAGGCCCCCTACGAAGGCCAGAGAGAAGGTGTTGAGGAGGCCCATGAAACGAGTGGTCCTGGATGAAGAGTCAGAGACAGAGGTAGGTAATAAAACATCACGGTCATTGTGAGTAAAACTTTCCCACAACAGTATAATTCTAATGTACAATACACTCATTTTCTTTACCTTTAACCTGACAACTGCAGATATTAAAAAAACGATATAACATTTTTTAAATGTAAATTTATTTGATGAATTGAATTTGTTCTATATTACCTGGTGACGTGAAGGAAGAGAGAGTGATGGACAAACCAGAGGAGAGCCACGGTAGCGAAGGAGCCAAAGTAGGCCAGGTACTCTGGACCATAGTTCTGCAGGGCAGCCACCAGACTGCCACCATACTGTTTCTGGACCATCACTGGGTCGGGGACATTGTCCTCGCTGGAGAAAGACATCTTTACCATCATTATTTTACAGGGCCTCCTCCCTGCTTAAATAAACATTTACAAATTAGCATCATTTAAATTACAACAATATTCATCTTCCTGCCCGCCCCTCCGCCCGCCCGCCACCCCAAACAGAAACACTGACCATATGTCTAAGATGAGTAGAGTAGCTACGATGGCAAACACACCATCGCTGAAGGCCTCCACCCTCTCCTTGCTGAGGGGTTCGTTTGGATGGTACGTATAAAACATCATGGAATCAGGCGTCTCCTCCACCTGGCCTGAGGGGTAACCAGCACATACTTTTGGTCAAGTAGTGTATGTGGACACCTGCTCGTCAAACATCTCATTCTAAAATCACCGGTATTAATATGGTGATGTAACAGCCTCCATGTTAGGACATTGCTGCTATAACAGCCTCCACTCTTCTGGGAAGGCTTTTCCACTAGATGTTGGATCATTGCTGTTATAACAGCCTCCACTCTTCTGGGAAGGCTTTCCACTAGATGTTGGGACATTGCTGCTATAACAGCCTTCACTCTTCTGGGAAGGCTTTCCACTAGATGTTGGAACATTGCTGCTATAACAGTCTCCACTCTTCTGGGAAGGCTTTCCACTAGATGTTGGGACATTGCTGCTATAACAGCCTTCACTCTTCTGGGAAGGCTTTCCACTAGATGTTGGGACTTGCTTCCATTCAGACACAAGCGCATTAGTGATGTTGGGCGATTTGGCCTGGCACGCAGTCTGCGTTCCAATTCATCCCAATGGTGTTTGATGGGGTTGAGGTCAGGGTCTGTGCAGGCCAGTCAAGTTCCTCCAGACCGATCTCGACAAACCATTTCTGTATGGATCTAGCTTTGTGCACGGGGGCATTGTCATGCTGAAACTGGTTGACTGAAACCCCAAACTGTTGCTACAATGTTGGAAGCACAGAATAGTCTATATTGTATGCTGTAGCGTAAAGACTTCCCTTCACTGGAACTAAGGGGCCCGAACCATGAAAAACAGCCCGAGACCATTATTCCTCCTCCAACAAACTTTACAGTTGGCACTATGCATTGGGGCAGGTAGCGTTCTCCTGGCATCCGCCAAACCCAGATTCTCTGTCGGACTCCCAGATGGTGAAGCGTGATTCATCACTCCAGAGAACTCGTTTCCACTGCTCCAGAGTCCAATGGCGGCGAGCTTTACACCACTCCAGCCGACACTTGGCATTGTGCATAGTGATCTTAGGCATGCTGCTCGGCCATGGAAACCCATTTCAGTTGACTGGGGGGCAGCTTTAGCAGGGCAGAAATTTGACGAACTGACTTGTTTGAAAGGTGGCATCCTATGACAGTGCCACGTTGAAAGTCACGGAGCTCTTCAGTAAAGCCATTCTACTGCCAATGTTTGTCTATGGAGATTGCATGGGTGTGGCTAAAATAGCCGAAACAACTAATTTGAAGGGGTGTCCACATACATACACTATACACTATATATACAAAAGTAAAGTCAGCATAACACACAGGTGTAGAACAGCAGTCTGGGGCCTTCTACATTTGGCCTGAACACAACAGATCCAGCAGTCTGGGGCCTTCTACATTTGGCCTGAACACAACAGATCCAGCAGTCTGGGGGCTTTCTATATTTGGCCTGAACACAACAGATCCAGCAGTCTGGGGGCCTTCTATATTTGGCCTGAACACAACAGATCCAGCAGTCTGGGGGCTTTCTATATTTGGCCTGAACACAACAGATCCAGCAGTCTGGGGGCTTTCTATATTTGTCCTGAACACAACAGATCCAGCAGTCTGGGGGCTTTCTATATTTGGCCTGAACACAACAGATCCAGCAGTCTGGGGGCTTTCTATATTTGTCCTGAACACAACAGATCCAGCAGTCTGGGGGCCTTCTATATTTGGCCTGAACACAACAGATCTCTTCAACTTACAAATTAAATATATTGTGATTTAACGGTAGTTAAAGTCTGTCTGTCTTCAACCTCAATGTACTGTTAGGTTATTTGTTTATACCCAACATTTGACAATCTAAATAATAAATAAAGAATCTCAACCTTATTTCAACCTAAACGTAGCAATTGGCATCCATGTATAACATACTCACCGATAGCTTTGCTGCGGCACCATTTTAGAGACTGGGAGATGTAAGGCAGGAAGATTACGATGGCTAGGATCACATAGGACTGAAAGACAACGGGAGAACGTTAGGACTGAAAGACAACGTTAGGACTGAAAGACAACGTTAGGACTGAAAGACAACGTTAGGACTGAAAGACAACGTTAGGATCACATAGGACTGAAAGACAACGGGAGAACGTTAGGACTGAAAGAAAACGTTAGGACTGAAAGACAACGTTAGGACTGAAAGACAACGTTAGGACTGAAAGACAACGGGAGAACGTTAGGACTGAAAGAAAACGTTAGGACTGAAAGACAACGTTAGGACTGAAAGACAACGTTAGGATCACATGGGACTGAAAGACAACGTTAGGATCACATGGGACTGAAAGACAACGGGAGAACGTTAGGACTGAAAGACAACGTTAGGACTGAAAGACAACGTTAGGACTGAAAGACAACGTTAGGATCACATGGGACTGAAAGACAACGTGAGAACGTTAGGACTGAAAGACAACGTTAGGACTGAAAGACAACGTTAGGATCACATGGGACTGAAAGACAACGTGAGAACGTTAGGACTGAAAGACAACGTTAGGACTGAAAGACAACGTTAGGACTGAAAGACAACGTTAGGACTGAAAGACAACGTTAGGACTGAAAGACAACGTTAGGATCACATGGGACTGAAAGACAACGGGAGAACGTTAGTAATGATATGGGACTGAAGAGAACATCTTGTTACAAGAGGCTAAGACTATTTGAATTATTACTAAATGAATTATGTTTACAAGCAGACTGTAAAAAAACATTGATAAAAGATATACAGAACAGATATCCCACTGGGCAAAACCCTACCCTACACACCTCACTGAGGCAATAATTCTAACAATACACACACCTCACTGGGGCAATAGTTCTAACAATACACACACCTCACTGGGGCAATAGTTCTAACAATACACACTCTCACTGGGGCAATAATTCTAACAATACACACACCTCACTGGGGCAATAGTTCTAACAATACACACACCTCACTGGGGCAATAATTCTAACAATACACACTCTCACTGGGGCAATAGTTCTAACAATACACACTCTCACTGGGGCAATAGTTCTAACAATACACACACCTCACTGGGGCAATAATTCTAACAATACACACTCTCACTGGGGCAATAGTTCTAACAATACACACACCTCACTGGGGCAATAGTTCTAACAATACACACACCTCACTGGGGCAATAGTTCTAACAATACACACACCTCACTGGGGCAATAGTTCTAACAATACACACTCTCACTGGGGCAATAGTTCTAACAATACACACTCTCACTGGGGCAATAGTTCTAACAATACACACTCTCACTGGGGCAATAGTTCTAACAATACACACACCTCACTGGGGCAATAGTTCTAACAATACACACACCTCACTGGGGCAATAGTTCTAACAATACACACTCTCACTGGGGCAATAATTCTAACAATACACACTCTCACTGGGGCAATAATTCTAACAATACACACACCTCACTTTTTAGTCCCAGAGGAGAGAGGAGGAAAAGGGAGAAGCTGAGAAAACAAAAAGAGAAGACGACCGACTTACCATCTGAAAGAAGATGAATGAGAAGATACTGGCGAAGAAGCACATGATGGGGACCCTCATGATGACCTTCAGGATGTGATGTTTATAGAACACCTGGTTCTCCGACACCTGGATCTGGTCGTTGAGCAGGAACGGGCGGCTGAAGCCGTACACCACTATAACAGCCTGGGGAGGGAGGGAAGTAGAGGGGAGCGAGGGAAGTAGAGGGAGGGGAGGAAGGAGGGGGGGAGGAGTAGAGGGGAGGAAGGGAAGTAGAGGGGAGGAAGTAGAGGGGAGCGAGGGAAGTAGAGGGGAGGGAGGGAAGTAGAGGGGAGGAAGTAGAGGGGAGCGAGGGAAGTAGAGGGGAGCGAGGGAAGTAGAGGGGAGCGAGGGAAGTAGAGGGGAGCGAGGGAAGTAGAGGGGAGCGAGGGAAGTAGAGGGGAGGAAGTAGAGGGCAGGGGGAGGAAGTAGAGGGGAGGGAGGGAAGTAGAGGGGAGGAAGTAGAGGGGGGGGAAGTAGAGGGGAGGGAGGGAAGTAGAGGGGGGAGGGAAGAAGGGAAGTAGAGGGGGGGTGGAAGTAGAGGGGAGGGAAGGAGTAGAGGGTAGGGAAGTAGAAGGGAAGTAGAGGGAAGGAGGGGAGGGAAGTAGAGGGAGGGAGGTAAGGAGAGAAGTAGAGGGGAGGGAGGGAAGTAGAGGGGAGGGAAGGTGGGATGTAGAGGGAAGGGAGAGAAGGAGAGAAGTAGAGGGAAGGAGAGAAGTAGAGGGGAGAGAAGTAGAGGGGAGGGAGAGAAGGTGGGAAGTAGAGGGAAGGGAGAGAAGGAGAGGGGAGAGAAGTAGAGGGGAGGGAGAGAAGGAGAGAAGTAGAGGGAAGGAGAGAAGTAGAGGGGAGAGAAGTAGAGGGGAGGGAGAGAAGGTGGGAAGTAGAGGGGAGGGAGGTAAGGAGGGAAGGGAGGAAGTAGAGGGGAGGGAGGGAAGGTGGGAAGTAGAGGGGAGGGAGGTAAGGAGGGAAGGGAGGTAAGGAGGGAAGTAGAGGGGAGGGAGGGAAGGTGGGAAGTAGAGGGGAGAGAGGGAAGTAGAGGGGAGGGAAGTAGAGAGGGAGGGAGGTAGGGAGGGAGGGAGGGGAGGGAGGGAAGGTGGGAAGTAGAGAGGGAGGGAGGGAAGGAGGGAAGGGAGGGAGGGAGGGAGGTAAGGAGGGGAGGGAAGGTGGGAAGTAGAGGGGAGGTAAGGAGTAGAGTAGAGAGGGAGGGAGGGAGGTAAGGAGGGAAGTAGAGGGAAGGGAGGTAAGGAGGGAAGTAGAGGGAAGGGAGGTAAGGAGGGAAGTAGAGGGAGGGAGGGAAGGAGGGAAGTAGAGAGGGAGGGGAGGGAGGGAAGTAGAGAGGGAGGGAGGTAAGGAGGGAAGTAGAGGGAGGGAAGGAGGGAGGGAGGTAAGGAGGGAAGTAGAGGGAGGGAAGGAGGGAAGTAGAGGGAGGGAGTGAGGGAAGGAGGGAAGGAGGGAAGTAGAGGGGAGGGGAGGGAGGGAAGGAGGGAAGTAGAGGAGGGGAGGGAGGGAAGGAGGGAAGTAGAGGAGAGGGAAGTAGAGAGGGAGGGAGGTAAGGAGGGAAGTAGAGGGGAGGGGAGGGAGGGAGGGAAGTAGAGGGAGGGAAGGAGGGAAGTAGAGGGAGGGAGTGAGGGAAGTAGAGGGGAGAGGAGGGAGGTAAGGAGGGAAGTAGAGGAGAGGGAAGGTGGGAAGTAGAGGGGAGGGGAGTGAGGGAAGGAGGGAAGTAGAGGGGAGGGAAGGAGGGAGGTAGAGAGGGAGGGAGGGAAGGAGGGAGGGAGGTAAGGAGGGAAGTAGAGGGGAGGGAGGTAAGGGATTCAACCATAGTTTGACTGTGTAATTACACCAAGAAAAACAACATGTAATGATGCGGAAGGTTGCGAGTTAAGAAATTACACACACACACACACACACACACACACACAGCGTATCCTCACCTGAATGAAGCCTAACACCATGACGCAGGCACAGAACAGGAGGATTCCCAAGATGTTCTCAGGAAACGTCGCCATGAGGGAGAACTGCAGAGGAAAACAAATGATGTGTAAAGAGGGACTGTGTTCTTATTGAACAAGTTCAGACAGCAACTCCCCATTTAATCTGATGACACATTTCCTACCAGTCAGCCAGGTAGTCAGTCAGTAGGGCCGGGACCATACCAGTCAGTCAGTCAGTAGGGCCATGACCATACCAGTCAGTCAGTCAGTAGGGCCGTGACCATACCAGTCAGTCAGTCAGTAGGGCCATGACCATACCAGTCAGTCAGTCAGTAGGGCCGTGACCATACCAGTCAGTCAGTAGAGTCGGGACCATACCAGCCAGTCAGTAGAGTCGGGACCATACCAGTCAGTCAGTAGGGCCGGGACCATACCAGCCAGTCAACCAGTCAGTAGGGCCGTGACCATACCAGTCAGTCAGTAGGGCCGTGACCATACCAGCCAGTCAACCAGCCAGTCAGTAGAGCCGGGACCATACCAGTCAGTCAGTAGAGCCGGGACCATACCAGCCAGTCAGTAGAGTCGGGACCATACCAGTATCGCGATACAAAACACAAAGCAGATTTAACTTGTTTAAGGAAAAACGGCCTTGATGTCGGTAACAAACACGTTGTCATCCACAGTTACATGCATTTATTATCCAGGCTACACACACACACACACACACACACACACACACACACACACACTACATACCGCAGCTTTTTAAAAGGACCAACGAGTTTTGTCTGCTTCATGTTTTTTGCCATGGACAAAATATAATGATACGGGTCTCGGCCCTATCGGTCAGTCAGTGTAAAGTTCACATCCCTCCCCTGACTGATGATACGGGTATGGTCTCGGCCCTATCGGTCAGTCAGTGTAAAGTTCACATCCCTCCCCTGACTGATGATACGGGTATGGTCTAGGCCATATCGGTCAGTCAGTGTAAAGTTCACACCCCTCCCCTGACTGATGATACGAGTCTCGGCCCAGTCAGTGTAAAGTTCACATCCCCCCGACTGATGATACGGGTCTCGGCCCTATCGGTCAGTCAGTGTAAAGTTCACATCCCCCCCTGACTGATGATACGGGTATGGTCTCGACCCTATCGGTCAGTCAGTGTAAAGTTCACATCCCTCCCCTGACTGATGATACGGGTATGGTCTCGGGCCCTATCGGTCAGTCAGTGTAAAGTTCACATCCCTCCCCTGACTGATGATACGGGTATGGTCTCGGCCCTATCGGTCAGTCAGTGTAAAGTTCACATCCCCCCCTGACTGATGATACGGGTCTCGGCCCTATCGGTCAGTCAGTGTAAAGTTCACATCCCTCCCCTGACTGAAGATACGGGTATGGTCTCGGGCCCTATCGGTCAGTCAGTGTAAAGTTCACATCCCTCCCCTGACTGATGATACGCGTATGGTCTCGGCCCTATCGGTCAGTCAGTGTAAAGTTCACATCCCCCCCTGACTGATGATACGGGTATGGTCTAGGCCCTATCGGTCAGTCAGTGTAAAGTTCACATCCCCCCCTGACTGATGATACGGGTATGGTCTCGGCCCTATCGGTCAGTCAGTGTAAAGTTCACATCCCTCCCCTGACTGATGATACGTGTATGGTCTCGGCCCTATCGGTCAGTCAGTGTAAAGTTCACATCCCTCCCCTGACTGATGATACGGGTATGGTCTAGGCCCTATCGGTCAGTCAGTGTAAAGTTCACATCCCTCCCCTGACTGATGATACAGGTATGGTCTAGGCCCTATCGGTCAGTCAGTGTAAAGTTCACACCCCTCCCCTGACTGATGATACGGGTCTCGGCCCTATCGGTCAGTCAGTGTAAAGTTCACATCCCCCCTGACTGATCTAGCCCGATTCAGACTCACTGTGTATGGCAGAAAGGTGATCAACATCATACAAGCCTAGAAGAGAAAAAGGGAAGGTTTAGACCACAGTAAAACACATGGCTTCACTACATGGTGAATCATACCACCGTTACAATGACAGAAGTGAAACTGTTTTAGTGAGTTATTAATGAAAGGACATGTCCTATATCCTGACCAACTGGCCCGGTGCTTTGGTGTTATATCCTGACCAAGTGGCTTGATGCTATACCCTGACCAACTGGCCCAGTGCTTTGATGCTATACCCTGACCAACTGGCCCAGTGCTTTGATGCTATACCCTGACCAACTGGCCCAGTGCTTTGATGCTATATCCTGACCAACTGGCCCAGTGCTTTGATGCTATATCCTGACCAACTGGCCCAGTGCTTTGATGCTGTATCCTGACCAATCCTGACCAACTGGCCCAGTGCTTTGATGCTGTATCCTGACCAACTGGCCCAGTGCTTTGATGCTATATCCTGACCAACTGGCCCAGTGCTTTGATGCTGTATCCTGACCAACTGGCCCAGTGCTTTGATGCTGTATCCTGACCAACTGGCCCAGTGCTTTGATGCTATACCCTGACCAACTGGCCCAGTGCTTTGATGCTATACCCTGACCAACTGGCCCAGTGCTTTGATGCTATACCCTGACCAACTGGCCCAGTGCTTTGATGCTACATCATGACCAACTGGCCCGGTGCTTTGATGCTATATCCTAACCAACTGGCCCAGTGCTTTGATGCTGTATCCTGACGGTTCATGTCCCCAAGTGGGCACACAATATAAGAGAGGTATATTGAGCCATTATGTGTGGTGTGCTGCAGGGTGGTGTGGTGTGTTGCAGGGTGGTGTGGTGTGTTGCAGGGTGGTGTGGTGTGTTGCAGGGTGGTGTGGTGTGTTGCAGGGTGGTGTGGTGTGTTGCAGGGTGGTGCGGTGTGTTGCAGGGTGGTGCGATGTGGTGTGCTGCAGGGTGGTGTGCTGCAGGGTGGTGTGGTGTGATGTGGTGTGTTGCAGGGTGGTGTGGTGTGGTGTGCTGCAGGGTGGTGTGCTGCAGGGTGGTGTGCTGCAGGGTGGTGTGGTGTGATGTGGTGTGCTGCAGGGTGGTGTGGTGTGGTGTGCTGCAGGGTGGTGTGATGTGGTGTGCTGCAGGGTGGTGTGATGTGGTGTGCTGCAGGGTGGTGTGGTGTGGTGTGTTGCAGGGTGGTGTGGTGTGATGTGCTGCAGGGTGGTGTGGTGTGTTGCAGGGTGATGTGGTGTGTTGCAGGGTGGTGTGGTGTGCTGCAGGGTGGTGTGGTGTGCTGCAGGGTGGTGTGGTGTGATGTGCTGCAGGGTGGTGTGGTGTGTTGCAGGGTGATGTGGTGTGTTGCAGGGTGGTGTGGTGTGCTGCAGGGTGGTGTGGTGTGCTGCAGGGTGGTGTGGTGTGTTGCAGGGTGGTGCGATGTGGTGTGCTGCAGGGTGGTGTGCTGCAGGGTGGTGTGGTGTGATGTGGTGTGTTGCAGGGTGGTGCGATGTGGTGTGCTGCAGGGTGGTGTGGTGTGGTGTGTTGCAGGGTGGTGTGGTGTGGTGTGCTGCAGGGTGGTGTGCTGCAGGGTGGTGTGGTGTGCTGCAGGGTGGTGTGGTGTGATGTGCTGCAGGGTGGTGTGGTGTGTTGCAGGGTGATGTGGTGTGTTGCAGGGTGGTGTGGTGTGCTGCAGGGTGGTGTGGTGTGGTGCAGGGTGGTGTGGTGTGTTGCAGGGTGGTGTGGTGTGATGTGCTGCAGGGTGGTGTGGTGTGTTGCAGGGTGATGTGGTGTGTTGCAGGGTGGTGTGCTGTGCTGCAGGGTGGTGTGGTGTGCTGCAGGGTGGTGTGGTGTGATGTGCTGCAGGGTGGTGTGCTGTGCTGCAGGGCGGTGTGGTGTGCTGCAGGGTGGTGTGGTGTGATGTGCTGCAGGGTGGTGTGGTGTGGTGCAGGGCGGTGTGGTGTGCTGTAGGGTGGTGTGGTGTGCTGCAGGGTGGTGTGGTGTGATGTGCTGTGCTGCAGGGTGGTGTGGTGTGCTGCAGGGTGGTGTGGGGTGGTGTGCTGCAGGGTGGTGTGGTGTGCTGTGGTGTGCTGCGTTGTGGTGTGGTGTGCTGCAGGGTGGTGTGCTGTGGGGTGGTGTGCTGCGGGGTGGTGTGGTGTGCTGCAGGGTGGTGTGGTGTGCTGCAGGGTGGTGTGGTGTGCTGCAGGGTGGTGTGGTGTGATGTGGTGTGCTGCAGGGTGGTGTGGTGTGCTGCAGGGTGGTGTGGTGTGCTGTGGTGTGCTGCAGGGTGGTGTGGTGTGCTGTGGTGCAGAGTGGTGTGGTGTGCTGCAGGGTGGTGTGGTGTGCTGCAGAGTGGTGTGGTGTGCTGCAGGGTGGTGTGATGTGGTGTGCTGCAGGGTGGTGTGATGTGGTGTGCTGCAGGGTGGTGTGGTGTGCTGCAGAGTGGTGTGGTGTGCTGCAGGGTGGTGTGGTGTGCTGTGGTGTGCTGCGTTGTGGTGTGGTGTGCTGCAGGGTGGTGTGGTGTGCTGTGGGGTGGTGTGCTGCAGGGTGGTGTGGTGTGCTGCAGGGTGGTGTGGTGTGCTGCAGGGTGGTGTGGTGGGATGTGGTGTGCTGCAGGGTGGTGTGGTGTGCTGCAGGGTGGTGTGGTGTGCTGTGGTGTGCTGCAGGGTGGTGTGATGTGGTGTGCTGCAGGGTGGTGTGGTGTGCTGCAGAGTGGTGTGGTGTGCTGCAGAGTGGTGTGGTGTGGTGTGCTGCAGGGTGGTGTGATGTGGTGTGCTGCAGGGTGGTGTGGTGTGCTGCAGAGTGGTGTGGTGTGCTGCAGGGTGGTGTGGTGTGCTGTGGTGTGCTGCGTTGTGGTGTGGTGTGCTGCAGGGTGGTGTGGTGTGCTGTGGGGTGGTGTGCTGCAGGGTGGTGTGGTGTGCTGCAGGGTGGTGTGGTGTGCTGCAGGGTGGTGTGGTGGGATGTGGTGTGCTGCAGGGTGGTGTGGTGTGCTGCAGGGTGGTGTGGTGTGCTGTGGTGTGTTGCAGGGTGGTGCGATGTGGTGTGCTGCAGGGTGGTGTGCTGCAGGGTGGTGTGGTGTGATGTGGTGTGTTGCAGGGTGGTGCGATGTGGTGTGCTGCAGGGTGGTGTGGTGTGGTGTGTTGCAGGGTGGTGTGGTGTGGTGTGCTGCAGGGTGGTGTGCTGCAGGGTGGTGTGGTGTGCTGCAGGGTGGTGTGGTGTGATGTGCTGCAGGGTGGTGTGGTGTGTTGCAGGGTGATGTGGTGTGTTGCAGGGTGGTGTGGTGTGCTGCAGGGTGGTGTGGTGTGGTGCAGGGTGGTGTGGTGTGTTGCAGGGTGGTGTGGTGTGATGTGCTGCAGGGTGGTGTGGTGTGTTGCAGGGTGATGTGGTGTGTTGCAGGGTGGTGTGATGTGCTGCAGGGTGGTGTGGTGTGCTGCAGGGTGGTGTGGTGTGATGTGCTGCAGGGTGGTGTGCTGTGCTGCAGGGCGGTGTGGTGTGCTGCAGGGCGGTGTGGTGTGCTGTGCTGCAGGGTGGTGTGGTGTGGTGCAGGGCGGTGTGGTGTGCTGTAGGGTGGTGTGGTGTGCTGCAGGGTGGTGTGGTGTGATGTGCTGTGCTGCAGGGTGGTGTGGTGTGCTGCAGGGTGGTGTGGGGTGGTGTGCTGCAGGGTGGTGTGGTGTGCTGTGGTGTGCTGCGTTGTGGTGTGGTGTGCTGCAGGGTGGTGTGCTGTGGGGTGGTGTGCTGCGGGGTGGTGTGGTGTGCTGCAGGGTGGTGTGGTGTGCTGCAGGGTGGTGTGGTGTGCTGCAGGGTGGTGTGGTGGGATGTGGTGTGCTGCAGGGTGGTGTGGTGTGCTGCAGGGTGGTGTGGTGTGCTGTGGTGTGCTGCAGGGTGGTGTGGTGTGCTGTGGTGCAGAGTGGTGTGGTGTGCTGCAGGGTGGTGTGGTGTGCTGCAGAGTGGTGTGGTGTGCTGCAGGGTGGTGTGATGTGGTGTGCTGCAGGGTGGTGTGATGTGGTGTGCTGCAGGGTGGTGTGGTGTGCTGCAGAGTGGTGTGGTGTGCTGCAGGGTGGTGTGGTGTGCTGTGGTGTGCTGCGTTGTGGTGTGGTGTGCTGCAGGGTGGTGTGCTGCAGGGTGGTGTGGTGTGCTGCAGGGTGGTGTGGTGTGCTGCAGGGTGGTGTGGTGGGATGTGGTGTGCTGCAGGGTGGTGTGGTGTGCTGCAGGGTGGTGTGGTGTGCTGTGGTGTGCTGCAGGGTGGTGTGGTGTGCTGTGGTGCAGAGTGGTGTGGTGTGCTGCAGGGTGGTGTGGTGTGCTGCAGAGTGGTGTGGTGTGCTGCAGGGTGGTGTGATGTGGTGTGCTGCAGGGTGGTGTGATGTGGTGTGCTGCAGGGTGGTGTGGTGTGCTGCAGAGTGGTGTGGTGTGCTGCAGAGTGGTGTGGTGTGCTGCAGAGTGGTGTGGTGTGCTGCAGGGTGGTGTGGTGCAGAGTGGTGTGGTGTGCTGCAGAGTGGTGTGGTGTGCTGCAGAGTGATGTGGTGTGGTGTGCTGCAGGGTGGTGTGGTGTGCTGCAGGGTGGTGTGGTGCAGGGTGGTGTGGTGTGCTGCAGAGTGATGTGGTGTGGTGCAGGGTGGTGTGGTGCAGGGTGGTGTGGTGCAGGGTGGTGTGCTGCAGGGTGGTGTGGTGTGATGTGGTGTGCTGCAGGGTGGTGTGCTGCAGGGTGGTGTGGTGTGATGTGCTGCAGGGTGGTGTGCTGCAGGGTGGTGTGCTGCAGGGTGGTGTGGTGCGATGTGGTGTGGTGTGCTGCAGGGTGGTGTGGTGCAGGGTGGTGTGGTGTGGTGTGGTGTGCTGCAGGGTGGTGTGGTGTGCTGCAGGGTGGTGTGGTGTGGTTTTGAGAACCAGTAGTTCTTACTAGGTTGAGAAGTGCAAGGCAGTCATCAATACGTTCAATGACTTGAAATAACCTGTAAAAACACAGAGAGAGAAAGACGTGACCATCAGAGCATCTCTGAATGGTCAGACATGATACTATTTAACGCAGCAGTCAGTCCTTCCTTCCTTCCTTCCTTCAAGTTATCACAAATCTCAAATAAAATAACATTTTATTAGTCACATGCGCCGAATACAACAGGTGTAGTAGACCTCACCGTGAAATGCTGAATACAACAGGTGTAGTAGACCTCACAGTGAAATGCTGAATATAACAGGTGTAGTAGACCTCACAGTGAAATGCTGAATACAACAGGTGTAGTAGACCTCACAGTGAAATGCTGAATACAACAGGTGTAGTAGACCTCACAGTGAAATGCTGAATACAACAGGTGTAGTAGACCTCACAGTGAAATGCTGAATACAACAGGTGTAGTAGACCTCACAGTGAAATGCTGAATACAACAGGTGTAGTAGACCTTACAGTGAAATGCTGAATACAACAGGTGTAGTAGACCTCACAGTGAAATGCTGAATACAACAGGTGTAGTAGACCTCACAGTGAAATGCTGAATACAACAGGTGTAGTAGACCTCACCGTGAAATGCTGAATACAACAGGTGTAGTAGACCTCACAGTGAAATGCTGAATACAACAGGTGTAGTAGACCTCACAGTGAAATGCTGAATACAACAGGTGTAGTAGACCTTACAGTGAAATGCTGAATACAACAGGTGTAGTAGACCTCACAGTGAAATGCTGAATACAACAGGTGTAGTAGACCTCACAGTGAAATGCTGAATACAACAGGTGTAGTAGACCTCACCGTGAAATGCTGAATACAACAGGTGTAGTAGACCTCACAGTGAAATGCTGAATACAACAGGTGTAGTAGACCTCACCGTGAAATGCTGAATACAACAGGTGTAGTAGACCTCACCGTGAAATGCTGAATACAACAGGTGTAGTAGACCTCACCGTGAAAATGCTTACTGACGAGCCCCTAACCAACAACGCAGTTTAAAAAAAAATACAGATAAGAATAAGAGATAAAAGTAACAAGTAATTAAAGAGCAGCAGTGAAAAATAACAATATATACAGGGGGTACTGGTACAGAGTCAATGTGGAGGCTATATACAGGGGGTACCGATACAGAGTCAATGTGGAGGCTATATACAGGGGGTAGCGATACAGAGTCAATGTGCAGGGGCACCGGTTAGTTGAGTTAGTATGTACATGTAGGTAGAGTTATTAAAGTGACTATGCATAGATGACAACAGAGAGTGGCAGTGGTGTGGAGAGGGGGCAGTACAAATAGTCTGGGGAGCCATTTGACTAGATGTTCAGTAGTCTTATGGCTTGGGGGTAGAAGCTGTTTAGAAGCCTCTTGGACCCAGACTTGGCGCCCCGGTACCGCTTGCCGTGCGGTGACAGAGAACAGTCTATGGCTAGGGTGGCTGGAGTCTGACAACTTTTAGAGCCTTCCTCTGACACCGCCTGGTATAGAGGTCCTGGATGGCAGGAAGCTTGGCCCCAGTGATGTACTGGGCTGTTCACTCTACCCTCGGTAGTGCCTTGCGGTCGGAGGTCGAGCAGTTGCCATACCAGGCGGCGATGCAACCAGTCAGGAAGCTCTCTATGGTGCAGCTGTAGAACCTTTTGAGGATCTGAGAACCCATGCCAAATATTTTCAGTCTTCTGAAGGGGAATAGGTTTTGTCATGCCCTCTTCACAACTGTCTTGGTGTGCTTGGACCATGTTAGTTTGTTGGTGATGTGGACACCAAGGAACTTGAAGCTCTCAACCTGCTCCACTGCAGCCTCGTCAATGAGAATGGGGGGTGTGCTCGGTCCTCCTTTTCCTGTAGTCCACAATCATTTCCTTTGTCTTGATCACATGGAGGGAGAGGTTGTTGTCCTGGCACCACACGGCCAGGCCTCTGGTCTCCTGCCTATAGGCTGTCTTGTCGTTGTCGCTGAAAATATCAGAGAAGACACTTGATAGTTGGTCAGCGCATGCTCACAGTACACGTCCTGGTAATCCGTCTGGCCCTGCGTCCTTGTGAATGTTGACCAGTCTAAAGGTCTTACTCACATCGGTTGCGGAGAGCGTGATCACACAATCGTCCGGTACAGCTGGTGATCTCATGCATGTTTCAGTGTTATTTGCCTCGAAGCGAGCATAGAAGTAGTTTAGCTCATCTGGTAGGCTCTTGTCACTGGGCAGCTCCCGTCTGTGCTTCCCTTTGTAGTCTGTAATAGTTTACAAGCCCTGCCACATCCGACGAGTGTCGGAGCTAGTATGATTTGATCTTAGTCCTGTATTGACGCTTTGCCTGTTGGATGGTTCGTCAGAGGGCATAGCGGGATTTCTTATAAGCTTCCGGGTTAGAGTCCCGCTCCTTGAAAGCGGCAGCTCTAGCCTTTAGCAGTGCGAATGTTGCCTGTAATCCATGGCTTCTGGTTGGGGTATGTACGTGCAGTCACTGTGGGGACGACGTCATCAATGCTTTATTGACGAAGCCAATGACTGATGTGGTGTACTCCTCAAGGCCATTGGAGGAATCCCAGAACATATTCCAGTCTGTGCTACAAAAACAGTCCTGTAGCTTAGCATCTGCTTCATCTGACCACTTTTTTATTGATCTGGCCACTGGTGTTTCCTGCTTTAATTGTTGCTTGTCAGCAGGAATCAGGAGGATGGCATTATGGTCAGATTTGCAAAATGGAGGGCGAGGGAGAGCTTTGTATGCGTCTCTGTGTGTGGAGTAGAGGTGGTCCATACACATTTAACATGCTGATAGAAATTTGGTAAAACGGATTTAAGTTTCCCTGCATTAAAGTCCCCTGCTACTAGGAGCGCCGCCTCTGGGTGAACGTTTTCTTGTTTGCTTATGGCGGAATACTGCTCATTCAATGTTGTCTTAGTGCCAACCTCTGACTGTGGGGGTATGTAACAGCTACAAAGAATACATATGAAAAGTCTCTCGGTAGGTAGTGTGGTTTACAGCTTATCATGAGATACTCTACCTCAGGCGAGGAATAGCTCGACACTTCCTTAGATATCATGCAGAATAGCAGAATTGAGGGAAGTGGGGTTTCATTCGCCCGCATTCGAATTCTCAGGAGGCAGCCCGCTCTCCGGCCCCTCTTTACGCAGATCATGGAGGTCGTGGCCTGTTCCCGAAGGAGCCGTATATCCTCCGCCTCGTCAGAGTTGTGAAAGAAGAAAAATTATTCTGCTAGTCCGTGGTGAGTAATCGCAGTCCTGATGTCTAGAAGTTATTTTCAGTCATAAGAGATGGTAGCGGCAACATTATGTACAAAATAAAAAATAAAAAAAACTAAGTTACAAACAAACAAAAAAACAGTTGGGGGGGGGGGACGTAAAACATCTGCCTTCTGCTCCAGCGCCATCTTACTTTATCCAATCTAAATGAGTTTGATTAGTGAAACTAGTTATGTAACAGTATAACTTTAGACCGTCCCCTCGCCCCATACCCGGGCGCGAACCAGGGACCCTCTGCACACATCAACAACAGTCACCCTCGATGCATCGTTACCCATCGCTCCACAAAAGCCACTGCCCTTGCAGAGCAAAGGGGAACTACTACTTCAAGGTCTCAGAGCAAGTGACGTCACCGATTGAAACGCTATTTAGCGCGCAGCACCGCTAACTAAGCTAGCCGTTTCACATCCGTTACACTTGCTTACACCTATCCAATCAATATAGGCTAACTTTGTGCTTACCTCAAGAAACAAATGGTTTATTTGAACAGGGCATATGATAATCATGACCTATGACCTTACCTGATATGAGCAGCCCATGCTACGGTCACTATGAGGAAGGTCATCAGGTACACAGCTATCTTAGTGGTGAGCAGAACCTGCAGACTCTCCTTCAATTCCTACCAGACAGACAGAGATACTTTTTATTCAAGCGTTTCATCAGATGTTTCTGTATCAATTTTCAGAATATATTATTGGTCATATTCTATACATGTTATCACGTTATTAGCCTACATATATATTATAGCGTAACTAACCAGGTTCACCTACCTCGTTATCTTGGACCTTTGTGTGTGCAACAGGTAATATCTGCAGATACATAGATAACATCAAATCTAGTTGTATTTGTCACATGCTTCGTACACAACAGTGAAATACGTACATACGGGTAATTTTCCAACAATGCAGAGTTAAGGATAAACATTAAAATAAAAATGTTTTTAAATAGTCCAACGGTGATTAGCTTGTTGCTCCATTTCAATAAATATCGAGGGTCTTATTCAGGTGACATGATGATCGACGCTTGGCTGCCGCTTGACAAATAATAACAATCAAATCAAGCTAGCTAGACATGTACCAAGATCCGAGTGGGCACATTCTCTATATAACGCAACATGTCGTGACAAAACCATCAGTAGAGTTGAAAATGCGATAGAAACACATTTCATTGACATGGGAATCGAAACGCAAAAGTTATGTGCACTACGTCATCACGCACACGCTTTTAATTCACAACAGGTTAATTTGATGGAAACATCTCTGGAGGGAAAATGTTCATTGTTTTTATGCGTATTTTTGAATATTCGCATGAAAATCTGTCACCAATTGGATGGAAACATGGCTAATGGCTGCCATGTTCACCCTATTCTGGAAATGTGAGGGTTTAGGAGTTGACATAGCCCCTCTTGTAATTGATTTGATATCGATAGTTAATAGACTGCTACCAAGCTAGAAATGCACATTATGTCCACAGAGTTTATTAAAAGGTCCCTGCCTCTCCCTACCTACCATAACAGTGGCTATGATTGAGATGAGCGCGTCACTGTATGCCAGCAGCCGGTGGGAAGACTGCGTACTACTGTGTCCATCCCTCTCCGACGGTGTAACACTCTCCATGAACGAAGAGCCATGACTTCTTAATATCCTCTTCTTCTCCATCTCCTCGTCAACGTGATGCTCTATGATCTCGGTGTCGCCGTTTTCTCCCATTTTATCCGGTAACAGCACGATTCAAGTGACAAACGGGGTGGACGGGCGGCGGAGCTGCAAACATCCGAGCACGGGATCTTTGTTTGCAAATAAGAATGACAGCTGAGCTGAGTGAGATCGTGAAGATACCGGAAGAGCCCGTTTAATGGCAAGGCAGCCTTGGGAAGTACTGCGCAGAAGCATGATTTGAGATAAACGAATCCTCAAATCAGAACTCTTCAAGGAAGTGATTAACCTAACGTAGCTGGCAGGAAGTGATAAAAACACTCCGCATGTGCGTTGGCCAAAAGGCTACTACATAATTTAAAGATAAAAATGTGTATGAAATAAACAATATGCTTATGCGTACGTTATAGACGTGCTTCAAACCGCCAGACATGTAGTCTATTCATCCTTTTGATCCCATCATTTTGGGTGCGTTCCAGGTGATCTTTATTGCAGTCAAACTGCAGAAGACCAGATCACACAAAAACGTCTAAGGAACCAAACACCACATTAGCTTATGACAGAGCATTTTCTTCTGAGATATGACCAATGACTTAGTGATGAATGGTCAGTGATGACCTCACTAGTCCAGGTGTGTGTGTGTCTCTCAAATGGCGCTCTATATACACGTGTTTAGCAGATGTTATTGCGGTGGTAGCAAAATGCGTTCGAGCAATCCTTTTGACTAGAGCCTTGTGGGCCCTAGTTGACCCTTAGTAATTAAATATCTAGTTTTCACATCAGCCACTCACATCTCCTTAGTTTTTCTCCTGTCTGATGTGACAGTTTCCTGTCTTTAAGAGGTTAAAAAAAAACTCTCTCACAGAGAGCTGTATGTCAGTGTAGAGAAACACACTGTAACATATACACAACCAAGATAACAGAGATGACAGTGTTTGTCAGGGGATTCTGAAGTCCAAGAGGTTGAAACAAACCTTTCTGACGATTCGGCAACATATGTCAATACGAAGACCAACGAGCAGAAAACGGACAAGTGGCCCCAAAAATCCATTTCTTTATATGTTGTAATATCCGATATGTTGGTGTTGTGTTTTCACATTGCTACAGGTAAAAAAAAAAATGTATTGAGATAATTCATTTTACCTTATTATTCAATATATTCTGACTTGTATCAAGTTTTTAAGAATGAAATAAAAACATATATATCAGTGGGTTAAGAATCAGTGGTGTGTATTTGTGGACGCCAAGCTTCTCCAAATATTTGACCAATGCATTTAAAAATATATATATATATATTTATCTTAAGTATCTTGTGTTTTCATAATTTTTAGTCAATTAGCAAGTGGCTGAATCTCACCAGAGAAATCATCCGAGCAAGGGAAACAGCGCCCCCTCTGTCTCGGTATGTGTAGACCATGTATCTGATGCTGTCTGGACAGGGAAACAGCGCCCCCTCTGTCTCGGTATGTGTAGACCATGTATCTGATGCTGTCTGGACAGGGAAACAGCGCCCCCTCTGTCTCGGTATGTGTAGCTCATGTATCTGATGCTGTCTGGACAGGGAAACAGCGCCCCCTCTGTCTCGGTATGTGTAGCTCATGTATCTGATGCTGTCTGGACAGGGAAACAGCGCCCCCTCTGTCTCGGTATGTGTAGACCATGTATCTGATGCTGTCTGGACAGGGAAACAGCGCCCCCTCTGTCTCGGTATGTGTAGCTCATGTATCTGATGCTGTCTGGACAGGGAAACAGCGCCCCCTCTGTCTCAGTATGTGTAGCTCATGTATCTGATGCTGTCTGGACAGGGAAACATTTAAAAAAAAAACATGTCTGTTTCTGGTCTGCTTGTGTTGATGTCCTGCAGTAGCTAGCTTGTGTTGATGTCCTGCAGTAGCTAGCTTGTGTTGATGTCCTGCAGTAGCTAGCTTGCTAAATTGTCCCTTTCGTAAGCCATGGATGGAGATGTGGATTTGACTTCATTCTCTGTACAGGCCAATGATTATAACGGCGATGCTGATCTAACCATAAATTGATAATGTTGTGCCACTGGCCTGAGACGATTGAAGTTCAATATGTAACCTAGTAGTCGCACGTTAAACTAGCTAGCTAACTTAGCTGGTTCATTGTTGCCCATGCAACAATTAGGCTACTAAGCATTTTAGCTACGTAACCTATGACAACAAAAACAAAAAATGTGTACTAGTAACGGAAGGTTGCAAGTTCAAACCATATTTTTTGTATTTTTTTAAACCTTTAAACCTTTAAACTAGGCAAGTCAGTAAAGAACAAATTACATCTAGAACAGTAGGTTAACTGCCTGTTCAGGTGCAGAATGACACCTTGTCAGCTCGGAGGTTTGAACTTGCAACCTTCCGGTTACTAGTCCAACGCTCTAACCACTAGTCTACCCTGCCGCCACAAAATGGTGGGGTAGCCTAGTGGTCTAACCACTAGTGGTCTAACTAGTGGTCTAACCACTAGTGGTCTAACCACTAGTGTCTAACCACTAGGCTACCCTACCATTTTGATAACATGAAATAGAGGATGGCATTCAACTAGTAGGGTGAGTCAATATTTTTAGCACACACACAGTAATCAACCACATGATATTTAGCTTTTTTTGTTGATTAAAAATGTTTGTTTTTTGTAGCTTTAAGTTTGTTTTCAGTGTATTAAACGAAGCCTATACAGCCTTGTTGATTTGATGATGTTTAACCCATCGCTCCACAAAAGTCACGGCCCTTGCAGAGCAAAGGGGAACAACTACTTCAAGGTCTCAGAGCAAGTGACGTCACTGATTGAAACGCTATTTAGCGCTGCACCAGGGTCTGAGTCCCAAATGACACCCTATTCCCTATACACTCCATTTGACCAGAACACTATGAGACCCGGGTCAGAAGTAATGCGCTCCATAGGGAATAGGGTGCCATTTGGGTTGAACAGGGTCATTAATTTAAAGGCATTGTTCAGGCGTTGGCGGATTCTGCATTCACGGTAAACGGTGAATACGTCAGCTCAATCGGAAAATTGTATTTAAATGGCAATTACAGATTGAATAGAGCTGAACATCCACAATACAGATTGAATAGAGCTGAACATCCACAATACAGATTGAATAGAGCTGAACATCCACAATACAGATTGAATAGAGCTGAACATCCACAATACAGATTGAACAGAGCTGAACATCCACAATGCAGACTGAATAGAGCACTTACTCTTTGTTTGAACTCATAGAAAAACATTGAAAACATCCAGGAATGGCAGTCAAACATAGTGATGAAGAGGATCGAGGAGCAGTTTCAAATGGAGATGCAGGTCTACACACAGGATGATATCTTCTTTGAAACATTGAATCCAGAGGAGGAAACCCCAGACTGCTCCGGTTACGACACCAGGAGCAAATACCCTGAGCTGCTCAAGGCATACTATGAGGTAGAATGCACTACCAACTGGGCACAGACGTCAATTCAAACGTCTATTCCACATTGGTTCGACGTCATTTCCTCGAAATGAGGTGGAAACAACGTCGATTCAACCAGTGTGTGAGTTTCAACTTGGAGATATAAAGTACACTAGCTACGTGCAGAAGGATATATACCAGGATGAAAATCATGCAGCATCTAACAGTTATTGCGCCAACTCCAGTTAATCTGACTGGATAAATAGAAAAACGGCTTAATGTCCAGAATTTCACAGTATCCCTTTAACTTTAGTGGTTAAAATACCCATCGTCACAAATGATCCCCTAACATCCCCAACAACTGATTGCTAGCTCTGAAGTTAACACGCTAGTTCTGACAATCTTGGTTAACCCAGAACTAAAAGTCTCACGTAATTGGTCAACTGCTCAATGAAGTTCTGAGTCCAAACGCGTTAAGAGAAGCGATGCAGTGATCGAGGCGCTCCATCATCTCTCTCTTTACAAATTACGGGACATTTACGAGCCGAATGACCCCTACTCCTTCCCGAAATACAAAAACAAATGCTAACATCTGTGAAATCGGGATTTGTCTAAATAACCAGTGATGAAAAAAAACAAGCACCGGAAATATTGCTGCTTTTTGATCAATAGTATACGGCTATGGACCTATGGTACCATTCATGTTTACGTAGTCTGGCCACGAGATTAGCTCCGACAAAACAGAGAATTGTCAGTCGTCACTCCAGGTCTCACTTAAACTTTATTTTCCTCTCCCCTCCTGCCTACCTCTCTCTCAGATCGTGGTGCAGCGACTGGCGGACCAGGTGCCCATGCTGATCCGTTACTTCATCCTGAAGGAGTCAGCCAGGATCCTTTGCAGTAAGATGTTGGGCCTGCTGAACAGAGAAGACTTGGACGAGATGCTGACGGAGGAATCAGAGATTGGCCGAAGAAGATCAGCTTTACGGTCCCGTGTGGAGCGTCTTGGACTGGCCAATGACAAGATCAGTAGCCTATGAGAACAGAGTGGGTTTTTGACAATGCCAAAAATCTGAGATTTTGTCACAAAATATTAGTTTAAGTATAATCTGATTCAATTTTACACAAAAATGTTTTGATGTCATTCCTATTTCACAAATGGTCTACAGACAGGCAAATACACTGTTTTATTTGAAGAGGCAGTAATTGCCAAATGCAATGTCTTTAAATAATAATAATAATGATGATGATGATGATGATGATGACGACGAAGCTATATCTTGTCTATTCCTATTCAACAGAAATGTGAGTAAAATGATTCCCTAGTCTCAAAATGTTTCCAGATCAAATGCTCATGAATTGTGAATAATAACCTCATTAAAAAAGGTAGGGGCAGCTTCAGTATATTCTCTACCAGTAGTCCATTGTCAGTGATTATAGGGTTAATATAGCACCTAACCACCATAACAGATAGAGGAGATTCCTTCGTCAACTCAGGTTGATACAAGGTCAAACCATGAAATATGTCAATTCACATGGAAATTGAATTAGTCTGATAGGTAATAATCATGAACAGATTCCTCCATTAACTTAAGCATTTTTTAAATGAACTTTGTCACTTTCTCTTCTAACAACGAACTCAGAAATAAAACAGGTGATCTATTCCAGCTTAACAGTCCAAATACAAAAACACAGATAAACACAGAAGTATTTACACAGTCAAACCACAATATCATGTAGAGAGGAGAAACTGCAAAAGACAAGGCAACGCTATAGGTCAGTCAATGGCCGCGTTCCAGAACGACTACATTGCAGACGCCTGGACAGATATCAGCTTTGCCACGCCTACAATGTAGTGGGCCTGGAACGTGACCAATATGTTTAACTTCAAAGTGTATACTAGAATCCTAAAAATGAAGTGTTCTCGTACAAACCTGAACCAAAAATGATCAGTTTAGGGCAAAATCTAATAACAATGAAATGTACCTAGTACAAAATGATATAACAAATACAATAAAATATTTGTAAATATCCATAATATTAAATAATGACGACTACAGAGAGGATAAATAAAACAAATATGATGAAAACAATAATATGAAGAAAGTACAACCTATGAGGAAGAACGTTTGATCCAGCATTAACTGAGGAAAAAAAATGTCCAACTCCTCAGCTCACACACAATCTCCACTATTACATAAATCAACTCATTCACTGGCTCAACTCTGCTCCGCCACAGCACTTACTTAACTCAACCACAAGGGGGCGATACAACCGCATTGCATTTCTATACTACCATACTCATGGGAGGGGCATAGTGGTTAGGTGGGGCATAGTGGTTAGGTACGCCACTATCACAGGATGGATAATCTTGAGTGCTCAGCACAGGACAGTCCTCCAAAGCTATATTTATTCCATCAAAGTGGCTGGTTAGTGGCAGAACACCAAAACACTGATTATCAGGAACATACTGGTTAGTGGCAGAACACCATAACACTGATTATCAGGAACATACTGGTTAGTGGCAGAACACCAAAACACTGATTATCAGGAACATACTGGTTAGTGGCAGAACACCATAACACTGATTATCAGGAACATACTGGTTAGTGGCAGAACACCATAACACTGATTATCAGGAACATACTGGTTAGTGGCAGAACACCATAACACTGATTATCAGGAGCATACTGGTTAGTGGCAGAACACCAAAACACTGATTATCAGGAGCATACTGGTTAGTGGCAGAACACCATAACACTGATTATCAGGAACATGCTGGTTAGTGGCAGAACACCATAACACTGATTAGGAACTGCTGGTGTCCCAAATAGCACAGTATTCTTTATATCAGTGTTTCCCAAACTCGGTCCCGGGGACTTCATGGGGTGGACGTTAATACCATCTTAACATCCCCACCCACCCCTCTGTTTCTGCCCATGGCTGAGTGTCCCATTGATAAAGGATGAGAGGAGAAGGAAGGTGTTGCTTCCTGTTGTAGAGTATCACAAAGCTTTTATACAAACAAAATAATGGACACAATGTTTCCAATCCAATGCACTCAGTGCATTGTAAACATATTGAGCAGTATAGTTCTCAGTGCTTGGCCGACCACAGCAAGAGAATCACGTATAACGGTACATGTGACACACATAAATAAACATTAGCTTCATATTTTCTATACCAACCCTGCTGTAGGTTAGCTTTGACACCATTATACAGTATACTGATTCCCAGTAAACACAATGCTGGCTTTTTAAAGAAAGAAAGAAAGAAAGAAAGAAAGAAAGAGAGAAAGAAAGAGAGAGAGAGAGAGAGAGAGAGAGAGAGAGAGAGAATGAGAGAGAGAGAAGCCTGTTTGTTGTACACGTTAGGACTGAATCAGTTGGCCATCCAGCAGCCTACTCTCAACTCCTGTAGAAAGTCAAATACATCTTCAAAATGTCCGGAGATTTTTATCAACAGTGTCACCCGGTGTAAATACACGGTGTGTTTTGTTACGTTTTCAGCAGTCGCCAAAAGGACAACAAAAACATTTCCCTGGACTTTCCTCTCCTCCTCACGATGGTCGTAACTTATTATTTATTTGTTTCCCCCAAAAAAGTATAGTATAGAGATTCATTGAAAAAACATGAAAAAAGTTTTCCTGGAAACATACAACATGAAGAAGACCAAACTCTCCATGACCGGAGAACAGAACAGTTCCTGATCTGCTAAACAGAACAGGTCAGATTGTCGTTTCCCATCCAAACAGGAATTCTGTTATTTGGACATCCCCCACAGTGCTTGGTTATCAGACTGGGTTGACTTGGTTCCTCCTTCAGAAACTCTAGACTCTACTTAGCAGAGTAGATCTGTGGAACGAGAGAGAAGAGAACATCTATTAGCAAGACATGTAACAGACATCTGATTCAGTGATAATGTCTGAGAAGCTGCTGATTGGAGGATAGATATATTGGCGTGGATGTTAGGCCTGAGACAAAGTCGAGGGCTGGCAAACCCTGCCATTATATCCTCCCAACACCAGCTTCGAGGGCATTATCAGTTTTATACAACAGGGTAACCAACATATTCAAACAATGATTGACCTACAGTACCAGTCAAAAGATTGGATACAGCTACCCATTCAAGTGTTTCTCTTTATTTTAACTATTTTCTACATTGTAGAATAATAGTGAAGACATCAAAACTATGAAATAACACATATGGAATCACGTAGTAACCAAAAAAGTTACAAATCAAAATGTATTTTATATTTGAGATTCTTCAAAGTACACCTGTGGCATTCTCTCAACCAGCTTCACGGGGTAGTCACCTGGAATGCATTTCAATTAACAGGTGTGCCTTGTTAAATGTTAATTTGTGAAATTTCTTTCCTTCTTAATGTGTTTGTGCCAATTAGTTTTGTTGTGACAAGGTAGGGCTGGTATACAGAAGATATCCCTATTTGGTAAAAGACCAAGTCCATATTATGGCAAGAACAGCTCAAATAAGCAAAGAAAAAGTACAGTCCATCATTACTTTAAGACATGAAGGTCAGTCCATCATTACTTTAAGACATGAGGATCAGTCCATCATTACTTTAAGACATGAAGGTCAGTCCATCATTACTTTAAGACATGAAGGTCAGTCCATCATTACTTTAAGACATGAAGGTCAGTCCATCATTACTTTAAGACATGAAGGTCAGTCCATCATTACTTTAAGACATGAGGATCAGTCCATCATTACTTTAAGACATGAAGGTCAGTCCATCATTACTTTAAGACATGAAGGTCAGTCCATCATTACTTTAAGACATGAAGGTCAGTCCATCATTACTTTAAGACATGAAGGTCAGTCCATCATTACTTTAAGACATGAAGGTCAGTCCATCATTACTTTAAGACATGAAGGTCAGTCCATCATTACTTTAAGACATGAAGGTCAGTCCATCATTACTTTAAGACATGAAGGTCAGTCCATCATTACTTTAAGACATGAGGATCAGTCCATCATTACTTTAAGACATGAAGGTCAGTCCATCATTACTTTAAGACATGAAGGTCAGTCCATCATTACTTTAAGACATGAAGGTCAGTCCATCATTACTTTAAGACATGAAGGTCAGTCCATCATTACTTTAAGACATGAAGGTCAGTCCATCATTACTTTAAGACATGAAGGTCAGTCCATCATTACTTTAAGACATGAAGGTCAGTCAATACGGAACATTTCAAGAACTTTACAAGTTTCTTCAAGTACAGTCACAAAAACTATCAAGCGCTATGATGAAACTGGCGCTCATGAGGACCGCCACAGGAAAGGAAGACCCAGAGTTACCTTTGCTACAGAGGATAAGTTCATTAGAGTCACCAGCCTCAGAAATTGCAGCACAAATAAATGCTTCACAGAGTTCAAGAAACAGACACATCTCAACATCAACTGTTCAGAGGAGACCCAGTGAATCAGGCCTTTATGGTCGAATTGCTGCAAAGAAACCACTACTAAAGAACACCAATAAGAAGAAGAGACTTGCTTGGGCCAAGGAACATGAGCAATGAACATTAGATTAGGTGAACGGATTATCTCCGCATGTGTGGTTCTCACTGTGAAGTATGGAGGAGAAGGTGTGATGGTGCTTTGCTGGTGACACTGTCTGTGATTTATTTAGAATTCAAGGGACACTTAACCAGCATGGCTACCACTGCATTCTGCAGCGATAGGCCATCCCATCTGGTTTGTGCTTAGTGGGACTATCATTTGTTTTTCAACAGGACAATGACCCAACACACCTACAGGCTGTGTAAGGGCTATTTGACCAAGAAGGACAGTGATGGAGTGCTGCATCAGATGACCTGGCCTCCACAATCACCCGGCCTCAACCTAATTGAGATGGTTTGGAATGAGTTGGACCGCAGAGTGAAGGAAAAGCAGCCAACAAGTGCTCAGCATATGTGGGAACTCCTTCAAGACTGTTGGAAAAGCATTCCTCATGAAGCTGGTTGAGAGAATGCCAAGAGTGTTCAAAGTTGTCATCAAGGCAAAGGGTGACTACTTTGAACAACGTAAAATATAGTTTGATTTGTTTAACACTTTTTTTTGGTTACTACATGATTCTATATGTGTTATTTGATAGTTTTCTACGATGTAGAAAATAGTAAAAAATAAAGAAAAACCCTTTAATGAGTAGCTGTGTCCAAACTTTTGACTGGTACTGCATATTCATTAAAAAAGTCATTTTGATTAATTTATTCATCCTATTTCATCCTTCCACAAGATAAAGTCTCGACGCAAATCTAGGGTTGCTACCCAAGCCGGCTGGTCGTTCGTTCAATTGGTTCGGTTCCCAGTCGTTCATTATAAATGTACCGTTGCCCTTGCTTACTAGCTAGCCAACGTTGGCTAACACAGTCAGGTCAAACAGTGCAGCCAGAATAACAGCAAAGTAGCTGCATTTCTGTTTGTTGAACTTGTTTTCTAGTTATTTTGGGGGGGATACATCCATAACAAAGAGCTAATGACGTGCGATTTCGCCTGGCATAGAACATTTGCTTTCTTGCCAGGTCACTGTTCAGAAGAGATAGCCAACTATATAGCTAACACAATCACTTCAACCTGAAGCTGGAATGACAGCAAACTAGCTGCATTTAATGTTTTCCTATTGACATTTATTAATATATATCCATAACAAATAATACAGGGTCATGATTGGCTGGCTGAGAAAAGCTGCCTGTCTGTCTCGTCCCGACACCTACACGTTCATTACTATGGGACAGCTGGAAGATCGAATTACAATATTGAAACAATGTTGCAAACGTCAGAGACAGACAGCAAGGTTTTACAAATCTCCGCTGTTGAAAACCAATTGTTTGTCTAAAAGAAATGTGAGATAATGTCTAGATGCTTTTTATAGTGGAGATCAAGTTTATAAATTGCCTGGCTGGGCTGATGAGACAGAGGATTGGGCTGATGAGACAGTGGATTGGGCTGATGAGACAGAGGATTGCGCTGTCAGATGGAACAGAGTAAATAGGCATTTTAACGTCATAGATTTAGCCGGTTGTAACTTGTGGAATAGACACCAGCTGGAATGCGGTTTTAACCAATCAGCATCCAGGATTAGACCCAGTCTGGAGTCTCAGTGGGGGGAGAAAGAGAAACTACACCAGTCTGGAGTCTCAGAGAAACTACACCAGTCTGGAGTCTCAGTGGGGGGAGAAAGAGAAACTACACCAGTCTGGAGTCTCAGTGGGGGGAGAAAGAGAAACTACACCAGTCTGGAGTCTCAGTGGGGGGAGAAAGAGAGAAACTACACCAGTCTGGAGTCTCAGTGGGGGGAGAGAGAGAAAAACTACACCAGTCTGGAGTCTCAGTGGGGGGAGAGAGAGAAACTACACCAGTCTGGGGTCTCAGTGGGGGGAGAGAGAGAGAAACTACACCAGTCTGGGGTCTCAGTGGGGGGAGAGAGAGAGAAACTACACCAGTCTGGAGTCTCAGTGGGGGGTAGAGAGAGAAACTACACCAGTCTGGAGTCTCAGTGGGTGGAGAGAGAGAAACTACACCAGTCTGGAGTCTCAGTGGGGGGAGAGAGAGAAACTACACCAGTCTGGAGTCTCAGTGGGGGGAGAGAGAGAAACTACACCAGTCTGGAGTAATGGGACAGATTTTGTCGCATTGGGGCTGACCCTAGGGGTACACACGTACAAACATCACCCCGGGGAGGGTACATACCTCAAAGACTTCCATCTGTCCTTCTCCATATTATTCTCAGGTCCTTCACTGTCATAGGAGGCCAGACACAGAGCTGAGAGGAGAGAGAGAACAGAGAGAACCATCAGCATCACTGTCATAGGAGGCCAGACACAGAGCTGAGAGGAGAGAACAGAGAGAACCATCAGCATCACTGTCATTGGAGGCCAGACACAGAGCTGAGAGGAGAGAGAACCATCAGCATCACTGTCATAGGAGGCCAGACAGAGAGCTGAGAGGAGAGAGAACCATCAGCATCACTGTCATAGGAGGCCAGACACAGAGCTGAGAGGAGAGAGAACCATCAGCATCCCTGTCATAGGAGGCCAGACACAGAGCTGAGAGGAGAGAACAGAGAGAACCATCAGCATCCCTGTCATAGGAGGCCAGATACAGAGCTGAGAGGAGAGAGAACCATCAGCATCACTGTCATAGGATGCCAGACACAGAGCTGAGAGGAGAGAGAACCGAGAGAACCATCAGCATCACTGTCATAGGAGGCCAGACACAGAGCTGAGAGGAGAGAGAACCGAGAGAACCATCAGCATCACTGTCATAGCAGGCCAGACACAGAGCTGAGAGGAGAGAGAACCGAGAGAACCATCAGCATCACTGTCATAGGAGGCCAGACACAGAGCTGAGAGGAGACAGAACGTCATATCCACATTATCATACAGCACATACAACCTGGAGGAGAACACTGAACGTTGAAGTATAGCGGACATATCTAGCGTACTCTTTCCTGAGTTGATTTAGTTTAAAATGATATAATAATTTCGGTACATTGAACTTATACAACGTAAGAGCAGCATTGTGGAGTTAAGGGGGAGATGAGGGGTTGTACATACTGTCCTCGCTGAAGACCGGTGCGGTGAGCAGATACTGGAGAATCTTACGGTCCTTCTCAAACGGACACTCCACCTTCTTCCAAACCATGAACTCGCTGATCCGCTTCGCCATCTCCCAGAATTTCTGAAAAACAACAATAAAACATGAATGCAACGTTGACCCAACATAGATGAATGCAACGTTGACCCAACATAGATGAATGCAACGTTGACCCAACATAGATGAATGCAACGTTGACCCAACATAGATGAATGCAACGTTGACCCAACATAGATGAATGCAACGTTGACCCAACATAGATGAATGCAACGTTGACCCAACATAGATGAATGCAATGTTGACCCAACATAGATGAATGCAACGTTGACCCAACATAGATGAATGCAACGTTGACCCAACATAGATGAATGCAATGTTGACCCAACATAGATGAATGCAACGTTGACCCAACATAGATGAATGCAACGTTGACCCAACATAGATGAATGCAACGTTGACCCAACATAGATGAATGCAACGTTGACCCAACATAGATGAATGCAACGTTGACCCAACATAGATGAATGCAACGTTGACCCAACATAGATGAATGCAACGTTGACCCAACATAGATGAATGCAACGTTGACCCAACATAGATGAATGCAATGTTGACCCAACATAGATGAATGGCTGGTCACAGTAGAAATGATTTAACAGTACCACAACTGATGGTAACATTCACTTATCTCATGACTTGTCTGCCCTGATGACTTGTCTGCCCTGATGACTTGTCTGCCCTGATGACTTGTCTGCCCTGATGACTGTCTGCCCTGATGACTGTCTGCCCCGATGACCGTCTGCCCCGATGACCGTCTGCCCCGATGACCGTCTGCCCCGATGACCGTCTGCCCCGATGACCGTCTGCCCCGATGACTTGTCTGCCCCGATGACTGTCTGCCCCGATGACTGTCTGCCCTGATGACTTGTCTGCCCCGATGACTGTCTGCCCCGATGACTGTCTGCCCCGATGACTTGTCTGCCCCGATGACTTGTCTGCCCCGATGACTTGTCTGCCCCGATGACTGTCTGCCCCGATGACTGTCTGCCCCGATGACTGTCTGCCCCGATGACTGTCTGCCCCGATGACTTGTCTTCCCCGATTACTGTTTTCTAGACTATGAATAGGGTCTCCAATGATAAAAGTCTTAATTCCACTGCAGTGCAGAAGTCTTACTTCCTCATTCTCTGTCAGTTATTGGGGAAGAAAAAATAAAAATAAAGTCCTTTTCGGTTACTATGTACTGTAAATATGTTGGTGTGCAAACGGTCTCCTTTTAGCAATGGGACATTTCTGAAACTGCTGGATCTGGGTTACGTAACAACCTTACTTCATCTTATTACTGAGGTGGACAAACCCTAGTCTAAATGTAAACCTCAGTAGTGAACCAAACCCTCCCCCGAAAAAATATTATTCATAAAAACACAAGGTCATTCTGGAAGTCTCTGGTGGGCCAAACTAATTTGGCCAAGTTTGGCCCCCAGGACCCATACTGGGGACCCCCTGGGGGGGAATTTCCTTACAAACAACAAGCTGTTTCCCAAACGCACCTCAAAGTTTACATGGCCATTCTGCATCCTGTTGGAACATCCCTCGTTCAGGAAATAGATGTCTTTGATCAGTAGGCTGAAGAACGGGATGACGATCTGAGAGAGAAGATAGAGAAGAGAGAAGATAGAGAGATGAGAGAGAACAGAAAGAGAAGAGAGAGAGAACAGAAAGAGAAGAGAGAGAGATGAGAGAACAGAAAGAGAAGAGAGATGAGACAGACCACTCTGGTCTGGTGGAGAGATGGACAGGATAGTTCCTAACCACTCTGGTCTGGTGGAGAGATGGACAGGATAGTTCCTAACCACTCTGGTCTGGTGGTTGGAGAGATGGACAGGATAGTTCCTAACCACTCTGGTCTGGTTGGAGAGATGGACAGGATAGTTCCTAACCACTCTGGTCTGGTGGTTGGAGAGATGGACAGGATAGTTCCTAACCACTCTGGTCTGGTTGGAGAGATGGACAGGATAGTTCCTAACCACTCTGGTCTGGTGGGTGGAGAGATGGACAGGATAGTTCTAGCAGGACATGTTGCCTTGACTAAATAAAATAAAATAAACAAATCTTCAATTTGCAACTGATTGCAACTGAATCAAATCGAGTGCTGGTCTGTGATTCCATTGTTATGTGATTGACTGTTGGCTTCAAGCACCTTTCACTGTTATTCCACAAGAGGAGAGCGTTGAGCGCATTGCAGCCCATCGGGAGCTTGACAGCAGAACAGAGGAAGCGGTTTACTGGTTTACTCAATGGGAGACGGAGGGTTTGTTAGGTAACATAGCATAGAAATAGATTGACTAGAACAGACATTACCATCCAAGTCAATGTTATGTGATGGGTGTTGATTCTATTTCAATATGTAACATCCTAGAAGATGCCTCTCGCCCAAATATCCACTGTCCTTTTCATTGCCTACTTTCTACTTTCCTATCAACGGTAATCTCTTATATAAACTGGATCAGAGAGAACATGAGAACATCAGAACATAATAACATAATAACATGAGAACATGAGAACATCAGAACATGAGAACATGAGAACATCAGAACATGAGAACATGAGAACATCAGAACATGAGAACATGAGAACATGAGAACATGAGAACTCTTTCCATGCCATTGTGTTAAAACAATTATATACATAGTACCAGTCAAAAGTTTGGACACAGCTACTCATTCAAGGGTTTTCCTGTAGTTTTACTATTTTCTACATTGTAGAATAATAGTGGAGACATCAAAACTATGAAATAACACATTATGGAATCATGTAGTAACCAAAAAAGTGTTACACAAATCAAAATATATTTTATATTTGAGATTCTTCTAAGTAGCCACCCTTTGCCTTGATGACAGTTTTGCACACTCTTGGCATTCTCTCAACCAGCTTCACCTGGAATGCTTTTCCAACCGTCTCGAAGGAGTTCCCACCCATACTGAGCACTTGTTGGCTGCTTTTCCTTCACTCTGCAGTCCAACTCATCCCAAACCATCTCAATTGGGTTGTGATCGGGTGATTGTGGAGGCCAGGTCATCTGATGCAGCACTCCATCACTCGCCTTCTTGGTCAAATAGCCCAAATACTAATTGAGTGTATGTAAACTTCTGACCCACTGTGATGTGATGAAAGAAATAAAAGCTGAAATAAATAATTATCTCTACTATTATTCTGACATTTCACATTCTTAAAATAAAGTGGTGATCCTAACTGACCTAAGACAGGGAATTTTTACTAGGATTAAATGTCAGGAATTAGATCAAAATGAAAAAGACAGGGGGGACCTGATCCTAGATCAGCGCTCCTACTCAGCTCTGTGAGGGAATACAGGCCAGCTCTGTGAGGGAATACAGGCCAGCTCTGTGAGGGAATACAGGCCAGCTCCGTGAGGGAATACAGGCCAGCTCCGTGAGGGAACACAGGCCAGCTCTGTGAGGGAATACAGGCCAGCTCCGTGAGGGAATACAGGCCAGCTCTGTGAGGGAATACAGGCCAGCTCTGAGAGGGAATACAGGCCAGCTCTGTGAGGGAATACAGGCCAGCTCTGTGAGGGAATACAGGCCAGCTCTGTGAGGGAACAGTGTAATACAGTGTGCGATGAAGCCCTGATCAACAACCATGTGACGTTCCGCTTGAGTTTTATATCAACGGCTCCTCAACTGCCCAACGTGTCATTCTAATCAAATTGAATAAAGTAAACAACACAGAATGTACCAAATTATATCAGTCTTTCTGCTCTCTCTCTGCTCTCTGTGACACTGAGGCCCCTTTATAAACCCAGAACAGCTCTGAACAGAGGACAGAGGACAAAGTGGGAGAATGAGAGGAGAGAAAACATATTGTATAAACAACATTACCACAAGACCAGTGCCCCCCCCCAAAAGAAAGTCCACATCTGCTATGGCGTGTGCAGGGCTCTAAATTATACACATTTTGTAATTGGTAGCACTAGTGCTCCATACTTTAAAAAGTTAGCAGCACAACATAAAATGTAGGAGCACCAGAAAAAAAACAACGTTTTCTTTTTGACATTGATTGAGATATAGCCTATATCAACGGTATTCAACTGTTACCTTAAAAGACGTACGGGGCCTGTTGGCTTCCTGTTCTACCTGATCATTAATTGTACACACCTGGTATCGTGTCCCAAGTCTAAAACAGTCCCTGTTTAGAGGGGAACAATGAAGAAAATAAGAAAAATCAGTGGAACTGGCTTCGAGGTCCAGGGTTGAGTATGAGGAGCCTATATCTAGATATGTTGTGCCCCTAGGAACTAATATGTTGTGCCCCTAGGAACTAATATGTTGTGCCCCTAGGAACTAATATGTAACTCAAATACATATATATTTTTTTTAAAAGCTAAAAAATGTTGATACAAATATCAGTCATTGAAATTAAAAAGTCATTTGTGGAATGTTAGGTTTCTACATGATATAAAATCCCTAATTTTCCTATTGAGACAGTTACATAGAAAACACTGTCCCTTTAAGAGCATCATGTTATGAGATGACAACATGTAAGAGATATGTCATTTCCTGAAGAAGCTGTCCCTTTTCCTTTCTGTGTCCCAAATGTTTGGATATACTGATAAAGTTACCAGGTTGTTAGCTAGCTAAGGAGGTAAAAAAAAATGTTTTGTCACATATGGGGTGGCAGGGTAGCCTAGTGGTTAGAGCGTTGTTCTAGTAACCAAAAGGTTGCAAGTTCATATCCCCGAGCTGACAAGGTACAAATCTGTCGTTCTGCCACGGAACAGGCAGTTAACCCACTGTTCCTAGGCCGTCATTGAAAATAAGAATTTGTTCTTAACTGACTTGCCTAGTAAAATAAAAAATAAATATGCAAACCAAATTGGTTGTACTTTAGAGCCCTGGAACACTTTGTACCATGTGTAAATATACACATGTTTTTATTTGACCCATAAACAAACCCTCATTTGATGAAGAAGTCACAAGAACAAGAAGGAACATTCCAGTGTTTTGCCTGGGAATTTGGAACATTCCAGTGTTCTGCCTGGGAGTTTGGAACATTCCAGTGTTCTGCCTGGGAGTTTGGAACATTCCAGTGTTCTGCCTGGGAATTTGGAACATTCCAGTGTTCTGCCTGGGAGTTTGGAACATTCCAGTGTTCTGCCTGGGAGTTTGGAACATTCCAGTGTTCTCCCTGAGAGTTTGGAACATTCCAGTGTTCTGCCTGGGAATTTGGAACATTCCAGTGTTCTGCATTCCAGTGTTCTGCCTGGGAATTTGGAACATTCCAGTGTTCTGAGTTTGGACATTCCAGTGTTCTCCCTGAGAGTTTGGAACATTCCAGTGTTCTGCCTGGGAATTTGGAACATTCCAGTGTTCTCCCTGAGAGTTTGGAACATTCCAGTGTTCTGCCTGGGAATTTGGAACATTCCAGTGTTCTCCCTGAGAGTTTGGAACATTCCAGTGTTCTGCCTGGGAATTTGGAACATTCTGTCTTATGACCCCCTCACTGTCTGTCTGAGCAGCCAACCCGGGCTCTTCAACACATTTCCACACACATTTCCACACACATTGCTAAATCCCCCTATCCCCTCCTCCCTTCCCTAAAAGAAACACTCAGCTAACCCATTAAATGTTGACAGTGAACCCTTAGCTAACCCAATCATATTGACACTGCTTGAGCCAACCGTCAACTGAGAGAGAGAGAGAGACAGAGACAGAGAACATTATGTGAGCTGGCAGGCGGCCATGTTTCTTTTTCCATTCCTGAAAAGGAACTGAACATATTTCTGACGGATTAGTAAATGAGGCCCTTCACGTTGTCTCTCTGACGTCAATACCAGAACCAGCTCACAGCTGACCTATTCATGGCTTCACCTTTTGACTTATCTGCTTCAGAGTCCTTGTTATGTATTCTTGATGTCCCAACTGAACCGAAGACCTCAAGAGTTTGTTGTGTTTTAGTGCCAATAACACGACAACACTGAGCAGAGATAACAAGATCGAAGCAGACCAACCGATGGCCACACTGTAGTGCCGTTCTGGAATGTTTATCAAGTTCTTCTCATTCCCAACAAATTCCCTCCACTTGTTTTCTGGTTACATGAAAGACACTCACGATACAGACCTCCACTTTATGTAATAATTAATTGCTGCTTATCAGTTGTGAGAGAGACGGACTGTTTGTTAGTCTTCTGGGCCAAGTAGAGCACAGCGTGCGTCAAACACTTCAAAAACAGCCGTTTTACTTTTTTACATAAATGTCAGAAACATTTTAATTGGTGCAGTTGGGCAAATCACACACTTACTAATTCAGACAGCCAAAGAGAACAGAGAAATGGGTTTTGGGATAATTCAGACAGTCAGAGAGAACAGAGAAATGGGTTCTGGGATAATTCAGACAACCAGAGAGAACAGATAAATGGGATCTGGGATAATTCAGACAGCCAGAGAGAACAGAGAAATGGGTTCTGGGATAATTCAGACAGCCAGAGAGAACAGAGAAATGGGTTCTGGGATAATTCAGACAGCCAGAGAGAACAGAGAAATGGGTTCTGGGATAATTCAGACAACCAGAGAGAACAGAGAACGTTCCCACCATTTGGAGAGATCAGAATCTACATCAGAATCACTAAACTGTCTCGGTCTGAAATGGAGGGGTGGCGGGTTTAGAGAGGCGGGCCAGTAACTGGGGGGTTGGGGGTTTAGAGAGGCGAGCCAGTAACTAGAGGGTTGAGGGTTGAATCCAAGGGCTGATGAGGAAAAATCTGCCTGAAGAGACTCCACAACTGAAGGCATCAGGATCAGCGTCTCAGAAAAGATGTCCTGATCTTGGATCAGATCCACCCTGTCCGTGTCATCTTATTCATTACAATCTAAAAATAAAAAAAAACGCAACACTGTTCCTAGATCTGCTCACCGGCTCTAAGATACCTTATAAATACAGGCCTTGAATCTCAGATGCGTGTGAATGTATCGAAAGTATGTATTTTTTCTCCATCTGAGCTCTTAGAGTATGTTCAAGTTTTCTACTCCGTTAGCCAGCACCTCGCCAATTTAGGTGTGCGTTTCTTTTTCTTCTAGAATGTATGGAAGCTCACCTTCTCTCTAGTGCTGTTGGCTGTTCTGGACCTCTGCGTCGCTCCTCTAAACGCTGTTCTGTAGTTGTAAAAGTTACCGGAAGGATCCATCTGGAGCTGGAGAGAAAGATTAGCATTATAGCGCCGGTAAAGCAGCCGGATTTAAATTTTGTATTTATTTATTTAACCCGGCAAAGTTAGTTAAAGAACAGAGCTCACTAATGAACGAAACAGAGTCCGACACATTCCTGTGGGAACACAATGAGGCGACCATCTATTACCCCGGGCCAAACCCTAACACGGACGACCATGGGCAAAAAAATTGTGCGCCGCCTTATGGGACTCCCAATCACAACCGGTTGTGTGATACAGCCTGGAATCGAACCAAGGTCTGTAGTGACGACCTCTAGCACTGAAATGCTGTGCCACTCTGATAGCCCGAGAAAGCTCTCAGATGAAATATTGGTTCTAACTACATCTTCAGACAGTGAGATGGAGATCCTATGATTCAGTTCATCTTTGAGTTCATCTTCCTCATCATATGAGGCGGCAGCGTAGCCTAGTGGTTAGAGTGTTGGACTAGTAACCAGCAGGTAGCCTAGTGGTTACAGTGTTGGACTAGTAACCAGCAGGTAATCTAGTGGTTAGAGTGTTGGACTAGTAACCAGCAGGTAGTCTAGTGGTTAGAGTGTTGGACTAGTAACCAGCAGGTAGTCTAGTGGTTAGAGTGTTGGACTAGTAACCAGCAGGTAGCCTAGTGGTTAGAGTGTTGGACTAGTAACCAGCAGGTACCCTAGTGGTTAGAGTGTTGGGCCAGTAACCAGCAGGTAGCCTAGTGGTTAGAGTGTTGGACTAGTAACCAGCAGGTAGCCTAGTGGTTAGAGGGTTGGACTAGTAACCAGCAGGTAGTCTAGTGGTTAGAGTGTTGGACTAGTAACCAGCAGGTAGCCTAGTGGTTAGAGTGTTGGACTAGTAACCAGCAGGTAGCCTAGTGGTTAGAGTGTTGGACTAGTAACCAGCAGGTAGTCTAGTGGTTAGAGTGTTGGACTAGTAACCAGCAGGTAGCCTAGTGGTTAGAGTGTTGGACTAGTAACCAGCACGTAGCCTAGTGGTTAGAGTGTTGGACTAGTAACCAGCAGGTAGCCTAGTGGTTAGAGTGTTGGACTAGTAACCAGCAGGTAGCCTAGTGGTTAGAGTGTTGGACTAGTAACCAGCAGGTAGCCTAGTGGTTAGAGTGTTGGACTAGTAACCAGCAGGTAGCCTAGTGGTTAGAGTGTTGGACTAGTAACCAGCAGGTAGCCTAGTGGTTAGAGTGTTGGGCTAGTAACCAGCAGGTAGCCTAGTGGTTAGAGTGTTGGACTAGTAACCAGCAGGTACCCTAGTGGTTAGAGTGTTGGACTAGTAACCAGCAGGTAGCCTAGTGGTTAGAGTGTTGGACTAGTAACCAGCAGGTAGCCTAGTGGTTAGAGTGTTGGACTAGTAACCAGCAGGTAGCCTAGTGGTTAGAGTGTTGGACTAGTAACCAGCAGGTAGCCTAGTGGTTAGAGTGTTGGACTAGTAACCAGCAGGTAGCCTAGTGGTTAGAGCGTTGGACTAGTAACCAGCAGGTAGCCTAGTGGTTAGAGCGTTGGACTAGTAACCAGCAGGTAGCCTAGTGGTTAGAGCGTTGGACTAGTAACCAGCAGGTAGCCTAGTGGTTAGAGGGTTGGACTAGTAACCAGCAGGTAGCCTAGTGGTTAGAGGGTTGGACTAGTAACCAGCAGGTAGCCTAGTGGTTAGAGCGTTGGACTAGTAACCAGCAGGTAGTCTAGTGGTTAGAGCGTTGGACTAGTAACCAGCAGGTAGCCTAGTGGTTAGAGCGTTGGACTAGTAACCAGCAGGTAGCCTAGTGGTTAGAGCGTTGGACTAGTAACCAGCAGGTAGTCTAGTGGTTAGAGCGTTGGACTAGTAACCAGCAGGTAGCCTAGTGGTTAGAGCGTTGGACTAGTAACCAGCAGGTTGCCTAGTGGTTAGAGGCATTGGACTAGTAACCAGCAGGTAGCCTAGTGGTTAGAGTGTTGGACTAGTAACCAGCAGGTAGCCTAGAGGTTAGAGTGTTGGACTAGTAACCAGCAGGTAGCCTAGTGGTTAGAGTGTTGGACTAGTAACCAGCAGGTAGCCTAGTGGTTAGAGTGTTGGACTAGTAACCAGCAGGTAGCCTAGTGGTTAGAGTGTTGGACTAGTAACCAGCAGGTAGCCTAGTGGTTAGAGCGTTGGACTAGTAACCGTAAAGGTTGCATGATTGAATCCCCGAGCTGACAAGGTCCAAATCTGTCGTTCTGCCCCCTGAACAAGGCAGTCAACCCACTGTTCCCCGGTAGGCCTTCATTGAAAATAAGAATTTGTTCTTAACTGACTTGTTCAGTGTATATTGATTGCATCACTACTTTTGGTAAATGTAAACATATGGTTTGGGTTCAAATATGGTGATTAGTTAGTTGTTGGCCAGGCTTTGGAGCGATGGTCTACCCTTCATACAGGAAAATCTGAACCCATCCACCTCACCACTCCCCTTTCATTGCATCTCGATGACTCAACCAATCACTCACAGTCACACATAAACCAACCCTGTCAAATCAACTGCAGGCACACATATGCAGCAAGACAGATGGAGCCATCAAACCAGCCTACCAGCACTCTGACCTCAATCAACACAGAGGGAGGACAATAACCTAACACCACAGCCACCAACATCACAGACAGAGAGAGACAGAGAGAGAGAGGACAGAGAGAGAGAGACAGAGAGAGAGAGAGAGAGAGAGAGGACAGAGAGAGAGAGAGAAACAGAGAGAGAGAGAGAGAGAGAGAGAGGACAGAGAGAGAGAGACAGAGAGAGAGAGACAGAGAGAGGACAGAGAGAGAGAGAGAGAGAGAGAGAGAGAGGACAGAGAGAGAGAGAGAGAGAGAGAGAGAGAGGACAGAGAAAATACAGAGACAGAGTGAGAGAGAAGAGAAAGAGAGAGAGAAACCTGCTCCTTTGATGGCTCCTGGATTCCACTGGGGCCCAACCTGGTTTATCTCTTTAATCTCTGCTACTTCACATCTCCTGACTGGAAGGCCCCCTTCTATATCTGGTTCCTCCACAAACTCCCAGGGAGCTCAGTGTTATCTCAGCCCCAGGTAGAGCTCAACGTCTAGGGCTACCCATCCCCCAGGACCTGCCTCTTCCTCCTCCATCACCATGGAGCTACTTCCAACAGCTCAGAGGCAGTCCACTAGGCTTACAGGGTAACATGGGAAGGTTAACTAAGCACCAGCTGCCTTTTCATTTCTGTTGCTAGATTGTGTGATGCATGAGATCAAGTGCATGACACTACATGCAACAAGTGACAATGAAAGTGTGTGTGTGTGTGTGTGTGTGTGTGTGTGTGTGTGTGTGTGTGTGTGTGTGTGTGTGTGTGTGTGTGTGTGTGTGTGTGTGTGTGTGTGTGTGTGTATACGTGCATATACCTCCAAGATGTCAAACTTGTCCGTCTTGACTTTGCTCCAGGTCTTCTTCAGTCGAGACACAGGACTCATGTTCATCCCAGCTGCAGAGAGCAAGATGGCCGACAAATTAGACAAACACAGCTTTTTCCTCATTGAAACAGACAGACACATATGGTAATCACTCTGCTTCCCATATGGTAATCACTCTGCTTCCCATATGGTAATCACTCTGCTTCCCATATCGTAATCACTCTGCTTCCCATATGGTAATCACTCTGCTTCCCATATGGTAATCACTCTGCTTCCCATATGGTAATCACTCTGCTTCCCATATGGTAATCACTCTGCTTCCCATATGATAATCACTCTGCTTCCCATATGGTAATCAATCTGCTTCCCATATGGTAATCACTCTGCTTCCCATATGGTAATCACTCTGCTTCCCATATGGTAATCACTCTGCTTCCCATATGATAATCACTCTGCTTCCCATATGGTAACCACTCTGCTTCCCGTATGGTAACCACTCTGCTTCCCATATGGTAACCACTCTGCTTCCCATATGGTAACCACTCTGCTTCCCATATGGTAATCACTCTGCTTCCCATATCGTAATCACTCTGCTTCCCATATGGTAATCACTCTGCTTCCCATATGGTAATCACTCTGCTTCCCATATGGTAATCACTCTGCTTCCCATATGATAATCACTCTGCTTCCCATATGGTAAACACTCTGCTTCCCATATGGTAACCACTCTGCTTCCCATATGGTAATCACTCTGCTTCCCATATGGTAATCACTCTGCTTCCCATATCGTAATCACTCTGCTTCCCATATCGTAATCACTCTGCTTCCCATATGGTAATCACTCTGCTTCCCATATGGTAATCACTCTGCTTCCCATATGGTAATCACTCTGCTTCCCATATGATAATCACTCTGCTTCCCATATGGTAACCACTCTGCTTCCCGTATGGTAACCACTCTGCTTCCCGTATGGTAATCATGGGACTGTGTGTGTCATGAAAGACATATATAGATCAAGAATCTTAAAGGCAAAACAGATCCTATATCAGCACTCTGAGAATCTTTGTAAATCAGGGCCCATGTTAGACTATGATTTCTAGAGGGAACAACAAGGCCTTCTAAATGCTGTGAGAGAATGTTGGCAAGTCAGTCTCTGTAAACATGTCCAGTCTAATACACACACACGCTACACTACACACTACAATACACTACACACCACACAACACGCTACACACTACAATACACTACACACCACACACTACACTACACGCTACACTACACACTACAATACACTACACACCACACACTGCCCCACTACACACACTAACCGCAGCAGCCAGACAGAAAGAGACTAAGCCCATTTTCCCAGGGACTTGTTTGGTCTTTTCTTGTTAACCCTCCGCGGCTCCATCTCTAGGTCCCTGGAGACTCCTGGGAAAGAGGGGCTAAGGCTGGGACAGCTGGCTCTGACTCCCCTACAGTCCCCTCCCTCCCTCCATCCCTGTCTCCCTCCCTCCCTGTCTCCCTCCCTGTCTCCCTCCCTCCCTCCCTAATCTTTCCGCCTTCCCTTGGCGTGCCTGCCAACACCTCCCTCTCTCCCTCCCTGGTCAGTGCTGAACATCGGTCTAATATGGGTGTTTGTTTAGGCCACCCCCTCCACCCCAGCCTTTAGGCCTGACCAATTGCCCCTCCACCACCCCACCCCAGCATTTAGGCCTGACCAACTGCCCCTAAATACAGCTGGAGGTCACTGGGTTTTGCTAGCACAAGCTTCTCCCTGGACCCAGATGATGTGTCAAGTTCATTGCAGACAAGCGGAGTAGAGATTCATGTGATTGAAATAACATGAATAAAACTGGCATGTGATTTATAGGATTTTAAAAACAATTTTTTAAATCAGGATATTTTCTACCTGCATTCTTTTTTATTTATATCTAGTTGGTCAATAGAAGTTACTTGCATTTGGTATCTAGGTCTCTGAATTCTGGGTTCTTTAGCTGCCAATGGCTAAAGGTGTAGCCTATTATACAATGTGTCCATTGGCAGAGGCAGAATCTCTTACAATAGATTCATTTATATTTATATAATTTTCATTTAGATAAAAATTTAGATTAACAACATGACAATGATTTTGAGATATATTATTATAAATTAAATTAAACTGTTCCAAGCAAATGTGTGCAAATGAAAATCATAATCGGCATGCAGATTGGTAGAAACTGTAAGACAAATTGTAAATTGGCACTCCCGCATGAAAAAGGTTTCCTTACCCCTGGGCTAGAGTCACTCTGCTCAAGATTATCAATTAAAGTTGAACGTTCCCCTTCTCTACTCAGGTTAAGGGCAATTTCTATGGTCAAATGGGTCACTTTTATAGGAAAACTTCAGCCCAAAATAAATAAATAAGCAACATTTGAAATACTTTTAAGGTGATGTCGTTTCGGGTTAGGAGTATTATATGGATTAGGAAGGTAAAAATCTTGCTGAACAACAAATTGCTTTTACTGATTCAATTTCCTGACTGTAGTCAAAAAAAAGCCTTTTGTGTGTATAGCAAGTGAGCAAGAGGAGTGAATTATGACAAAGGTGGGGGAGGGTGAAAAAAACAAAAAAACAAATAGAAAACAACAACAACAACAACACTTACAGATAATGGCCATGAGGGAGTTGAAGTTGCCAATGTTGAAACACTCCCGCGCCACGTCGATGAAGAACTCCATGACTCGCGCTCGCTGCTTCTTCTTCTTTACGGGCTGTCACATCAACAACAACAAGTCAACAACAACAACAAGTCAACAACAACAACAACAACAAGTCAACAACAAGTCAACAACAACAAGTCAACAACAACAACAAGTCAACAAAAACAACAAGTCAACAACAACAAGTCAACAACAAGTCAACAACAACAAGTCAACAACAACAACAAGTCAACAACAACAACAACAAGTCAACAACAACAAGTCAACAACAACAACAAGTCAACAACAACAACAACAAAAAGCGCAAAATAAACCCTCAGGTTAAAAAGTAAAAAGATACGTGATGATAACCAAGGTAACACTAGCTAAATTAGCTTAGCTGCAATAGGCTAAATGCTAGTTCACTAGCTACACACCATGCAGATCTCTGTGGCCACCATGAAGCTGAGTCTGTTGAACCACTCTACATACGCCTCCAGGTTGCTAGTCTTCTTGTGATCGCTGAAACAGCTCTGTGGAGATAAACACAGCCATTTCATTAGCATTAAGATGGCATAGATAGCTTAACATTTAGTTAGCATTAGCAACAATAGCATTTCATTACCAATACTTACCTTTTTTTTTTTTATTTTAGGTATTTTTGCCAACAACAAAATGAGTAAAACAGTTCAACATTCTGTCATTTTATTTCAAGCGTGAACCTAGATCCTCAGATGGGTGTATAGGCTTTATAGTTGTTTTCGTAGTTAGACTATTAATGCAGACTTGGCACTATGCTCTGAGTCACACCATCAGGGTGTCAGCTAGCTAGCTATTCACATTATTGAGCAGAGCTGTGATGAGGATTTCTCTCTGATTCTGATACCAAACATTCCTTTAGCCTTTACGTAGCTCTCTCCACAGTGGTCCCCCCACACCCCCACACCCTCACACATTAACACACACACATACCCCATCCCCAACCCTTTGGAAGTGGATGTAGAGGTATAGCCCAAGGCACAAAAGAAGGAGCACTAACCGCCCCCCCCCCCCCCCAAAGTCTTTTTGTTGCCTAGCAGCAAAAACACTGGTGAGTAGACACACACAAGCTCCACGCAGCCTCCCAAAACTCTTGGGTTCTGTAGCTGAGTGGTTGCTAGGCAATACGGCCCAAGCATTTTATGCCCTCCAGACAGACAGAAGAGGAAGAGGGACAACACATACTTGGTCTACCTATAGAGGAAGAGGGACAGCACATATTTGGTCTACCTATAGAGGAAGATGGACAGCACATATTTGGTCTACCTTTAGAGTAAGAGGGACAGCACATATTTGGTCTACCTATAGAGGAAGAGGGACAGCACATATTTGGTCTACCTATAGAGGAAGAGGGACAACACATATTTGGTCTACCTATAGAGGAAGAGGGACAACACATATTTGGTCTACCTATAGAGGAAGAGGGACAGCACATATTTGTTCTACCTTATAGCGATCGCTAGCTTCTAGTCCTACAAAACGGAAATTACTTATAATTTTCTACCTCTGGTTCGTTGGACATTGCTACGGGGAAAATAATGGAGTTTTGGGACATATGCCGAAAATAATTTCTGAGGTTAAAACAGCCTTAGTACAGATCTTATACTCTTTGTTCAATGAGTTCAGTTAAAGTGTAACTGACAGCATTTTAGCCACGTTAAATCTGTTTGAAATATGTTCAAATACACCCCCAGGAAGAACACAACACATTTATTTTTTTTATTTTTTCGAGAAGCGAGCAATTTTCTTGTTTTAATAAATTCATAAAGCGTTTGGGAATTAAGTATATTTAAGTATATTTAAGGCATTTGTACAAATTCTACATCAATAAAGAGTCATTTTGGATGTCAGGGAAAATGTATGGAGTAAAAAGTACATTATTGTCTTTGGAAATGTAGTAAAAGTAAAAGTTGTCCAAAATATAAATAGTAAAGTAAAGTACAGATACACCAAACAATTTATTATGTAGTACTTATGTAGTACTTATGTAGTACTTATGTAGTACTTATGTAGTACTTTAAAGTATTTTCTCTTAAGTACTATACACCACTGCTGCCCCCCCCCCCCCCCCCCCCCATGATCGATACCAAATACATTTGATTGACAACTAAGAGATATGCCAACTGTGGAATAACAGTCGTTCAAGTTCAGCATAGCTAGCTAGCAAAGCAATTCACATTTCTTGTTAGCTTACCAAATGACACCTGCATCTCTAGCTGTAGCCACCGAAAAAACGATATGAGAGGAAAATGGCGGTCACTCACACACTCATCCAAAGATATGACATCCTCCCAGCAGCTAGCTAGCTAGTTAATGTTAGTCTCCGTGTTTTTGGCTTGCTATATAAATAGATACGCTAGCCCAGGGTTGTCAAACTCATATTGAAAAAACAATGAATTCGCAGGCCAGACATTGGCAATTTGTTTTTACAACAAAACGTGCAACTGCGACCAAAACTGTGCCAATATAATATATATATTATATCCTCCCAACACCAGCTTCGAGGGCATTATCACTTCTATACAACAGGATTACCAACATAATCAAATAATGATTGACCTATTTTCATTCAACTTTATTTGTAATTAATTAATTTATACTATTTCATCCTTCCACGAGATATAGTCGATAACAAATAACAAAACGGCCGGCTGGTCGTTCGTTCTATTGGTTTGGTTGACAGAGGCGCGACCCAGTCGTTCAGTCTTTGTGTTCTGTATCTATGGACGCGACCCAGTCGTTCAGTCTTTTTGTTCTGTATCTATGGACGCGACCCAGTCGTTCAGTCTTGTTGTTCTGTATCTATGGACGCGACTCAGTCGTTCAGTCTTTTTGGTTCTGTATCTATGGACGCGACTCAGTCGTTCAGTCTTTTTGTTCTGTATCTATGGACGCGACCCAGTCGTTCAGTCTTTGTGTTCTGTATCTATGGATGCGATCCAGTCGTTCATTCTAAATGTTCTATTGCCATACTGGCTGGCAGCGTTTTTATCCCTTGCTTGCTAGCTAGCCAACTAACGCTAATTTACAGTCAGGTCAAACAGCGTAGCCAGAATAACAGAAATTTAGCTTAATTTGCATTTGTTTAAGCTGTTTTCTAGTGACATCTATTTGAATTCATTCATAACAATGAGCTAATAATGAGCATTGTCACCTGGCATAGAAACTGTACTTTCTCGTCAGGACACTGTTGTTCAGAGGAGCTAGCCAACAACACAGCTAACACAATCACTTCAAACTGAAGCTGGAAAGACTGTAAACTACCTGCATTTAGTTTCATTTTACTTTGTTTTTTTCCATTGACATTTCTCTATACATGTCCATAAAAATGATGCTGATTCGTGATTTCGATTGGCTGAGAAAGGCTGCCTGTCTGTCTTGTCCCGACCTCTACACGTTCATTACTATGGGGCAGCTGGAGATGGAATTACAATTTTGGAACAATCTTGCAAATGTCACAGAGACAGACAGCAAGGTTTATATAAATTTCCGCTGTTGAAAACCAATTGCACGTCTAAAAGAAATCGGAGATAATGTCTAGATGCTTTTTATAGTGGAGATCAAGTTTATAAATTGCCTGGCTGGGCTGTTGAGACATTGGATTGCGCAGTCAGATGGAACAGAGTAAATAGGCATTTCAACGCTTTAGCCGGTGGTAGCATAGAATAGACACCAGGTGGAATGCGGTTTTAACCAATCGCCTTCTAGGATTAGACCCACCCGTTGTATAATGTATAACAACACACGGTGATAGCCAACTGTAGCCTGTTGCATAACATACCAGTGACCTATTGAGGACAATACTGTCACGAGTCCGACCGAGGGTGGTTCCCCTTCCCGGGCGGGTGGCGCTCGGCGGTCGTCGTCACCGGCCTATTAGCTGCCACTGATTGTCTTTCCTCCCGCTCCTTGTATGTTTATTGGTAGCACCTGTTTATGTTTAATTAGTTTGTCTTTATTAGACAGCCGGCCCGCCTGGTTGTTGTGCGGGATTATTTCGGTGTAACCTTCGGCTCTGTTGTAGAGGTACGTGTTAGTGCCTGGTCGTGATTGTTTCCGTTGTACATTTTGATTCCCTGTGTTTGGCGTTGGTGCTATCAAAGACGCACAGCATTGAACTCTCTGTCTCCTGCGTTTGACTCCACACCCACGACACCCGGAGCATTACACATACCTTATCATTATCAAGAGGGTCTTTCTTCTCAAACGCCTGGATGAATTCCTCTGGTCCGATGTAACTCAGTCTCTCCTGAAAAGGAAAAAGGAAGTCAATAAATTCCATCTGTCTGCGTTTCGATAGACAGACATATTTATATATTGTCAGTTCAAGAAAGTTAATAAATGTTTTGTCACTATTGACTGTTTTACTGTTTTTAAAAAGCATAGAGATACACTGAAGAAAGGAGAGAGCAGATTGTCTCCTAAGAGCAGATTGTCTCCTAAGAGCAGATTGTCTCCTAAGACCAGACTGTCTCCTAAGACCAGACTGTCTCCTAAGAGCAGATTGTCTCCTAAGAGCAGACTGTCTCCTAAGACCAGACTGTCTCCTAAGAGCAGATTGTCTCTCCTAAGAGAAGATTGTCTCTCCTAAGAGCAGATTGTCTCCTAAGAGCAGACTGTCTCCTAAGAACAGATTGTCTCCTAAGAGCAGATTGTCTCCTAAGAGCAGATTGTCTCCTAAGAGCAGACTGTCTCCTAAGAGCAGATTGTCTCCTAAGAGCAGACTGTCTCTTAAGACCAGACTGTCTCCTAAGACCAGACTGTCTCCTAAGAGAAGATTGTCTCTCCTAAGAGCAGATTGTCTCCTAAGAGCAGATTGTCTCCTAAGAGCAGATTGTCTCCTAAGACCAGACTGTCTCCTAAGAGCAGACTGTCTCTTAAGACCAGACTGTCTCCTAAGACCAGACTGTCTCCTAAGAGCAGATTGTCTCCTAAGAGCAGACTGTCTCCTAAGAGAAGATTGTCTCTCCTAAGAGCAGATTGTCTCCTAAGAGCAGATTGTCTCCTAAGAGCAGATTGTCTACTAAGAGCAGACTGTCTCCTAAGAGCAGACTGTCTCCTAAGAGCAGATTGTCTCCTAAGAGCAGACTGTCTCCTAAGACCAGACTGTCTCCTAAGAGCAGATTGTCTCCTAAGAGCAGACTGTCTCCTAAGAGCAGATTGTCTCCTAAGAGCAGATTGTCTCCTAAGAGCAGACTGTCTCCTAAGCATTTCACTGTATGGTCTAGTACACCTGTTGTATTCGGTACATGTGACTAATAACATTTTATTTGAGTTGCCATGGTGAAGGGAAATATAAATATCATCAGACATTTACCATTCACAGTATAAATAGCGAGTAGATTATATATATATATATATATATATATATATATATATATATATATAATATATATATACAGTGCCTTGCGAAAGTATTCGGCCCCCTTGAACTTTGCGACCTTTTGCCACATTTCAGGCTTCAAACATAAAGATATAAA